>NC_047668.1:20605000-21205000 GCF_011762505.2 Arvicanthis niloticus
AGATCAAGATTGACAAAATATTTTTCCTGTGGTGCTGAGAGCTCAAAAGCCAAAACTTCTAAGGCTGCCATGCCCTACTTTCACTCTTTATTTTTCAGTTTTCTTTAAGAAATCTTTCATAAGAAGCTTTCAAACTCCTGTGAAACTTTCCCCCTCTGTATTCCTCTGCTGTTTGGCATTCTCCTTTAGAGTTGTACCTATGTGGAGGCTTTGAGAACACCACACAACAAAAACAAAAGTGTGGCAACAAATTGACTCTGACCTTCTGACAGCCAGAAAGGAACAAAATCTCTCTTAAATCCCTCCAGTATTTGGTGAATCTTCTAATCCTAAAAAGCTGACCCTTATTGATTCTTTCTGTTTTAAAAAAGAAATATCATACCTGAAGCACTTTTTCCAGAAGTCTGGCAATTCCCAACTGCTCTATGAGGAGAATTCCAATGTTAAATAAAAGAGTCAATAATAAGTTCTAAAGAAAGGTTCCAATCATTTCATAGAAAATATTAAGAGGAACCTTTCTTTACCTTTGAAATTGAAGTTATAGCAACGTATGGCTTTCTGACATATACTGACTACTTTGGAGTCTGAGCATGTCATACGCACTCAGACATTGCTCAGGCAATGAATATGAAATTCACTTACTCAGAAATAAGCTGACATCAATAGAGTGTAGTATGCTACATGTATATATTTTCCCTTTTTTCTATATTCATTAATTTATTGTCAATTTAATGTTTTTCAAATGTGTGTATAAATACATTCAACACAAGAATACTCCTTATGTAATCTGACAGCATTTCAACATTTTCCTCAGGTGTAAGCTATAATTTTTAAGACTTTGAAGTATCTCTGAAAAATCAGGGTATTGTTTTGGGAATCCTTGGGTCATTCTGCCTCATCTGGGTCACTGAGCTTAGATCCAGTCAGAACAGGATGGAGCTCCTTTCCCCAGTGAGTTGCCTTCTCAGTGCTTGCTGCTTTTAATATCTACTCTTCCCCTAGGGCCTCATTGAGTAACACTCAAACTCCAGCTCAGCACAGTGGCCAGATTTCTGACACTCTTGAGGCTATTGTGAACTACATTAGTGTTTAAAATATGGATAAGCTTTTGAGCCAATGCAGATCAAGGAAATAAATCTTAGAAGTTCACTACTCTTAAAAGCCTTTCTAAAGATCTTACCTCTAAGTACACATTCATTCAAACAATTTGAGGTAATTCAACTGTCGTATTACAATGCTCTTACAGATTTTCAATCTTACCTAGAGGTGCACCATGTCAGAGTTGCACTGACAATCCAATACAGACTTGGTAATGCGTTCACCAAGTCTCTTGAAATTTTACTTTACACTTAGAAGATAGGAAGTCTTTACACATTTGTTCCCAGCACTGACATTTTCCCTCAGCCTATTAGTATTTCCAATGTAATTAGTTATACCAAAGTCACAATTAGTTTTAAAAGAGCTAAAATTTATAACAAATGTAGAAAGCTCCCTGTTGTGACTGGGCTTCATCAGCAACAATGTAGCACATTAAAATTTCCAATCTGAATGGAAACAATAAAAGAGCATTTTGTTATTTCAGTGAGCCATGGAAAGGCATTTGTTTTCAAAATGACAAAAAGCAAAATGTCATGAATAACAGTAGAAATCTAAGTGTTTTGGGAGGCAATCAGCAGCCAAAAGAGCAGTATATCACAACATTGTATGAAGAGATACTGAAAACAAATCATCTCAAATTTTAGAAAATAAACTTTAATTGAATTATGAGAAATGTTATTGTCCTAGGAAAGAATGATGTGGCCCCATTATAAGAACATTAAAATAAGCAAAAGAGAAATTCATTCAAGTTCTATGGTGTAGAGAGAAATTAACAAAGGAATAGATTAAGCAAGTGATAAAATCCTAAATAATACAAGAGAATGCCATGCTGTGGTCTAAAATTTGCCAACAGAGAGATGACACTACTATCCTTAAAACCAAAATTACCATGAGAAAGAGACATGCTGCCAGGGAAACAGGATGATGTAGTTCTGGGGCCTAGAACACTTCATTCAGTAGACCAAAACAGGTATGCAAGAGGGTGGTGATTTACACTAAGGTCCCAAACAAATCAAACTTGAAGTAGTAGCTTGTAAAGAACAGAAACATCTTTCTGTGGTTCTAGAGATTGCATGCCCAGGATACTATGATGGAAGATGGACTGTCTGGTGAAGATTCATTTGTGAGTCACAGACAGTATGTTTACTCTGTCAGAATGTAGGAGAAACAGCCAACAAAATCCTCTCTGGAGCATCATTAATGAGGACATGGTTTCTGTTCATGAGATCTCTGTCCTCATTACCTAACTATGTTCCATAGGTCCAGGCCTCCGAGCATAACAAAGCTACTAGATATGCAATTTCTTATGGGTCACAAAGTTTATGACATTGAAAGGCACATTCTACCAGGAGGTTTGTTGCATGACTTTTTTTTCCCTCTGGGAAAAGATGAAGAAACACCAGTTCACACCAGATAGGGCACTGAATACAGATAAAAGATACCATTCTACCCACGTTCAGCTTAATGAAACAGTGAGTTTAGCAAATCCACTTAAGGTATGTGTAAGCTTTGTTGATGTTACTTTTCTAGTTTTCTAACACCAGATATACAACCCAAGCTGTGCAAGGACAGATGGAAACTGTTTTCTTGAAGCTCCATGGACAAGTGGCAGGTAGTCTGGAAAGTAGTAGAGTTTTCCTTTCTCCAGCCATTGTTATTGCTATAAAATACTGAGCAAGCCTTCTGAATCTTGTAAGATTCAAGAGCTTCCTGAGATAAGTGAGTTTTGATTATTTATCTTGTTAGATTGAATTCTTTTTTTTTTTTTTTTTTTTGAGACATGGTTTCTCTGTGTAGCCCTGGCTATCCTGGAACTCCACTCTGTAGACCAGGCTGGCCTTGAACTCAGAAATCCACCTGCCTCTACCTCCCAAGTGCTGGGATTAAAGGCGTGGGCCACCACTGCCCGGCTTGATTGAATTCTTTTTGAGTCTTAATATGCCTGCCTCTACATTCAGTTTAACAATAAAAGCTTCAAAGGAATATGAAACCAACACAGATACATGTCAGAATATAGTGCAAGGTAGAACAAGAGGGGAAGAAATCTCATGACTTATACCTAGCTTAAACACACACTGGAGTTAACAGTTTGTTAAATATAACCAGAAGTCAGATATCACCAAATATATGATAAATAGCTCTACAAATGTGTCCAAGAAATAAAACTCTAGCCAAACAAGTGAGCATCAGCGGAATTCTGAGAAAAATCCATTTGAAGAATCTTTATCTGATCAGCAACCTCTTATGTATTCCCAGGTATTCTGAGTTACAAGTGGTGCTGAAGAGCATGTGTTTAGTGTTGCCCTAACTTTTCCTGGGGAGATATGAATAACTATTCACTTCAAATAGGACACCAAGGACATACTGAGGGGTGAGTTCACGTGCCACCACACATGAATAAGTGTCAGAGGACACATCTTTACTTTCTTCTCTGTTTTGAGGCATGATCTCTGGTTGTTTACTACTGTGTATGTCAGGTTGGCTAGTCAATGATCTACCAGGATTCTGAATCCATTCTCTATCTTTCCATAGAAGCAATAGGATTACAGATCTATCTGTAGGTTCTTCCACTTGAACTACAAACACTTTATCCACTGAACCATCTCCCCTGACTTTATTTTTCCAGTCTTTAACTTATACATTCACTTATAAAGTTTATTAATTATATCCATTACTATTGATATTTAAGTATCATTTAATCAAAGATGTTTTCATAAAATAACTTTAAGTCTACAATCTAACCATACCAATTTCGTTTAAATTACAGCCTTCCAATTTACATAAATCCTTATATCTGTTTCTGTAATCAGGCTGAAGTGAATTACCACCTGATTTCTGTTGAGGCGATGGATAATCTCATGGAAATACAATCAACTTTGTCTGCTTTCTGAGTGTTTCCATAGTGTTTTCTGTTTAACTCATTAGAAATGTGTTTTGGAGGACATCTGTGTTTTGTTTTGTTTCTTCTTAGAAATTCAGTTCTGAGCCAAATTGTGGCAGAGTTAATGTTCTTATCCTAGCCAAGTCCAACTGCTCTCTTCAAGGACTGTTTCAAGACAGATTGTGTGAAGCTTTTACTCTAAAGTACATTATAACTTAAGAACAGAAGATAAAGTTTGAGCCTTCCTGATGCTCTTTTCATTGCATGTTTCTAAAATTCAACCTAGTTGCTGCAAAAATCATGCTCCCAAAGTTCTATTATATACCACTGCGTTTGTACATAGAACTAAATATGCAAACATACATTGCATGTGCACATCATAAGTAGATATATGTATATATAACATGCTATATACAAATATGTAAATTTTTGAATATGCATAAATTATAAATGCAGTGCGTATGCATATGTATAGATAAACATACGCAAGTTTACCCACACACTAATGAAGTCTATTTATGTTAAGGTATACTATCTCAGGCAATTACGATGGCTAGAAACTCAAATTCACAGGGCAGAATGACATAAGCGACAGTCAATCTGGTTTTGAGTTGTAAAGCAAACTAGAGGACATACTCATTCCTGCCTGTTTTGGAGACCTTGGGCTTTATTTTTGTTTCTTTAAATAGTTACATGACAGGATGAGATTTACATACCATTAGGGTGATGTGTTTTGAGGCTAATAGCTTAAATATTGTTAATTCTTACGTGTTAATGTCTAGATAGGCCTTTCACTGACATCAGAGTACCCTAACTACATGTATGTAACACAAACATTTAAGCATTAAAAGTTTCCTCACAGTAGTTTCTTATTTACTCATTCAGATGAGCAGAGACCCATTTTACTTGAAGTATACTGCAATTTTTATCAAGTATTTAAAAAACAATGGTATAATTTTAAAACGCATCAACCAGTAATTATTTCTCCTAATTTTTAGCAGAAATATAAAAGACTAAAATTTAAAAGCCAGAAAGCATGACGATTCTGACAAAATTCTTCTACCAATCATTCAAATTAAGTAGAATATACAATGTTTCCTGAAATTCACACTTTTATGTTAAAAATTTGTTAAAATTGACAAAAATGTTTTTAAATACCTTAAATTTTCATAGATCTTGTCATAATAAAGTTTTGTGTCTATATATGAAGCATCAATTTTTAATAACGATTTACAATAATAAATAATATGTTGGTATATATACTAATGGATAAAGTATTTACATTTGCTTTAATAAAAATATAAACAACTTAAATATAATTACATTTTAATAGGGTTAGAAGAAAATGTTTCTTTAGCTTATTGTTTTGAACTTCATACATTATTTCAATCAATGAATAAATCGATGTACATTAGCATTCTTGTCAAGAAAATAGTTTTTGCCTGCAAATTTCATGAAGTCGTTGTTTTTAATAGCTGACTGGTACTTCATTGTGTAAATGTCCCACATTTTCTGTATCCATTCTTCTGTTGAGGGACATCAGGCCTGTTTCCAGCTTCTGGCTATTATAAATAAGATAGGTGCAGCCCCCAGTTGAGGGATGGGGCCACCCAACCCACTCAAAATTTTTAACCCAGAATTGTTCCTCTCTAATGGAAATGCAGGGACAAAAATAGAGCAGAGACTAAAGGAAAGGCCATTCATAGTCCATTTCACGTAGGAATTCATACCATCTACAGAACCCAAAACTATGAGACCACTGATGATGCCAAGAAGTGCTTGTTGACAGGGGTCTGGTATGGCTGTCCCCTGAGAGGCTCTGCCAGCACCTGACTAATACAGATGCAGACACTCACAGCCACCCATCAGACTGAACTCAGAGACACCAATGGAAGAGTTAGGGGAAAGACTGAAAGAACTGAAGGGGATGACAACCCCATAGGAAGAACAACAATATCAACTAACCTGACCACCAGAGTTCACCAACCAAAAGAGTACACATGGATGTGTCATTGGCCTCAGTTACATATGTAGCAGAGAATGTTCTTATCTTGCATCAATGGGACAGGAGGCCTTTGAACCTGTGGAGGCTTGATACCCCAGTGTAGGGGGATGCTAGAGTGGTGAGGCAGGAGTGGATAAGGGGGTGGAGGAGCACCCTCTTAGAGGCAAAAGGGAAAGGGGAATGAGATAGGGGAATTTGTAGAGGAGAGACAGGAAGAGGGACACCAAAACCAAGAAGAAGAAAAAAATCTACATTAAGTTAAAACATGGTCATATTAAAGTCACTATTACCAAGGAGATTGATCTCTTGGTCCCTGAATATTAATTATAAGTTAGATGATTTCTCGTATCATAATCTTTTTATCTTTGTAATTTTCATTTGCTTAACTATAAAACAATTTCCTTTAATTTCTTCATTGAATATGTTTTTTCCCCTTACGATTTCACATTTTCTTTAAATTCAGTGAATACAAAGTTAATAATTTGTAAGTTCCTATAAATTTTTTAATTTCACAACAGTTAGACAGTAGTTATATGGAATTGAATGCCACCAGAAAAGATGTATATCTTTACTGTATAATCAAAAAAATACACAATGTTGGATTGTGAGGTACACATAGTACAATTTTAATAAAAATAGACAATTTCAAAGTTAAATTTAAGTCAACATGACCCTTTTTAAAGCCATATATATATATATTAATATCATATTAAGAAATACAGATCATTAATTTTTAAGATAATGATTTCCTTCTATGATTTATTTTTGTAAACATAGTCTCATTCATTCTTTAATGCCTCTTAATGTATATACATACTTTTCAGCCAGGGTTTGACTGACAAACCTGGGAATAATAGAATTTAACTTTGTTTCTCATACAATATCACACTTATGATCAGAGGACTTTTTCTTGGTCTTAAGGATGTAGAAAAGTGAGAAAAAGTAAGAAATTGTGTCCCTGTTATACACTGGAGCATCTTTTGAGTATATGCCCAGGAGTGGTATAGCAGGGTCCTCAGGTAGTACGATGTCCAATTTTCTGAGAAACCACTAGACTGATTTCCAGAGTGGTTATACCAGCTTGCAATCCCACCAGCAATGGAGGAGTGTTTCTATTTCTCCACATCTTGACAGCATCTGCTGTCATCTGAGTTTTTGATCTTAGGCATTCTGACTGGTGTGAGGTGGTATCTCAGGGTAGTTTTGATTTGCATTTCCCTGATGACTAAGGATGTTGAACATTTCTTTAAGTGCTTCTTGGCCATTCAATATTCCTCAGTTGCGAATTGTTTAGTTATGTACCTTATTTTTAATAGGGTTATTTTGTTCTCAAGTCTAATTTTTTGAGTTCTTTGTATATATTGTATATAGGCCCTCTATTATATGTAGGATTGGTAACAATCTTTTCCCAATCTGTTGATTGCTGTTTTGTCTCATTGACAGTGTTCTTTGTCTTACTGAAGCTTTGTAATTTGATGAGGTCTCATTCATCGATTCTTGATCTTAGAATATAAGCCATTGGTGTTTTGCTCAGGAAGTTTTCCCCTGTGCCGACATGTTCAAGGCTCTTCCCTACATGCTTTTTTATTAGTTTCAATGTATCTGGTTTTATTTGGACATCTTTGATGCACTGGACTTCAGATTTGTACAAAGAGATAAGAATAGATTGATTTACATTCTTCTACATGCTGACTGCCAGTTGTACCAGCACCATTTGTTGAAAATGCTCCTTTTCTCCACTGGATGGTTTTAGCTCTTTTGTCAAAGATCAAGTGACCAGAGGCCTGTGGGTTTATTCTGGGTCTTCAATTCTATTCCATTGATCTTCCTGCGATCTTTGTACCAATACCATGTAGTTTTTGTCACTATTGCTCTGTACTACACCTTGAGGTCAGAGATGGTGATTCACCCAAATGTTCTTTTATTGTTGAGAAGAGTTTTCACTATCCTGGTTTTTTTTGTTACTCCAAATGAATTTGTAAATTGCTGTTTCTAACTCTATGAGTTGTAATCTTGATGGGGATTGCATTGAATCTGTAGATTACTTTCAATTAGGTGGCCGTTTAAATTATATTAATTTTACTACTCAATGAGCATGGAAGATCTCTCCATCTTCTGAGATCTTCATTTTCTTTCTTCAGAGACTTGAAATTCTTGTCGTACAGATCTTTCACTTGCTTGGTTTGAGTCACACCAATATATAACAAGGACACATGCTCTACTGTGTTCATTGCAGCCTTATTTATAATAGCCAGAAGCTGGTAATAACACAGATGTCCTTCAACAGAGAAAATGTGGTACGTTTACACAATGGACTACTACTCAGCTATTAAAAACAATGACTTCATGAAGTTCTTAGGCAAGTGGATGGAACTAGAAAGTATCATCCTGAGTGAGGTAACCCAGTCACAAAAGAAAACACATGGTATGCACTTACTGATAAGTGGATATTAGCTCAAAAGCCTGGAACACCGAAGATACAATTCACAGACCACATGAAGCTCAAAAAGAAGGAATATCAATGTATGGATGCTTTGGTTCTTCTTTGAAGGGGGAACAAAATACTAACAGGAAATACAGAGACAATGTGTGGAGCAGAGACTCAAGGAAAGGCCATCCAGAGACTGCCCCACCTGGGGATCCATTCCATATACAGACACCAAACCCAAACACTATTTCAGATGCCAAGAAATGCTTGCTGACAGGAGCCTAATATAGCTTTCTCCTGAGAGTCTCTGCCAGAGTCTGACAAATACAGAGACAGATGCTCACATCCAACCATTGAACTGAGCACAGAGTCCCCAGTGGGGGAGTTAGAAAAAGGACTGAAGGAGCTGAAGGGGTTTGCAACCCAATAGGAAGAAGAACAATATAAACCAACCAACCCCCCCACCCCCAGAGCTCCCAGGGAGTAAACTACAAACCAAAGAGTACACATGGAGCGACCCATGGCTCCAACCGAATATGTAGGAGATGCTTTGTTGGGCATCAATGGGAGAACAGGCCTTAGGTCTTGTGAAGATTTTATGCTCCAGTGTAGGTAAGTGTCAGGTTGGGGTGGTGGTAGTGGGTCAGTGGGCTGGTGGGTAGGGGATCACAGTCATAGAAGTAGGGGGTGAGGGGAAGGGATAGGGAGTTTTGGGAAAGGAAACCAAGAAAGGGTATAACATTTGAAATTTAAATAATAAAAATCCATTAAAACAAACTAACACATAAATAAGTAAATAAATAAATAAATAAATAAATAATTGAATGTTCACCCAAATAAACTATAGGAGGACATGAAATCTGTTTTCAAAAGGTAAATAAAAACAAGTGATTAGTGATGTTCTATTTTACAGACATCAATAAGGAAAATGCACATCCCCAAATGCAAAATTCATGTCTTCTGTTTAAAAGGTATTTTAATTAAAAAACATACTCAAAATTAACCATGTACTTTATAGGTTAAACCAGTGGTAATTGCACAAAAGGTCTCAGACAAACATTTTTGAAGAATGGCTATGATTCATTTTTTGTTCTAATTCACACTTTGAATATTAAAAAAATTCCAAGCTGAAAATAAAACAGTAAAAATGTAAAACCCAAAAAATAAGTAATTAAAGATATTCTTAGAGTTCACTTTAACCATTACATCAAGGTTGGATACAGCAACTTTCAAAAATAGCCAGATAGATTTCATGATATAGGTTAAATGATTTTGAAAATTTTGTTCTGTGAATCATTTATTAGCTAATTGAGATAGCAAAGATTCATTTGGGCAAATAGATCTAACTATCAGGAAAAAATGCAAGGAAATATACACTGCAATGTATTGAATATAAATGGAAATATCCATGTATGTTTTAGAGGCATATGCACTATGTAACCCAGTGAATAGATAGAATTTAGTTTACTCCAGTGTACCCAAGAGTGGGACAGAGAATGAAGAGCTGTAGTGAACAGGAACACAAAAACAAAGGCAATAGGCAAGATCCTGTCAGTTCTATAAAATGTTGTAACTTATTCAATTTCACGCCTAAATTAAAACAAACATGATCTAGGGGAAAAAAGTAAGAAAATCCATCAAGATACGTGTAGACAACTTCCTACTCACAGATGATATTGTTTCTTGAGTTGTGTCTCAAGTTAATTTATTGAAGTCTTAAGCTACCTTCTAACAGCTTTGAGAAATGAAGACTTATTTAGATGAGGTGGTAGAAGGTCTTATGATGAGGTTAGTGCCATTTTTAGAAAAAAGGCATCTGAGCTTATATGAGGCAATTTTCCCTCAGTTCTTACAATGTGATTAGAGAGTAGCATAAGATGTCAGGTCTATTGTGCTCAGGTATTTCATTTCAGTCTTCTGTGGTAGTCTCCAAACAAACAAAACTGAATTCAGTATCCTACATTAAAGAAATTTAAGAACGGTAAAAGTTGGAAGTTTCATGATCCAACACACACACACACACACACACACACACACACACACACACACACCACACCACACATTTATCCATTTAGGAAAAAAATTTTAATTAACTTATTTATTCATTTGTTTACACTACAGATTTTATTGCCCACACATCCCATACCTCCAACCCACCCAGCCCCTGTCCCCACAAGCCTGTTTCCACCCCCACCCCCAACCCCACTTGACCTCTAAACTCCCTGGAACCTCCAGTCTCTTATGGGTTAGGTGCATCATCTCTGATTGAACACAGACCCGGCAGTCCTCTGCTCTATATGTGTTGGGGGTCTCATATCAGCTGGTATATCCTGCTGGTTTGGTGTTTCAGTATTTGAGAGATCTTCGGTGTACAGATTGAGACTGCTGATCCTTCTACAGGGTCATCCTCCTTCTTAACTTCTTTCAGCCTTTCCCTAATTCAACCACAGGAGTCAGCAGCTTCTATCCATTGGTTGGGTGCAATTATCTGCATTTGACTCTTTCAGCTGCTTGTTGGATCTTCCTTAAGGCAGTCATGATAGGTCCTTTTTTGTGAGTGCTTCACAGCCTCAGTCAGTGTCAGGGCTTGGGACCTCCCCTTGAGCTGGATCCCACTTTGGACTTGTCCTGGGCCTTCTTTTCCTCAGGCTCCTTTCTATTTCCATCCCTTTAGTTCTTTCAAACAGGAACAATTATGGGTCACTGTTTTGACTGTGGTATGGCCACCCCCTCCCTCATTTGATGCCCTGTCTTCCTGCTGGAGGTGGGCTCTAAAAGTTTCCTCTCTCTATTGTCAGGCATTTCATCTAAGGTCCTTCCCTTTGAGTCCTGAGAGTCTCTTACCTCCCAATTCTCTGGTGTATTCTGGAGGGTCACTCCCAAAGTTTAAAACGTTTCCAAATGTATACAGTCTCCCATTTCTGTTCTCCACAGGACTTTGTTTACTATAATGCTCAAATGAAAGAAGTATAGAAATGTTTTGTAAAACTTTGCAATCCTTTAAGATGATAGAGTATTTTGTCATCTTGTATCTTTTCTAGAATGAAAACCCTGAAACGCATAAATCATTTCATCCTTCAAGCCATAATATAATTATAATGGATGTGTTATTCAGTTACTTACTAAATATGTATTGGAACAAAAACTCTGTTGGCATCTTCAGATTTAAATTAGTCATCAAGAAGACTGAAAGTCAGTGAGTGAAAATAAAGTCAGTGAAAGAGTAAGTTACTTCATAGGAAGGGGTTGGGGTGGCATCAAATTAAGGGGTATTAATGCAAAGATGCTGATTAGGAGCAGGCTGGGGATTATTATGACATAGAAACTGAGCAATTTGGCTAGGACACTGTAAATAGTACCAGGAAGAGATCAGGGTAAGGAGGTGCATAGATCCAAATAAATACTCGGTTTATCTGTGTACTCTTTGGCTAATATTCACCATTTCATGGAGAGATACACTCGTATTTCTTATTTAAAATGAAACATTTTCACTCCCATGCCATGAATAGATCTTTGAGGAATGATGAGAGAAACGTCAAGAACAGATAAGGGAGTCAATACAAAAGTCCAAGCAATGCATGATGTTTAGTTGGACTAAGATGTACTAGCAGTAAATGGAATAATGGACCAATAGTTTAAACATTTAAAAATATGTAAATGATAACATCAAAAATTTGCATTGTAGTGGAATTCTATAAGAATCTGAGAAAAATTGACAACTGTATAAAATGTACTCATCCAATACATGAACATAATTTATTTTTGGTTGTTTTTTCAATTGGTATTAATTAAATTTTAGCCTCCAGTGTAGAAAAGTATACCATATTTTCTTGTCTTTACCCTTAGGTATTCAGTTATTGTTATTACTTTTATAAACCCATCAGTAATTTATTATTATCATTCTATATTAGGTTGTTTTTAAGTCTATATTCATGAATGTAAAAATTTTACATAAAGAGTTTTAAAAATATGGACAGACATTTCAAACCCTATGTTAATTACTAAAATAAAGATATCCAATATAAAACAAAAATATAACGGAAGACAAAATAATTAAACAATAATAAGTAATTTAGACAGAAAGAAGAAAAAAATCTCCAAACTAAAATAAAAGAAAGAAAATTAACATATAATTAGACATCATTATATGCCATTGTTCTTGATGTTAATGATGGGTTTGAAACTGTCCATTTGAGCCTGTCATGTGCATCCATGGGCATAAAACAGAGTACAGAGACTATAATCTATGTATATACTCACCTATAATCTACCAGTAGTTTATCAAGGAAAGGTAAGGGCTGGGAGCTCTTCCAGGAACCACTAGTCTCTGCATTCATTGTTTCTCCTTTCAAAGGGAAGCTTCTTTGATTAAATATTTAACTGTGGTTATAAACATAAACATTTATCAGGCAGTTTGGATCCATGTGAATTTGGTATATTATAGTAAAAGGTTCCCAGAGGGCCCCAGATCTCCTCAATCATGATTTTTTTTAAAACTGGGTTCATATTAAAGTCTTTACATTATGTTTCTTTGGAACAGGCCAAATATCAAATCAGAAAGCAGCTGATTACCCTGCTGATCAGTGATGCCACTATTGTATCAGTTTGCAAAGCTTCTCAGGTAGACTGCTATTATAGCTTGCATGATTGCCAGTTTATCAAACCCATTGATGCCTCTTCTACTCCAGTGGCCTGCATAGACTCTTCTGGTTCTATGAAAACCAGCCTTCAAGAAAGAAGCTCAGTTCCAGCTTGATTTCTGTATCTTACAACCAACATGAATCACCTCTTCAGCAATTTTGTCAACTAGTTGCTGTGAACAATCACAAAAAATATCAAGAGTTTGTGTTGTTGCAATGTTTGTGAACTGTCCTTACTAAAAATTCATGAGGAGGAATCCTATAACTGATAGATTTTATTATTAATAAGCCTCTGGTTTTATTAGCAATATTATCCAGCCTTGAGAACTCCACTGTTTGAATTATTCTTTGTTTAAACTTATATTTTAAAAGTTGGCTTCTAAAATAGTATTCTTTTACATGGCTTTTAAATTTGTTTTCAGTTTGCAAAGCATCTCACAACTTCCTCTTTCCTACCTCCAATAATCTTGCCTGCTTAACTATTGTCCCCTCTTTAGTGTCACACACTTGTATCCTATTATCCCACTCCTTGAGGCATACCTTACCCACGGTTCCTTTTTAGGTTGTTGGTTTTATAGTTACTGCTGCTGATATGTTATTCTGGCTGTATGCTAACATCTGGCTTTGATTATTTTTTTTTCTCAATTTTCTATCTTTATTTGTTGTCATATATTTTAATTTTGAAAATGTCCCCATTTTACATTAGTGATTTTAAACGATTCATGTTTATGAGTATAGCAACCATGTCATGTTAAAATCCTTTCTTCTAACCTTACAATCTGGAATGCTTATACTAGTTTATGTTGTTAATTTACTTGCTTTTACTATGGCTCAATTCCTTAGAATATTGCCTGTCCTTTGGATAAAATCTAGATATTCTACATATAAAAAATAATGGTAGAGTCTTCATGTGATGCTTCAGGGTCTACTAAGACAAGTCTATCCTCTCAGTTCTTAGACAAATAGGAAATTTCTTTGTCCCGCAATATTCTGCATTAATATTTTAAGAGACTAAGCCCAGGACCTGGTAAGGTGAATCATCCCTATGCTTCCAACTGAGCAGTCAGCAGCCTCTACTTCTGCTTGCTTCACAGATCTAAACTTTATAATTTCAAAATAAATTGAGCTACCAGGGCAAAACATGCAATAAAAAGAAAATATCTATAATAAGAACAACTCGACTTTCCTTCGTTTCTTAGCTTCCATCTCAGCAGCTTTTCTTACAATCTCAGGTTTTCTTACAATTTCCTAACAAATACGTAAGTGGATATTATTCCCCTCACACACTATATTCTGGACCATGGCTTCTTGTAGCAGTAAATATCCAGCCCAAATAAGACCAGTCAATGAAGACACAACTCAATAATTATGAATATAGGCTGCACGTCTAGATTGGGCAGATTCACCACTACACTACTTTATTCCCCAGCTATGAGATCCTTATAATTCACGGTTTTTCCAAGTCACACACTTGTCCTTCCACCTCCTGCTCCTCCTTTGTCAACTTCCTCCTCCATCATCCTCTCTTTCCTGCTCTCTTCCCACCAACCTTTATTTCTCCACCCCCTCCTTCTGCCCAATCACTGGCTCTAGCCTTTATTTATTTATTTTAAAGACCTAAATCAGACTTTATTGTTTGTAACATTCACATAAAATTTTTCTCAACATGATAACTTCAAGGTCCCACTCCGTATAACATTCATCTTTCCTGTTTGAGAATACCTTTTGGGAATATTTAGTTTAAATTGACTTATTGATGAAGCGCAAGAAGAAAGTATTTTAAAAGTGTTTCTCTAAAATGTCAACAGAAAAATAAGACACAACTAACCTTCTATTTCTATCAACATGCTTGACCATAAAAGATATAGCTTTTATTTTACAAAGTAAGGTGGGCAGAAGGTTCACCAGAAGCCACCTGTGTACTGATTCACTCCTCCTCTGCAGCCCGCCCACGAAAGTGGAATTAGCATCAAAATACAAGGCCTGGGCTAATCACAACAGCGCCAACATCTCAAGCTGTTTGAATACTTTATTTGCTATCTTTGCTACCAACCTTGTTTTCTTTATATGTAAATACCCCCAGAGAAAAGTCATTGCCTGCTATCACCTAATCCCTCTCATTTTCCTCTCCTTTTAAAGTTGACATTTTCTTCTCTAGCCCTGATTGCTTATTTCTCCATAGACTGTAGGGCAGCATAACTTTTGTATCTTACTTTTCTATTTCAATTGTTATGGAAACATGATATTTTGCTTTACAACCTGCTATTATTCTCAAGGACTGTAGTTCTAATAATGATTGATCATTTTACTCACGCTGTTAACTTGTTCTGCACATATATTGCTTGCAAAATATTTTACTTCTGTTATCTGAAGGGAAGAGGTCTTTATATGTTCTCGATTAAATATTGTAAATAACAACTTACTTGATAATTCCATAGGAAAAATATGGTTGTGCTTTTGCTTAACTAATTCATATTATTCTACCCAGAAACTTTAGCTCAAGTAGCCTTGTTCTTGTTCAGATTAATATTTACACATTATTTAAGTTTTATTTCTACTTTGTCTATTTTGTTACATCACATTAATCAAGAATTCTAGCAATAAATTTGTTCAAATTTAATTTTATAAAGAAATTATGAATTTTATTTGACTATTTAATAGAAAAGATCTTTTTTCGACTGCCTGCTTTTAAATTATATATGTAAAATGGTCTATACATGTAACTGAATTTAGGAGTTTTTTTTATTGTTTTTTGTTTTTTTTGTTTGCTTAGAAAAAGTCTAGGTGCTATTGTATAGTGGGTTTAGCCTCCTGAGTGCTAGATATAAAAACATTAGATACCACATTTACCTTTTAAATTTAATTTAGCTAGACATTTTCCTGTTAATTTTAAAACTGACCAGTATAATCCTTACATTGTTCAAGTGTTCATCAGAGGTGCCCAAACACAAAGGGATATTTTAATAATTGGACAAATGACAGATAATGAGTAAATGAAAGGAGAAATAAATGAGTGAAATAACATATGCTTATTTTGTTAAATAAAACAGTATAACCTCAAAATTAAGTTTATTGCAACTTACATGAATTTCCAGAGTTAAATATATGGAAAACTCATTACTCCTGAATTGTAATTTTTCTTAGACTGTCATAAAGATTTTGCCTTTTAATATTTTTGTTTTTTTTTAAATTTATTTGCAATTCAGCCTTTGCCTCCACTTCTGTCTCTCTTCCCCCCCCCCCCACACACAGTTTCTTATTCCATTCCTCCTCCCCTTACCCCAAGAGGGTTTTTCCCTTCACCAGAACTTCCCCCTCCCTGGGTCCCTAAGTGTCTCAAGGATTCAGTGCATCTTTGCCCACTGAGGCAGTCCTCTGCTGTATATATGTCAGGGGTCTCAACCAGCTCCTGTATGCTGCCTAGTTGGTGGTTCAGTGTCTGGGAGCTCCGTGGGGTCCTCTGAGAGGCCAAACCAGCAGCTGACTGGTTTACAATTTTTTTAGAAATCTCTTTATTCCCACCACCTCACAAATCACAGGTGACTATTATGAAAATCAAACAACAAACGAAGAGAAATATGCCCTCTCTTCTGCTTGTGAATTTTGGGTATTGCTCTTGAGCTAATTTCTTTTTGGTTCTGAGACTCAAACTCAGAGCCTCAGACAATCTTAATAAACATAAAACCACCTCAAGTCATTCAATAGATAATTAACCAATGTTGTCGATCAAATACATTTTGTAATAATAATCTATTATCATTTCTGCTTTTACTTATAATATTTCCTTATGGTATCTTATTATTAAATTATTTTCATGGTTGAAATTATTATGTTATATTATAATATATAACTATATTATAATATATAATTATTATGAGTTATATTTAAAGTTATATAAGAATAATTATTATATAACTTATTATATTGTCTCTGATATCTGAAGATTTATAGATATCACTTACTGTTTGACTTAATTTCTCTTAAATAACTGAAGTCTGAAAAAAGAAAGGCTATATGTCAAAATTTCTGAAAATAACCAAAAGTCTTTATTTATAATATACAGTTGAGAACAGAAAAGCCTCACTTAAAAATATAAATAATAACAGATTTCACCTCCAGTACCTCTCTTTATTTGTAAGATGTATCATTTTAAATAATCCACAGAAGATTCAAGGACAATTATAGATATGCTCTTTCCATATTTCTTCCATCTTTAGTGTGCCTGCTTATGTTCCATAAATGTATATGTTTCAAATGCAAAACTCAGAGGCACCGTTCCTGGGAATGTAATTGACAATAGGAATAGGGCAAACAAGGGAAACAAGATGTTTATAATCATTCTGCCGAGATGACACAACTAAAACATGTGTTAAAAACCGCAGTGCCTGACTATTAGTTAAATGTTTTGTGATGGCTTATTTCATTTTAAATTTGCAGAAATCTTGCTTTTCAAAACAAAATGTAGATTTTGCTCAGATTCACGGTTGGCTGCGAGTATCCACTTCTGTATTTGTCAGGCTCTGGCAGAGTCTTTCAGGAGACAGCTATATCAGGTCCCCAATGGAGGAGTTAGAGAAAGGACTAAAGGAGCTGAAGGGGTTTGAAACCACATAGGAAGAACAACAATATCAACCAACTAGACCCTCCTTCCCAAGCTCCCAAGGGCTAAACCACCAACTAAAGAGTACACATGGAGCGACCCATGGCTCCAACCACATATGTATCAGAAGATGGCCTTGCCAGGCATCAATCAGAAAAGAGACCTTTTTTCCTGTGAAAGCTCAATGTACCCCTGTAAAGAAATGCCAGGGCAGAGAGGCAGGAGCATATGGTTGGATTGTGGAGCACCCTCATAGAAGCAGGTGGAGAGAGGATAGGATGGTAGGTGTCCGGAGTGGAAACTGGGAAATGGGATAACATTTGAAATGTAAATAAAGAAAATATCCAATAAAAGAAAAAAATACTAAAAAAAAGAAAAAAGAAAAAAAAAACAAAATATATATCATGTCTGATTTTAAAAAATATCTTCAATAGATACAAAATCAAGAAGAAATTTGAAAGGAATGTTTAGAATTTAAATTAAATAGTACTTATAAGGTAGATTTGAGCTCAAATATGATAACTTATCTAAAAAGAAAATACATTCTTAGCAAAGCATAGATATTTCCAATTAAAAATTAAAAGGTAAAGCTCATGACTGGACACATTCACTATTAAATATCTTTGAACTCTTTCAACTATTCCCATAACACACTTCTCAAAATGTTCCATAAAATAAAAGAGAAGCAATACTACTGAACTCTTTCTTCAGAGCTGGTATTCATCTATTACCAATAGTAAATAAAGATATATTAACAAAAAATGATGTACTGATCAAGAATATAGTTGCAAACCAAATAAAGTGCACATTAAGACTATACATTACATCTAGGTTGGTTTTATTTCAGAAATGAAAATTTTTGACAATATGTAAAAAAGAAATATATTATATAAATACACATAAGGGAAGAAATGGCATGATTGTAATAAATAAAAATTATTTTTAATTATTTAATTATTAAAATTATTATAGAAAAATTATTTTAAAAGGTTCAACATCATTCACAATACAAACTTAAAAGAGATAAAGTATAGAAGGAACATACTTTCACATAATAAAGGTGATTATGGCAAACCTATAGCCAACATTATAGTACATGTGTGAAAATAGAAAGAATTTCCTCTCTAAAACTTGGAAAGAGATAAGGATGACCACTTTCTCCACTCCTAGTCAGTGCAGTGTACAAAGTCTTAGCTAGAGCAGCAAGACAAGAGATAGTTGATAATAGAAAGTAGAAAGAGGGAGATAAATGATTCTCTTTTTGTAGACAATTGTTCAAATAAAAGATCTCACAGAATCCAACTGAAAATCTTAGATCCAATAAACACTTTTAATAAAGTGACAATATCTAAATCAATAAAGTATGAGAAGCTTCTATGTGCAACCACTATAAACTCGCTGATTAAAAAAAAATTGAAAATATATTCCCTTCATCCTAGCTCCAAAAATATATAAGAATAATCTACAGTATAGTTCCCATTGAGATTCAAAATGTTCTCTTCACACTAGAAAAAAATATCCTAAATTTTATATTGAAACAAAAGAGATACCATATAAACTTCTTTCCTAAGAAGTAGAACACGCCAGAGATGGTACAATACTTGATCTCTGTAAGTACTACAGAGCTTTGTAACAAAGGGAGCAACAAAGGGAGCATGGCAAGAGCACAAAACCAGGAGGGAATATCACAGCAGATCCAAAAATAAACTCGGGCAGCTGAAGTCACCTCAGTTAAACATTTGACAAAGTTGTCAACAACTCAACAAAGAAAGCCTAGGCAACAAACAGTGCTGGCAAAGTTAGATATACTGTAGAAAAATGAAATCAGATTTAGTTTCTCACTCTACACAAAAATCAGCTCTAAATGGGTGAAAGGTCTTCATTTAAATACTAAAACTTCTAAAAAAAAAAAAAGCAACTAAGGGAAACACTTGAAGATATAGACATAGGCAAGAATGTTATGAATTAGGCTCCAATAAAACACAAAAATAAACCAATGAATTGACAAATACAGTTACATGAAGTTAAAATGCATTTGCACAGCAAAGGAAACAATCAATAGAGTGAAGAAACACCCTACATATGGATTAAAGAAAATCTTTGCCAACTCTACTCTCTAGAGGAGTAAATATCTATAGCAACAAACAAGTATAAACATTAAAGAGAAAGAAAAATTTCCAATAAACAAATATGACAATAAACTTCATATTCCATTCTCAAAAGAATCCACACACATGGTCAACAAATTAAAGCCATTTGGGGAGTTTATCTGACCTTAATCAAAATAGTTATTATCAAGAAAGTTAATGGCAAATATACTGATAAAATGTGAAGAAAGAATAACACATATTCAATATGGCTTGGGCTATAAACTGGTAGAGTGATTAAGAAAAATCAATGTGGACTTCTCCCAAAAACACAGAATTTCTCTAAATACAGAATTTTTCTGATTCAACTGTATTACTGTATGACCAGCTATACCCAACTGACTCCATATCCTGCCACAGATATACTTATCTATGTTTATAGATGATCTATTCACAATCATAAAAATGAATCACCCCATGTATCAATGTAAATAATAATGGATAGTTAAAATATGATACATGCAATGAAATTATGCAGTTTGAAGAGAAATAGATGGAATTGAGGAATAAATAAATGAATTAACCTAGACTAAGATAAACACTACATATTCTCTGTTAACATGCAGATTGTGTGTTAAATAGAAAATATGGTAATTAGGTAGAAACACATGTAGATAGATGTCAGGAAAGTAGAAAGGAGTCTATATCAGGGAGAAAAGGGTTTCACAGGACCTGGAGAGGAAGTTCAGCTGTTAGAACTTTAAGAACCTTGGTTCAATTTCACCTCACACATGGTAATCTCAAGCATCCACAACTTCAATTCTAGAAAACCTAGTACATTCTTTTGGCTTCTGTGGGCACCAAAAGTGCACACATGCACAAACATAAATTCAAACCAAACACAAAATATATTACTATTGTTATAAAACACATACACACAAACAAACACACATAAATACATTCACACAAAGTCAACAATAGCTTCAAGAGGAGTGTTGTAAATATTTAAGAAAGATCCCTGCCTTTCTGCAGTGTCCCTACCAGTCCTAGTACCACACAGAACCTAACCCAGCTTTGTCACCTGTGTATTCCCAGACCTTGATCTGTGTATCAATTAATTTTTCATTGTTTTGATTAAACACTATGAGCAAGTCAAGTTATAGAAGAGTTTTCTTGGTTTGTGAGTTTACAGGGTTACAGTGAACATGGCAGCAGGCAGCAAGAGGAGGAAACAGAGAGATCTCATCAGTAAATACAAGCTTGAAGCAGAGAGAAAATAGGAAGTGGCAAAGCTATAAACTCTCAAAGTCATCTCCCCATGATTACCATTTTTGACGAAAGCTGCACAACCTCATCAGATATTGCCACCAACTTGGGACTAAATGTCTAAGTATATCTTAAAGCATGTTTATCACTCTTAGTAATTAGGAAAATTTAAATTAAAAGTACTTTAAGATTTCTCTTACCCTAATTAAAATGGGTAAGATCCAAGAAACAACTGACATCAAATATTGGTGAGCTGAGAATGTAGGGAAAAGGGAAATTTCATTCACTGTTGTTAGGATTGCATATTGGTAAGCCACCATGGACACCAGAGTGGAAATTCTCATAAAGCTAAAAGTAGATGGTCTGCTTTATGACCAGCTCTATCACTTCTTGGCATATTCCCTAAAGACTTAATATTCTCTTTATAAATACTTGTTCTTTTTGTTCATTGATTCTGTTCACAAGAACTCTAAAATATAATCAGCCATCATCTGATGAATATCTAGATAATGAAAATTTGGTACATATGCAGAATGTGATACTATTCACTTGTAAAGAAAAATGAAATTTGCAGGAAAATTGATGGAACTGGAAAATATGAAATGAATGAGTTAGCTCAGACTCAACAACAAAGGGAGCTCAGGAACAAAGGAAGGAAGGAAGGAAGGAAGGAAGAAAAAGAAGAAAAGTGATCATGAGCTTAGATTCAATTAGTGCATCTTCAACAGAACTTTTTTTTAAAAAAAAAAATGGGTATTTTATCTATTTACATTTCAAATGTTATCCCCTTTCCCAGTTTCCCCTCCAGAAATACCCTAACCCACCTACCCTTCCCCTGCTTCTACAAGGGTACTCTGTCACCCATCCACCCACCCCGCCTCCCCACCCTGGCATTTCCCTACACTGGGTAATCAAGTCTTTCCAGGACCAAGAGCATCTCCTCTTATTGATGTTCAACAAGGCCATCCTCTGCTACATATGCAGCTGAAGCCGTGGGTCCCTCCATCTGTACTCTTTGGTTAATGATTTAGTCCCTGGGAGATCCTGGTGTATCTGGTTGGTTGATATTATTTTTCCTACAGGTTGCAATCCAAAAAGTCTCATGAAAGAGGGTTACAAAAATTGCAGGAACAAGAAGACCAGAATATGCTTCTAGGTAGTATCTTGTAGACATGAGAGGGAATGTGTACTTATGAAATGTTAATTATGTGGCTGCATTAAACAAAATGTGCATAACAATAATAGCAATTGCCAGGCCTATCCCTAGATGAGAAGTTACAGGCAATCAATGGTTTCTGAAAGAGGGAAAATTCTGACAGGTTATCCAGTACCAAATGCTTTGTCCTAAATACATTTAAATGAGTGGCAGTAATTGGACTCTATAGGACACAGACAGTGAGAGCAGGAGACACACAGAGAGAGAGAGAGAGAGAGAGAGAGAGACAGAGAGAGAGAAAGAGAGAAAGAGAGAGAGAGAGAGAGAGAGAGAGAGAGAGAGAGACCTAAACACAGAAGAGATAGCAAGAGACATAGAGAAATGAAGTATCTCACAGGAAACATTTAAGTAAATGCATATTTTAATACCTGAAATATATGAAATACAGAATATTCTAAATCTGAAGTCAGAAAAGAAGACTATTTTTGTTTGCTTTGTTGAACATGATTATGGCTACGATAATCATAGTGGAAATAAAATGCAGAAGGCATAGGAATTTGAATGAAATAGCTCCTAGGCAGGCAATATGAGAATATATTTTTAAACTGACAAATTTGCATAGTCTGAAAATTAATAAAGAATTTAAACAAGATTGTTGAAAATGTCGGCTAGAAAATATAAAAATAAACACATACATGTAACAAATTCTCTATTTTTAAACATTGTAAGAGATGATAATTTCCCTGGCAGTAATGGCTTAACTAATGTGTTGTCTCTCATGATCAAGACATAATTCTATAATGAAGCATAAAATTGTATCACAAATTTTAATGCAGTAGTTTTATTAGCTTTATTAGTCCTTATGCTTAGGTCTGCAATGTGTCACTATATATATGGCTTCTCCATAATTTTCAATACAGAAACCTTTGCCTAGAGCATATTCCACTGTGTGTTAGTGACTGCATCAATAAGTACTTAGTAAGTACTCAAGTTACCTGCCCACTGAAAGACTAAATAAGATGAATATAAATTTTTTAAAACTATACAACCATTCAAATTCTCTGCCTTTGCAAGCATACTAACTCTGAGCTATTATTTTAATTCCAGAATTTTAAAAAATTAGAAACCTTTTCTTCTTTCTGATTTTAATATCATCAGTCAAATTTCCTTCCCCAACCAAGTAAAGTGTGCAATATATTCTGTTTGCACCACTGTTAAATATGTGCAAGTAACTCATAGAAGCAGAAACATTGGGGAGGGAGTATTGGGGCTAAGATACACAATGACTTTTTATCTTAAAACAACTTATCTTATTTTGTAAGACTCATTTTAAAAACTAAAAATAAATTCAGAAGAAAAATATCTTTTAAAGGGTACCACAGCTAAAATATGTTTTTTTTTTAAAGCTAGTTATTTGGCAAAATATCTAGATATTGTCAAGTATTTGGTTTTCATTCTTAAACTCAATGAGTACACAAGCCTTTACGTCATCTTGAAAGAACCTCATGGTTTCTTACTAATAAATCAGATAAAGAGCTCTGTGGGAAGAGTTTCAGCAAATGTGCTTTACTCCTCTTGGTTCTTAATAAGCAAAGATATTCTTTAGGAGACCTTCATTTCACATGTTTTAGGTAGAGTGGTTAGAGAACACGAAGAGTGTTGTAGATGTCAATAAGAATAAATAGAACCCATGGAAATGACTTATTAAGACAAAGAAATACTAACAGCAATTTTAAATTTAATATAAGATGTAAAAGTTAATGTTTATATAGGTTTAGCAATATTGCAAAACCTGGACTAGGACTGAAGTAAATATTGCTGATGTCAGCTAAAGACAGATGATGAACAGGCAGATCCTTGATGATTAACTGGCTTTTTCTTCACTGGACAAAAACCATAGTTAGAATTTAACTGGCATCTCAAAAAATTTAAATAGTAAGTTTTTGAAACAAATATTTGATCTGCACCCAGGTTAATTTATGGACCTGTTCTGGAACAGTGCAGAACTCAGGAGCTTTGCTGGTTTGGAAATTGAATAAATTTCGAATACAATTTTCAGTCAGCCACAGAGATGTCCTTTTTTTTTGAAAACTGTGCTTTTTTTCACACATGAATGAAAAGTAAATTATATAACTGTTTTAAACAAAATTCCAAGATACCAATGTTTTCAACTAATTCTCTTTTTGAAAGATTATTTATGATTAAATTATTGATTATGTTTATGAATAATGAGAGATTATGTTTAAATTAGAAGTAAAAAATTATGAGGATTAACTATGTTGTGAAGAGAATATGATTTCCAAATATCATATATGGTAATTTAATGATAGATTTTCAAAGATTATTCAATAGATTTGTTTGGAAAGTTTGGTTTGCAATCATTTTGCAGTGGAAATTTGGGCATAAAGATCTGATAACAGTGCTCAGATTTTCATGTTTGATTATTAGAACAGAAAACTTCAAGATATAGTTTCTTGTTTCTGCCCTCCAAATCCTAAATAAAACTTTGGATTACAGAGTTCTAGAGCTCGAACACTGAGCTTTAAGCTCTAAGAAACCCAAATCAAAAATTCTTCAGGGTCAATTCAGAGCTACAGAAAGTAATTGCAAACCTCAGAATAAAAAATTGATTATTCAATTAAATCAATAAGATTAACAAAAAAACTCTCATAAAATGCTAATTACTCTGATCATACTAGCAAAACTTAACATACAATCTGATCTCAAGGTTTCAGAGACAGGTTCTTCTTACATAGTTCTGCTTTGTCTAGAACTTGCTATATAGACCTACTTGGCCTTAAACTCATAGAAACCCACATTTCTGCATCCTGATTGCTGGAATTAAAGGTGTATGACACAATACAATATAACTCTCAAGAATTTTAAGGGGTTATTTGACATCCATTATCAAATAACTTAAAAGAGAACAAAATTATACCATGTGTAATATAGGGCTTACTAGTAAGTCACAGAACTTAAAAGAAAGAGAAAATTAAAATAGACTTCAATAATATGAAAAAGTTATATGGGTTAAACTACAGGCTAGCCTGGGTACTGGACTGATTGGTACCTGTGATAGTAGAAAAAATTACAAGAACATTTAAGATATTAATACAGTAAGTAAGAGCTTGTCCTGTGAAAAACGTAATTGACAACTGGAGATCTTTATCGACATGCAAAGTTCAACTCATCTTTACCAGAATTCAAATAATAGTATTCTAGCTAGTGTCATTGTCTTCAAGACTGATGCTTGTTTATCATGTTTCATTAAGGGATAAAAATGTGGAAACAAATTCAAATTCCTAGGCACACTGTATAAAAATGATTATTGTAAAAGTAACTTTTATTCGCATGAAGTAATTGTCCTGTCGGAGGCTTACTCCTAAATAAGCATACCGTTTCTGGTTCTTCCTGAACTATGGTGGGCTGGTTCAACTAAACCATTGTAGTTCATATCTCCTATCCTAGCTAACTGATTCAAACTGACATTTTTTGGCTTCTCACTGAATTGCAGAAAAAACAAAAACAAACAAACAAACAAACCCCTGCCTCTCTGAATTCCATGAACTCAACTTCACTCACTGCTCTGACTGTCTGAATGGAAAGGAACTGAATGGTACTCCACAAATTCAACTAAACTCAACTTCATTCAGCTGAAGTTCCCTGAACTCAACTCAACTTCGCTGCCTCAATTATATGTCATTTTCAAACATGGCTACTTCCTTCTACAAATTAACTTTACCCTAAAGGTATATACTAAGAATAAGCCTGCATTCCAGTCTGATAACACATACCTAGGTCTTTAGATGTGATCCCTTGACAGAGCAACTATATTGTTGGATTAAAATTTCTCTACAAGTTAGTACTTTATGTATCATCTCTTCTGTAAAGAAACTCATAATTTAATTATAAAATGAATAGATTAAAATTGGGAATATACATGGCTTCAGAAATACTTGTAAAATGAAGCTACAACTAAGTGTTTTTAGGCTCCAGTGTATATTTGTTTTCACAGAGTGTGGATTCCACATAGACTTTCCTCTATTTTTGAGAATACAGAAATAAAATGAATGTAATTGTAGGTAACAGCTTCTGAAAGCACTGTGTTTTCTCAAATAGCTTTAACACACAAGGAAAGTATACTAAGGTAAATCACAGTCACTGTCTTTTTAAGGGAACACTGTTAAGTCCTGTTTCTAAAACACTGTGTACAAACAGCAGGTGATTGAAGTGACTTCCTGAAATACATTCCTCCTGAACTTAGTCTTTAAAAGATGTGCATCAGAATGCTCAAAATGATTCTCTGATCAACAGTATAATATTCATCTTGAATGCTAAAAGCAGGTAAAATGCAATGCTGGATTGGCTTCAGTTTAGCTTGATAGGGATTAGCATCCCAGTTATAGCATTAAGGAAGGTAAGAAGGAAATGTCACTGAGTCAAAAAGTGATGTTCAAAAACATCATCAAACATATGTTGAGCATATTTTCTTCTAGGGGAGAAGAAATGAGTCGGTTTCTCTTGTAGCAATAATTTTAAAAGGCCATTTCCAGTATTCAGAAAGCACATATTTGACAAACACAGTTTAATGCATTGATGTACTTTAACAAAGGTTTTTCTTTGCCTTGATCTAGAATTAAAATAAAGAAACGTGCTTATTTTTCTGTAGGCATCCCACTTTCAACCCTCCCAGAATCCTCCTTCTGCTATTATCTATTGTTTACTATCAACATCACTTATTTCCCACTCTAAATATATATGTAATTCATCTTTTATTGAAAGTATTGTAATATTTCAAGTTGTGTTACACTGTTTTATGTATTTGGGTGCCTTATATTCTGGTCTTCAAAACTGATTTTGGACTAACAGTTACCAAACAGAGTTAAGTAAGTGCAAACAGGAAATAACTGGTAGGAATTTTGTGTTACCCATTCTACTTTGCTCATTCCACATCTCACACTATATCCGTTTCTCTCACAACTGAACTTGCTTACAAACATCTGGTTTGTCAACATTTGTTGGAATGCTACAGGGACTTCATGCTTAGTCCCTTACTAATGCCACATAAGTATATTTCTGAATTGCTACATTGTGGAATATCAGACCTGCCAGAGAAATTACTACCTACACCAGTGTCACATTGCTTGGCCAGTGTGCTAACATTTAGCTCAATCATATAATGGCAAGTTTTGTATTATTACGATTATGGTTTCATTGGGCTGAGTATTTACTCAATAAAGTCAGAAATGTTGAAAAGGATCTCTAGAATAGAGAAATAAGTGTATAAATATGTATGCATTATACTTCTGATTTAGTACTAAGTTGTTGCACTTGAATCTACACTTATCCAATGTTATTATGTAACATCAAAAAATAGTCTTACTATTGTAAGATAACCCGATTAGTTATGATAATTAGGATGCTAAAAGCTATAAGGAAATGTGGTGCCTAATGATTCATATTCTCAAAGCCCCATTAGAGTCAATCTAAGATCAGATAAATTTCATGATTTGTGTACTTTTTAATTATTGAATATCTAGCCAACATAAAATTATAACATCTGAACACAAGATGAAAGTATAAAAATTGTCTTCAAAGATTGCCTTAGTCATTCTTGCTCCCCTCCCACAGACAGTACATTGTTAAAAGGGGTTAGGTTGGGGGTTGTATAATCCTGTTAATCTGTATGTATTTAGAACCCTGAATCTCAACATCAGCACTAAATATTCTTTCTCACTTAGGGTATAATTTCAATGAGTTCTCTGTAGTTCACTTCTCATAGAAGTGTTTTAAAAATCACCTAGCCATTATTCCACATGTCTGTTTTCTACAGGAGCCTTTGCTATATCTTTTCTTAGGAATAGTAAGCATGTAAACTGAAAGCAGGGGCCAGCATATCTTTTGCATATCTATCCTTTTCTTTTTGTGGTGTTTTCTTGTTGGCTGTCCTTCTTTCAAATTTGGTTTCTTCTGCATGGGTTATTACACTGATGGTTTTTGTCAGCTGGTGAATGCTAAACCTGCATATAAAACCAATCTGTGGAGCCAGATCCACAGTAAAAGACTTACACTATTTTTCAGCATTTTAGTTATTGTGATATTAGTCTTAGGCAATGTACAAGGATAATAACCATTTTACTTCATGAAAAAAAAATTATTTTCTACAGCCACTGCCTGTTTGATTTCCTCATTGAAATGTATGCAGCACATACTAGAATTACATATAACTTTATTCTGATTGTGCAGAAATTAAACCAGAATTGTCTCATCAAATTTTATGTCAATATGTAAAAAGTTTTTAAGATATTACAGCATACCCAATATTGTTTCTACTCAAGAGAGTAAACTGCCACATTAGATACTGTTTCACAGTATTTCTCTACTGTGTGTTTCTGCTTTGGTTCAGGAATGAAAATCTCATCTATGAGGTAGATAAGAAGATAGACATTTTTGTGTGCAGCCAATCTAGACTCACATCACAGCTTTCTTTATGGAAAGAATGAATGTTTCTGGGCCAACTAGTATGTAGCATTGAAATACTATTGTAATCAGCTCAAGTATCATTAAGTGTAGATTAGAAGATAAATTAATAGTTTATATAACATACATTAGTATAATAACCAATACTTGGGAATATCTTAAATATACTGTTACATTATGATAATTATAGTAACTACCACCTCTGTAACCTATGAGCATACAGAAACTGCCTAAGTAACACATCCTATCACAACATAAATTCATCTAATAAACAATAGAAATTAAAGATCTGTAGCATTTCCAAAATAGTTAAAACAACTTAGTGTTTGAAAACATACAATTAAAATTAATTTATTCTGAAAACTTTTGGTTTGTTTTTCTTATTTTTACTATTTAAAAATTCAGTTGACATAGTGATACTTATAATTAATTCAACTGTAGTAGGAAAGGTTAAAAAAGACTTGGTTGTTTCTACTTTGCAACATCTAAGAAAATTATCTAGTAAGACTCAAAGAACCTGGGGCTCTAGCACCTGATCTACTATGTTCATAAAGGTAGATCAGTGAAGAACATTTATAGAATTGAAACAATACCTGTACATATAGCATAACATGCTTACATCATGGTAGGTAGTTTCTTCTGCAATATTTCCAGAAAACAAAACACTCTATGAGTACTTACTAGTAAATGTCTATGTATTAGTCTCTATCAACTAATTGTCTTCCCATGAAGCCCAATATATAGTAGTCATGAGTAGAATGCAGTTATATTTTTAATTTACTAAAGGTAATTATAATAGCTACTGCAATTAATCTCAAGAATTGCCAAGATGGTATTACTTAATAAATAAAGTTCAATTTCTTCATTCTGGTATATGAACACTTATTCATCTGACCTACATTTTCCATTTATTGAACATTAAACTGAAGGGACACAAATAACTACTGAACTATCGAATGTCAGATGCGTGGCCATGTATACATTTGTGATGCCTTCATCATAACACTTCCATGCTTCCCAAGTTTTATCCTTCACATGAAGAATCCAATTACTCTCTGTCTATCATGCTTTTCCTCACCCATCTTGTTGCCGCTTTCAAAGGGAAGTGGAGGCAAGTGTTCCTCTTAATATACATTGTACTCTGTATCCCAGTGACTGTTTTACTTTTATGATTTCCCATTGCCTAGGTTACATAATCATCATTTTAACACACATTTCTTTCGTAGGCCATTGTGATAAGACACATTAGAGCCATATCTCTAAATGCAGAGATAAGGAAGACTGTGAGTAAAGACTAGGATGATATAGGCTGCACTGTGGGGTTGAGATCTTCTTAGGTTATGCAGCAAGATCTTGTTTAAAAGGAAAAATAAAATGAACTACTTCTCTAGATCCTTCATACTCCATGATGAATGTCACAAAGGCATAAATAAAGGAATAACAGGAAAGGAAAATGAGATGGCTTGGGAAGATGTACTAGTAGTAGAAGCAAAAAAACAATGGAAAGGGAAGAAAAAAAACTAAAGACAGGAAAGAATAGAGTACTCTGTGTCTTTCAAATAGACTGGTTAAAAATGAAATCAAGATATTTGTTTTCTTTCTGTCAGTAACAGTTCATGGCAATTTTACTGGAGTTAAATGATAAAGATATCATCGTTTTGAACTTTGGCCAAGACTGTAATGAAATGGCAAGCTATGGAAGTGAACTTTGAAATATGTTCCCATTAATTAATATACCTTTGTCCTTGAAGCTGGGGTTATACCTATATAAGCCATTTTACTTCTTCAGCTATTTCAGGTACTATTTTAGGACTCTGTGTTACTCATTGATGAATTTAGAATCAGGAGCAAAAGACTTAGAAATGATTACATTATGAAAACTGTAGAGGTTAAGACTGAAGGACCTGAAGATGTTTGGCAGATTACTACAAAAAATTGTCTTCCATAAATGACATTTTTACCTTTGGGACCCAAAATCTAGCCCCCCCCCATCAAATCTGGAACATTTAACATCAAATACTGACATGATTATCATTCATACAAAGATAATTACGAATTGGCAAATGCATACACATGTGAAGAGAGAACTCCAGATTCCCCATTCCTGTCCCAATAAGATCTGTTATCCTTCTAATGTAAGTTCACATTCACTGTCCAAAAGTGGACAATACTGCCTTTGTCAGATATTTTCAACTAAAGTAGAGAAAATCTTCATCCCTGTAAATTTTAATATTGGAAGTGATAACTTTGTAGTTAAGAGTATGGTTAGTCAGAGACATCAAAAATTATTTCATACTATTTGCAAAGCTGAAAACAAATCCATCTAACCAAGCTTGCTATGATATGTATAGATCATGCCATTTACCTTTTACCTAAATTAGCATTCTTATTCTTATAATCACTAATTTCTGGCTGATTTCTTTCAGAATAAATGCTTGATCATCACTAACAATTAATGAGACTCAAAAAGGTCAACACATCAAAATCATTGGCAGCTAGTTTTCTAATAGTCAAGGCAACAGCAATCATTCGAGACTGATTACAATATTTCTACCTGTTTGGACTATTTCTATCAAGTACCCCAGTAAACTTGTACTTGAGGACGTCTCACACAGGCATTATCTATCACACTATATATTTGGATATTGGTTAAGTGCAAAATATTTATCAGGTCTCATGGCTATAAGGTAGTTCATACTTTTTAATCCAACTCCATTCTCCATGTTACTAAAGGACCCAGAACAAAAATCATGTTATTTTTTACATGCATGGTGATTGGAATAAAAGGAGAATAATATGGGATTTGTTAATAGCAAAAACAAATTGGCTGAAGTCCCTCTGGTGTTTTGGCCACTCTGTAAAATAAAAATGTTGTGTGTCAGGGAGAGTTATCTTTTATCTTTGGTGTAAAAGGGAAACCAATGCTAACCATGATGCAGCTATTTCAAGCAAGTCTAAAAATCTGAACAAACTTTTACAAAATTGTAAAATATATTCTGAAAACTTACAAGCTGTATTTCTGAACCAACACGACCTAACCCTAGTAAATTACCAGGGTCAATTATGAAAAAAAAATAACAGTTTACTTTCTTGTCTATTTCAGGATATCTTCCATGCATTTTCTTGCAGGAGACCTGCCAAGTCCAAACAGATGGTGTTTGTTAAAAAGAAAAGGTAATTTAATAAAATCAGACTCATGTTGTTTACAATCCATTTTACAAGCAAGCAGCATCAACTGTGTTACTCTCTTCCCGTGACATCTGATCACTGTTCCACAAGAAAGGCCAACTTGAGAGAACTTAGCTTTTTCTGCCCTTTTTTCACAACTGCTCACAGACTGTTTAAAATACCCCTTTTGAATAAAAAGAAGCCAAGCAGGGAATGATTCCCAATTCTATTCAAATTCTCAAAATAAAGGGACTTATAGCATTGACAAATAGGATAGGAGTTTTCTGGGGGGAGGGGGGAGGAATGGGGAAAGGGTATGGCATCTGAAATGTAAATAAAATATCCAATAAAAATATTTTTTGAAATCATTCTATGTATCTCAATTTCATCTAAGTCAACAATAATGACCCCACAACTTCTTGTGGAAATAGTGAGACTCACATAGTAGGGATACCTACATCATTTGGATTGGTTCCTTGATTAGTGGCCTTATTCTACCTCATGATGGCATTTTTCTCTAAATGGAAATTCTGACTTGAGAATTTCACTAGGAAAAGAAAGCATCAGACACATAAAGAGATGGGGAAGCTATACAAAAGAGGAGTAAGGCAGAAGCAGAATGTTGCTTCTCATGTTTCACAGGCTCTAATGTATGACAACATCCAATGTTCTGACTCTTCCCATAGAGGAAAGTGTCCTCCAAAAACAAGACAATGGCATAGAAAACACCTACTAGACAGCTTTGATTTAATTTGTACTGTTTTGTCTTTGATATATGGACATTTCTTATACAAGTAATCAGAGAACTGTATATGCGAGTGTGGATTTAATTCATTTACACATGATGAAATGTAAATTGCCTCTCTTCTACAGGAATTGTCTCTCAGGGGATAAAAAACAACTAAAATTGACTTTGCAGATATTTGTTATGTAGTAGCTTAAGATGATGCTATAATTTTGTGATTCTGTCTATTTGAATATGTAAAATATTTTTATACACACATACATTCATATGCTATATATTCTGTTTGTTGATGTAATTTTACATTTCAGAATGCCTTCCCTGAAAACAGTAATATTTTACCATTTTGTTTTCAGTGTCATCCATGCATAGCTGGGATATGTAATAAACAATAGCCAACAGTTTTATGAACTGAGATGAATTTAAAATCGGAAAGAGAAAAAGGAAAGAAAGGTTTATTCTGAAATATGCACAGATCTCAGAGCTTGACTTAATGACGTATAAGTTGTATGTAGTTTTCATGTTGTATTGCTTCTAACATTGAGAAAATAAATTAATAAATAAACAAAAGAAGCCTCTATAATTTGTTAAAACACAGAATGAGTAATGCGAGTGAGAGAGTAGAAAATCAACAAACCACTGGGAAGATATGTGGAGCTGTCAGTAATCCATCAGAGCTAGCCTATCCTAGCACCTAATAATTTTTGTGTGTGTGTGTGCTCCTTCTTTAGATGAGAACAAATCCAAACGCCAATGCAGTAAATTCTCAGAGGGGAAACTATAATTCTATTGATGTGCTTCAAGATGGCTTTTTGTTTTCAATTCTGCAAAAGCAGATCGATAAAACTAATGCAGGTTCTCTCCTAAGGTTTTTCTCCCACATTCATAGGTAGGAGGCTTGATAATGCTGCGTTAACTGCTTCAGCGCTGGCCAGAGGAACAGAGCACAGTAATACAGATAAGAGGAACAAAAGAAGGAAACAGAATTACAATGAAGCAGTGTGCTTTATCACCTGAGCACATAAATTCTGAGTTGTATGTAATAGTAGTGTGAGTTTGCTATGGACCTCACTGTCTCACAGTAATAATGAAGGTATCAAAAAACAAAGATTATATGAGATTATCCATGTTGAATATCTTTAAAGTTCTGGCAAAGTTAAAGTTTCAATACATCAACTTCTCGCTGCTATACTGTGACACTACTGTTCTTACAGTGCTGCCTGTAGGTATTCAAAATATCAGGGAAAATGATGCCATCCGAAGAAAAATATTAAGACTTCTTACTTTCTATAAATAATGCATTTAAATGTGGATTTGGAGTGTGGGATAGAGATATTTAAAATTCTATGAGAAAAAGCAGGTTTGAAAGAGCTGTTAACAGTTCATGTCTGTCTTCTTATTTACTTCTTCTATAAGCTGATTGAAGAGAAAACTACAGCATTCATACTAAAAAGCTGAATAGATCTAAGGGACAGGAGAAGCCATGGCTCTGAGCTGCTAAAAGTGTCTGAGTACTTGTATTAAGTTACATTTGTTTCAAAAACTTTCTGTCTTCATAAGGAAACAGTAACAACACTAATATAGCTATATCTTTATCAGTACATCAAAGCAACTCTGGTATTGGCTCCGAGGAAGTGCCATAAGGGATTAGGTATATTTGCAACCTAAAGATAATAATTAAATGAGTAATAGACCAATTATATAAATAATATTCATTGGTACTGAAAATCTACCACTTCCTATGGCAAGATCATGGATCTTAGAGGGGAAACTAATTCCTCTTCATTACTGAACTTGTCGGGAGCCATAATGGGACAAGCTAATAATGAGCAGATGATCATCCTGAAATGCTTGCCTCGGATTATTATATAATCTGCGACGAGTGTGCCCCATTAGCAAGGCTGTGGTGGACGTGATTTTAGGAAAGATTCCTGCTATTAATATGCTTTTCCCATTATTACTATTATTAAACATATGTAACAATCACTAAGCAATAGCACACCCCTTTGTAGCAGATCTCTGCAGATCCACGAAGATGTACTGTCTTGTAGTGATACTATATAGACAAATAGATGACTTCTTAAGTCTTAATGATGATCCTATAAGAATTCCTAAAATTATATCAGTGATTATTAAGTTCTTTTATATCGGGACTGCTATTAAGTCCCTTAGGCATAGTCAAACTGCAATGAGAACTCTGCCAGTCTCCTGAGTGTTATCAGTTAATTGCCCCAAGAGTGATAGTAACTGGACCTTCTCCTGCTCAGAGCACATTCCAAGAGGTCATAAAACCATTAGCCTAGGTTACTAGAGGGAATCCACAATTTATTATAGGTACCAGGACAGAAGAGAAAATATTGCCTGGGTTTATCTATACAAAACTTCACTAATTTCTTAAGTTATAGTTTCAAACTTTCTGCGAACCTGTAGAGCTAGACAGGTGATGAATGTCTAGTTAGATAATTACTCCTAATGGGTATTCATGTAAACATTCTGTGTTGTAAACTTCTATTTCAATTTATGACTTGAATTTTGGTGTGAACTTGTGATGAACTTTGTAACATGTGATCATGTACTCTGAATGGCATATAAATACTGAAGACAAAGAGTTGGGCGAGCGCGCGAATTAGGTGCGCGCGAATTAGGAATTAGTTAGTTAGACCCCATCGCCCTTTCCTTTCCCCCTGCCTAGAATTTTTCTCCCTTAGAATTTTACTTTGTTAGAATCTTTTCTTCTTCCCCACTCAGGACCTTTCCACGTTTCCCCTCAGATAGCTTTCATAGGATACTTTTTACACTTAATGAACTCTATAGTAACTTTTCTAAAGTGTCTTTTCTTCCTGCAAGTTAGAGCCCAGCAGTTCCTGCTGAGATAGAACAAAGGCCACGTTGCCTAATCCTCTGCTGTTAGGCTACAGGTGTTAATCACCCTAGCCTGCAGTCCCATTATCCTCAGAAGAAGTTTTTAGGATAGCACAAGGCTATTTACTTAACACCTTACTGGTCTTAGGGCCAGGATGCTGACTGCAGGTCAGCTACAGTAGCATAGGGGCTGCCTCGGAGAAGAACCTGACGGTGGGAGGAGGAGAAGAAAGAAGAAGCAGCTGCATCTCTCCCTCCCCTTCTCTCACCCCCAAGCCGGGGGCGAGGGGGTCGGCTCCCGGCTCCCGGCATCTTTCTAGTATAATTTGGAACTGCATTCTAAATAGTTTTCTTTATACCCACAGATGAGGGGAGCTTTCAGCTCTTAACAAAAAATCTCCACTTTGCCATAGATAAAAACTACTTAAGAAACTACAACTGACCAAAATGTAAGAATCAACCAATCATAGGGTCGCCAGTGACAATGACAACACCTACAATACAACTCCTTCACCTAATGATCAGAGCATGGTGAAAGAGGAGACAGAAAGCCTTTAAGGAAAACTGTTTTAACAGTATATGTCCTTGAAATGATAAGGAAGCTTTACCTATACCTCCGCAATATGATGGTCTCAACAAGACCTGAAAAAGCAAATCACCAATAGGTATACAAGCCTGGAGAGAGGAAATCTCATGAGCCCAACCCAGCCATTAGACAAGGAACTATAAAGAGCTAACATATACAGAGACCAGGAGAAATCACCTTCCCCATAGACTGGTTATTAAGTACCAATAGATCAGCCATGGAATTATATGCATATATTAATACTAAAGGATCTGTGCAAGCTGTATTTATATATTTATGCATGTGTGTATGTGTATGTAATAACAAACAAAAGGCCACAAATTTGTGAGGAAGTAAGGGACCAAATGAGAGACACTGAAGGTGAAGACAGAGGGAGGGCTTGGTGGAAAGAGTGGGGGAAATGATACAATTTTACTTTTAGTTAAAATGACCCCTGTATAAAAGTCTCAAAGAATTGATTAAATTTTACTAAGGAAAGAAAAAAAAAATGTGTGTTACATGAACCATGATTTCCAGATCCTTCCTTGCCCATAACTCTTGCCAACTACCATTTTTTAATATGTCCACAAGTTTACCTTTTCTAATATCACAAAATTACACTCATAAATTATGTAGATTTTTTCCAAGATGGCTCCTTTCGCTTAGTAATACGCAGGATCAGGGTCTCAAATATTCTAAACAAATAGCCTGACACTCCTGGTACTACTTAAGTTTCTATCATTTTCACTAACTTTGTTTTTTCAAATACATTTTGCTATATTTGTTAATGTATTGTGTGTGCTTGTGTATGTGTGCATAATACAGCTTGCTTTGTGCATGTCAGAGGAACCCCATCCAAGTAGGTTCTGCTCTGTCTTGTGAAATCCTAAGATTAAACTCAATTGTCAGGTTTAGCAGCAAGTACTTTTATCTCATAGCCACTCTGCTATCCCATGTGAATTCTTAGTCTTTTAGGTAGGTAGGTGTGTATATACTAAGTTTTATTTTGAAATAATTTTAGACTAACAAAAAAGTTACTGTTTTTAATATGCAAAAATTAGCAAAATATACTGCTTTAAAATTAGCTTCTATAAAACATGAGAATAGAAGCAAGATCCAAAATACTAACTTGATGAGAACAATAAGAAATAAAAGTATCAGGTAGTTCCATGCTTGACTTGAAGGAATGCCATTACCTGTGCACAGGGATTCTGTATTCTTCCCTGACTTAATAGCAAAACCAAGAATAATATCCTTAAGAGTTTCAAGTGATCTTAGTTTATATTTCACAGGAGGAATTTATGCCTTGATAAGTGTGACTCACATCATCTATGAAGTTTCTTTAAATTATGTGATTCTGTTCCTTTCCATCTGCACATTAGGTAAATAGGATACCCTCACAGTATCTTACATTTATTTATCAAATAAGCAAAGAAAAATCCTGAGGAAACTCCCAAGCCCTCAGACATTCCCTGCAGTGCTCATTATCTCCACAGTTCCCGAAATGACTTCCTTCAAATGCATCAAAAAGACAAGGCAAGCAAATCCATTGTGTTTACAGTATGCCTTTTCTTTGGTGTTTATTTATTGCCACAGGACATGATTTGAAAAAGTGACTAGTAAGCAGTCATGGTGGTGAGAGAGTTATTTGTGTATCCTCTAACATCACTAGATGCTACACTCCTGATTCCCTGGCTCTTGAAAACCCCTACCCCACTTCTGCAGTGTTCCTTGAACCTTAAGTGTGGGAGTGTTTTTCAGATGTCTCTGTTGTGACCAGTTCCAGCTTTTCATTTTGATTGTTTGTTGTTTTCTATATATCTCTCTGTCTGTTGCCAAGAGAAGTTTCCTTGAAGAAGGGTAAGGACTCAGGTTAACTTGTGAGTATTTAAGTAAGGATAAATATTGAGAGTATAGTTTAGGATGAGCTGAATGAACAATAACTCCACAAATAGACATGTGAAAGTAGATGACCCCAAGCCCATACAAGGAAATACGTTAAACTAAGGAATGCTGAGGGTGGGAGAAAGAGTCTTCTCCAAGAAAGACTACACTATCTTGTTAGCCAATACTAAATGGTTAGCACTGAAAACATACATGAGAGTAGCATTATGCAGATGGGGCTGGTTATAGTTAATATTATATATGTATATATTTACACATATATACATGTAAAAACAATAAGAAGCTGTGAGTTTGAAAGAGATTATGGAGGGGTTTGTGAGAGGGTTTGAGGGAAAAAATAAAAAGTAAAATATGTCATTATATTAAAATCTCAAAGAGAAAATAGGTGTCTTTTACCATCAAGTTCCTGAGGATGCAAAAAAAAAAAAAAAAAAAAAAAAAAAAGCAATGCAACAGCTTGTGTTTTTTGAGGTTCTAGGAACCTATTTAGTAATTAACTCTACAACAGCACCCAATACCTGGCATTTTGCTTATAGCCTATTTTATTTAGAAAAGAAATGCCCTTGCTAAAAACTCATTTTACACTCTTATTATATGGTATACATAGTATATGTTTTAACTAAAAGCTTCATTCTTACAGGATAATTTACACAGTGCTGTTGGTTGACATGAATGCCACTGGTGAATCAAGTAATCAACTGTTATCCTAGCTGGGGACTCATCAAGCTATGATAATAACTGACACATGGTGTTCTAGTGACAAAATACTATAGGAGTGACCAACCATGTTCTTAGATGATTTAAGGCCCAGCTCACAAGATAGAGCTTAAAGTCTCTACCATTAATTAGGACAAGAACTCATGGCTGTGTAGGTATAGATCCTTTGAGAATCTACTACCATTATTCTCCAAATTGCACACAGTATTAAATTTCTCTTTATGTGCTAATCTTTCCATGTGTAGATTAGGTCATCTCTCGTCTTTGTTAGGGAAGCTTCTTTTGTAGCAGATGGAAATGAATACAGAGACCGACACTAAAAAGCTTCCTCCAGCAATAGATGGAAACAAATACAGAGACCTAAAAATGGACAATGTGTAGCAAACGAGAGACCTTGGAACTGAGCCCTATATGGGACAGCTCAATCAAATCTCTTACCTTAAGGCTCAGGAACCACTTAGAAGAGGAAGGGGAAAGATTGTAGGACCTAATGGAGATGGAAGTCACCAAGGAAACAAGATATTCTAGAGGATACTGGGATGATGTACATATGAACTCACAGGGACTATGGCAGCATGCACGGGGCCTGCACAGGCCTAATCCAGATGGAGTTCAAGCATGGAGAGGGGAAGTACACACAAGCACCCATCCATAACCAAGAAGATAGCTCAAGTATAAACTGCTCAGAAAGGAATATTAGCATTCTTTAATGGAGTCTTACTGGCTATACAAAACACAGATAAAAGAAGGCAGTAGACATCCAGCAATAGATTCCCAAAGCAAAATGAATCAAATCGTTCTTTGGAAGTTTATTTTCATCATAATGCCTTGTCTTAGCATTTCTTTCAACCTCACAAGTATTTTCCTTATATTTATAGTTTCCAATTTTGTGTTTTTTAATGAGATTTCTGTGTTAATATATGTGTTTCTTAAGGTTTTTTCTTAGGCTCATTTTAATCTATTTGTCTTGTCCCATCTTTTAAATGTTTTCTTCTTTATTCTTCTCACCTGTGTTTTCTAATGAAAGTTAAAAAGGGAGGTATGAATTTGAATGAGTGGAAAAATCAGGGGCAGGAGATCTGGAAGAAGTTGGGAGAAACCACAATCAGAAAATTATGCATGAAAGAAAATCAAATTTCAGTTAAAAAATAAGGGCTAAAAATTAAATAATAGCCATAACTGGTCAAGTATAAGAGACTGTGAAGTAGCCATTCCTAAGTGAGACATCTATACCCATCTGCTCCACCCAAGGCTCAGAGATCATAAATTATAAAAGCTGGAGTCAGTGAAACAATATTTTCTAGACATAAGAGGGCCATCGTTCATAATAATTATAACTGCATACACAAGACCAAACCTACAGAAGTTGCAACATAGGTAGGGAGTGAATTTACAGAAGTCCTCTGCTACCTAAGAAATTACTGACAATTGGAAAGCAGGAGAATGAGTGTTGGGAGCCCACTGCTAGCAGAAAGCGGCTATCATCTTTGCAGCCATCTCGAACCATATACCCTGACAAGAGACTTGTTTTTCAACAGCCTACAACAGCTGCGCACACTCTGATAAACATCTTGTTTATCCCACATATCTTGTTTTGCTGTTTAGTGCCCCTGTCTGCAAGGTACATGTGATATCCACGCCTGTAAGACGCACGTGGTATCTACATCTACAAGGCACGTGGCAAAGTGTATAAATACCCAGGATTTCCTTTCAATAAATGAGACTAGAGACTTGATCGGACCCTCTGTCTTCTCTCCATTCTTCGCATCTCTTCCCCTCCATCCCCACTCTCTCTCTTGCTAGACCCAGACCTCAGACCAGAGCGGCTCAGGCCAGGACACAGTGGCCCCCAAGCCGGGCAGTGTGGGCCTCAACATAGTGGCCCCCAAACATGGGGCAGTGCGGTTCTCAACAAATGAGGAGTCATTTTTCTTCAGGGATGCAGCTCCCATAAGGTCACTCAAGTTCCATTGAATGGTCCCATGCACATCCTGGAAGTACTCAGTGGACACATGGGTTTAAAACAAAGAATGTGAGTCAACAGAGAAAACTGAGAGTGGAGGAGAATAGAAAATTGGAGAAAAAGAGTGTTGATGAATTTGATAAAAAATATATTATATGCATCTAGGAAATTCAAAAAATGAAAAGGTAATTTTTAAAACTTTATTTCCTTAGTAGGCTTTTAAACATGTGAAGATCACCCAAGGGCAACATTCTTTAGTTTTTGTAAATATAAGTTTAATGTACATGTATAATTCTTTCCATGAATTTATATAATTCCATGAATTATATAAAATGCTTTATTTTGTGTATTACAAATTTTCACTCTGATAACTATATCAAAAACTATACACAGCATTAAAGTTTTTATTATTAGAAACATAAATATTAAAATTATGTCAAATTGTCTATCAGTTCTACAACTGACAAGTTTAATCCATAATTTATATTATATAATATAGAATATGTAACTATTCTAAGTAACATGAAGCTTCAGTTTTTGTAGTCATTTCTTTTCCTATCTTTTCCATCAATGATATTAAATTACCTCATAATTGGGAAAAAAACTTCTTGAAGTCTTGAATTTTTGCATTGTTTTTATGTTTGTCACAAAATGTATTTTTGGTAAGTCTGGAATTTAGAAGTTGTCTTATATGATAGACATTAATTTAGCAAGGTTCAGTGTATTTTAAATCATCCTAGAAGGTAGAACATAGCTATATCAATTGTAAAGCTGACAAAAGATTTTCTTTAAATATAAAAGTGCTGCATGTAATATCAAAGATAGGAACAAAAATTTTCCCTTGAGTTTAGATTTGAAACTGAAGCTGGAAATTTTTTAACATTAATTCCCTTAATACTTACTCTTTGTTTTGTATATGACATATTGTTTTCCTTGAAGCAGGAAATAAAATAAATTTTGTGCTGGAAGCAGGTAGGAATGGGAGAACGGGGGAACATGTATGGGGGAGAAAGAGTGCAGGGAGAAATAATGGAATTGTGGGTATTTGGGAGACTGTGTGGAAACATAATGCAGTGCAAATTTCTTGAAATCTATGAGGAGGACTTTAATGAAGTCCTCCTGCAGCAGATGGGATAACGGGTGCAGACACCCACATCCAAACATTATGGGGATAGAGTCTAAATTGGAAGTCTCCATCAGGTTTCTCCATAGAAAACCCACAGTAGAGGGAGAGGAAAAAAACTTTAGGAATCAGAGAGGATAGAAAACACTTAGAGAACATAACCTACCAAATCACCTATGCAGGGTGCATATAGACACACACAGACTGAAGTGGCAAGCATTAGACATACAAGGGTCTGCACAAGGTCCTCTGATTTGTATTGTGTCTGTTAGCTTGCTGTTTTTGTAGAACTCCTAACAATGGGAACAGGTGTGTCTATGACTTTTAGCCTGCACTTGGGTTGCCATACTCAACCTCAATATGAGGGCCATTGCCTTGTCTTATTGTTCATCATTTTGTCATGTTTGGTTGTTACCTCTTGGATGCCTGTTCTTTTCAGAAGGAAAAAATGGGAAGTAGAATTGAAGCAGAAAGAAGGTTGCTGGAAATCTGAAAGGAGTGGAAGAAAGAAAAACTGTGGTTGGGATATGTTGTATGAGAAATTAATATATTTTCAATAAAATATAAAATAACTATTCAGAGTGACAAAAAGGATACCACTTACAACAGCAACCCCACACAAAGACTTAACAATTTCAGTATTAGAGAACATAAGTATTTTAAAATTATCACCAATATATGCTGTATGAGCATACTTCAATTGGTCAAACAGGCAAAGCTATATTGAATTTTGCTTTCAGACGCACTAATGTAGTTTGACAAACACAAATTAAAATGTAGCCATGTGTTTTTTGAAGACATATCTATTTTCATTAAGTTATAAATGTAATATATATATATATATATATATATATATATATATATTCCACAGAAGTAAAATGTAAAAGGAACGAAATATCAAAGGTAAAAAGATAAATTAATGAACATAAAATAAAATGTGCAGTATGCTTTGCAACAACATTAATAGCTATTCTCTTGAAAATACAAACAAAATCAACAAATTTCACATAGATTAAGCAAAAATAGATCAGAGGAAAAAAATCAAAGATATCTAAAGAGGCATTGCCAATGCCAACAAAAACTTGAAGCAGTATTATAAATAAAATATATGCCAGAATTTTCTGCTGAAATAAATGCATACTTCTTGGGCACATAAAGTACATTAAGACTGAATCATAAAATGATAGTGATATAGTGATATGGAAAGGTGAATAACAAGAAAAGTTATATGTGCCAGTAATATATGTTCCCATCTAGAGAAAAGCCTGGCACTAGATAATTCAAGCATATAATCACAGAAGTAATACCAATTATGTTCAAGTAACCAAAAAGTAGAGGGAGAAAAATCTTCACTTTCTAATGAAAGTCTATGATAGCATAACCCTGATACCAGAATTCAACATCAACAACCTGAGAAAAACCATGGTGAGCATATAAAAATATGCTCAAATAAAATACTTGCAAACTGAATTCAATAATACATTAGTAGATTCTTCAGTTGGGATTCATCACAGGGATACAAAGATGGTTAAATATGCAAGTCAGTAAACAAGATACTCTCTATCAAAATGAGAAAGGAAAAAATATATCTGTCAATTTGTAAAACATGTATTGGAGAAATTTGATTAAATTCAATATACTATTGTGAACAGAAGGCAGTGAGGAAGATAAAATGTACAGAAATGCACTCCAACCAAACAAAAGCTATTTCTGTTAAAATAATAGATAACTCCATGTTTGATGGAAAAGCTAAAAGCTCTCTCCCTAAAAGAGAAAAAATAAATGGCTGTTCACTCTTATTAACTTAATCCATCAACTATCCAGAAACCTCAGCCATGGCAATCAGACTAAAGACATATAAAGTGAAACAAAATTTATAATGCCACTATTTGCAGATAATATGATCTTGCATGCAGATTTCTATGTTGCCATCAAAATATTAGGAATTAATAAAAATTATTTAGAAATTGAAAAATAGGCATTTAATGAGTGAATTAAAAAAAAAAAACACCTACTATGTGCTACAAGGAACTATCTGAACCAGCAATCAACAAATATGAGTGTGTGACCTAGTAATCATTACACTTGTTTAGAAATAAAAATCAGTATTTGCAAGAAACATCTGCAATTCCATACATATGGTATCATATACACAATAGCTAAGAAACAGAAACATCTAAATGTACATGGGTTGATAAATGGATGAAGATAATGTTGTACACATAAGTAATGAAAGGAAAGCCTCTCCCTTAAGACAGCAGGATGATGATGAATGAAAACAGACAGGTATGACAATCACTCACATGTGAAATAAAGGAAACAATGTTTCCCCAGAAGTGGAGAGTGGAATTGTTGGTTACCAGAAGCTAAGAACAGTAACATGGGGGATGATCTGGGAAGGTTTATCAGTGAGTACTTATATACACATCCTTGTAAGAGGAGCAGAGATAAGAAATTCCAGTGTGTTATTGTTCTGTGGGCTGCTAGTGCAAAACAATACATTAATCCTTTCAAATAGCTGAAAGGAAAGCTTCAAAAGATTTCACCATAAAGATCAATGTTTGAGGATATGGGCAAGTTCAAACTGATGTATATACATGAATTAAAATGTACCTTTAATGCACTAAAATGACACTTTGTATGATTTGCTGATTTATAAAAAAAAAAAAAACAAATTTAACTTAAGTTTTAAAAGTAAATTAGGTGTTTTGCTATAAACTTAGACTGTAATGTTCTGGCTTTTATTCCCTAGATTATTTTTAGCTTTTTCTTTTATTCTCTTTTCTTTCTTCCTTCTTTTCTTCTTGACAATGTCAAACATGTATGAAGTGTACAGTGTTGATATTTACTCTTCTCTCCAATGACTATTTTCTACTGTTTTAAATACCTGCTGACCTCTTCCCCAATCTAGTCCTTCCTGCTTTCAAGTCTTTTTTATTGTATACAACAATGTCTCAGGCAGGTAGGCAGAACTACTCTGTACTTGTGGCTGTTATGGCCAAATCGTAGTTAAAATTAGTGTGATATAATATGCCTCTTCTTTTTCCAAGTCTTGCAATCTTTGTGTCATTCCTCCTTTTGTAATGTCCTATGGGCCTTTGAGAAGGTAATATAGATAGATGTCCCCTTTAGAGGTGAGAATTTAACATTCATTTTTTTCTCAGTTACTGCCAACTGCAAATAAATAAATAAATAAAAAATAAATGCTTCTCTGACTATGGATGAGAGTGACACTAATCAATGAGAAGAAACATAATTATTTAGAATGCGATTAAACCATTTACTCATTTAGAAACACATCAGAAACACATGTCCTTCTAGGGTCTGTGAATTCCCTAGACAACAGCTTTCCAGCAGACTTACAATACTAGCCATGCATACCTTACAATGGATCAGGTCTCAAATCTCGTTAAGAAGTTGTTGGTTATACACTAAACATCTGCATCACTATTTAACAAGTGGCAGAGCTTACACTGCATGCTGATAGTAAACCATGCAGAGGCATCGCTATGTGAGACTATTGATTGCATTTGTCCCATTGCACCTTGCATAGCTCCTTTCAGCACTCTGAATGACAGACAGACAGCAAAGTGGATGTGTCCATCTAAAGCTTCAGCATGATCACTTTAAGTCTTATATCCAAATTATGTGCCATGCCATCTTTAGAAATGGAGTTTTACCATTCACTTTGGATGAGCAACTGAGAAAAATTTGCCCTAGATTTTCAGCCTTCTTTATATATTTTCTGCATTTCATGGTCTAATTTAAAGACTTCTTTTATTGCTAATTTCGATTTAGGCTTTTCTTAATTGGATCAGAAACCCTACTGGAGTTTAAAATTGAGACTTTTCCTTAGATCTTGCTAGCTTATGATTTTTCATTGTGTCTATTATCTTCCCCAGATGTTTTGTTTCATTTCGCTTTTGTTTGTTTGTTTGTTTGTTTGTTTATTTATTTTTACATTTCAGAGTACTGACATCATCTAAAATTTCACATTTTTTTTTTTTTTGATTCAGACACCCATGCTGATACCATGGGTATTACCTCTAATCTCAATCAAATTCATGACTGCTAAAATAATTACTTTAGCATTCAGCCATTATTTAATCTTGAACATAATGAATGAAAAGTATGAAGGGAGCCAGAAAGTCCAACAGAAAAATATTAAAAGCTTGAGAGCTTAGCCCACAGCCCAGATATGAGCCAAGGACCAGACACTGAAGATTAGGTTTCTTGTGAACAGCCTTGAAATAGATTTTCCTAGCCGAGTCATAGACTACATGATTTGGGAAAACCCCAATCAATTTTGAAAAGCAACATTTTTAAAAGCAAAGAATCCTCCATGCCTTATGGTATATGTAAACAATAACATTTCTAAAGGCCAAGGCTTTAGGCAAATTGACTAAAGAAGCATTAGGTGTTTTTTCCTTAGTAGATTATACATAATCAATAAGAGAATCAAGCTTAGTTTTGAATATGATACAATTATATCTACAGCAAAATCAAGTAACATTAAGGACATCCATGGTGTAATGCTTAACTCACCGAGACTATTGTTGTAGAGCAGTTTCCAAAGATTGACACATTCCATCTTGCAAGACAGCTCCTTAAAACAAAAAAACTTCAGGAAGTTCCTGAAACTGACTAGATCCACTATATTCTTTCTTCCGCATGCATTAACTGTAAAGACTACCAAGAGTCACTTTCAGAGAAGCAAAGCTATAAATAAGGCCCTGAGTCAAGCCTATTTGTCTGGAAGAAGCAGAGACAATCCTAGCAGGAGAGAAGAGAAAACTTAGCAGACAGGGGGAAGCAGAGAAATGCCAAACCGTCTAGAAAAAGCAAAGCCAATCTGAGCTGCCTAGAGGAGAGTCAAATCAACTGAGCCACCTGGAAAGGTCATTTTTTCCAGTGTATTGAGCTGCCTACTCGGTGTGCAGTGTGCTCTAGGTTCCCAGTTTTTTTCAGGTGTCACTCATGCTGGGGTGGATTTGAAGATACAGATGTCTTTGATTCATTTTTCCCCCTGTAAGTAACTCTTCAGCCTTATTCCAATAATTAATCACACTTTTTTGTAGTAATACTTTCGTATGTCATGAGCTCCATACCTGGAGTCATTAGACATGTGTGTATTATTGTCACATCTCCTGAGACAAAAATCTGTCACACAAAAACTGCAAAAGCAGTGGAGATTTGAGAATATGTCAAGAAAGGACCTAACTAGATTCTTAAAAAGAATTTGGAAAAATAGAAATGGTAATCAAGAAGCAATAGGCTTATCTAATTCAACGCCATGACAAAGATCAGTGAAGAGACATATGACAAGATTAAATTAGTATTTTCATAGCATCATTCTGAGAAATAAAAGGTAATCTGTTTGATTCACTGAAGCCAAGCAAAAATTAAAGGCTGCACTGAAGGGTAGGAAAATACACTGAGATACACTGAGATCTCTTGAACATACTGACAAGAATTGCTGCAAGGACTGAGACTGACATAATCTTCATATATAATACCTAATTTGCTTGTTATTTATCCTGAACTGGTACTGATTAAAGTGGTTTGAGTTGGTCATGTTCACTTTAAAGGGACTTGACTACTGAATGAAGATATCTGGAGAAAAATGAAGGGGTGGGATTTGTCTACTTCATTTTATTAATCTGCTGCATTTGTGGTTTTTTTCTATAGTTCTTTTTGGATTAGTTTTCTGTTGCTATGATGAAACATCTCTTGAAAAACAACTGATAGAAAAAAGGGTTAAGTTTGGCATATGTAATTCCAGAGAAAGAAGAGTGAATCATAGTGGAGAATGACAGCAAGCATCAAGCATGGAGGCTAAAGCAGGAAGCAGAGAAAGGTAACGGGAAGTGAAACATGGCTTTAGACTCTCAAAACCTGTCTCCAGTGACATACTGTCTCAGCAAAAACATACTGCCTAATTCTCCAAAAACAGTGCTACTATTCAGGGACCAAGTATTTAGAACCTATCAGGAACATTTCTCATTCAAACCATTAAACAACTATGGTACTGTATCATATTTTTTTGAAACATCACTTCATAAGATTAAAATATTGAAAAATTGTTCTCACAGGTGGTACATCATAAATCTGGAGTCAGAAAATCTACATTATATAAAAGAAAAAAGAAAAATTCAAGTTGATGACTCAAAATGAAAATTACATTTTTAAAATTATTAAAATTTGAGAGTATCTAATATCTTCAAGCAAAACACACTTGCCTAGGAGACAACAGAATTTGAGAGGAGATGAGAAAGAGTCTTCCAGTCTTGTCTCCAGACATTCTTTACATGCTTTATCTCTTAACCCTGGAATTTCACAGTTGTAATCATAATACAGACCATTGTTTGTAATAAAAGTCTCATTTTATTAAATATATCAGTGAATCCCAAAATATTGTGGATTATAGATTCCTGAATTTAATGATTAGGCATCTTAGTCAAAATCACAGAAGTCCAATATTCAATAAAAATTATGTTCATGTTCTTCTTAATTTTTGTGATTATTTCTACTCATTCAAAGTCAGCATGTTGAGTACTTTTAATAAGTGTGTGGAAATGGACTGACATTCCACATGCTGCCTTCATAGCAGTGTCATAATTCATAAATTTCCTATAATCATAATGGTACTTTGTCAGCACACCATTTACTGCCAGCTTTTATTACTATCAAAATATTTTTTTCATAATAATATCTTTAGTATGTACTATAAAATATTCTACTAAGTTTGCAGGCAACCATCACTTATGAAGTATATTTGATATATCAGCCATAAAACGAGCTACTACAAGAGCAACATGAAAGGAGACATGGCTTTTATTTAGAGAAATACCAAGAGTAGATATGAGAGGAGGCTTGGGAGTAATGAGAGAAAAATTCAGAAGTGAGATGTCAAATTCAAAACAGAAATCTTCGAGAGCAAAGAAGGTGCATGCAGTAAGTTTCGCCTGTCTGTTTTCATCCACCTTAGTGTTGGCAACATTATTCTCGTTGGCCATTTCAGGAGCCTTTACTTTGTTTCATCCTGTTGTGAGCTGCAAGTGTATCCTACGGCAAGCTCTCTGTCTCACTAGACAGGATGCTGCTTCTATATTCTCTCTCAATCTTGACATCAGCAAAGAACTCCATCTTCTATCCTGTTCTCAATAGAGCATAATTCCATTCTACTGTCACCACACTCTCCATGAAGTCCAATTTATTTGAGGTTGCCACCAGGTGATCAACTGCACTCATCTCAGGTTCTATCTTTGCTTAAAAGAATATTGTGGCTATTAAACTGACCTGAAATTCTTGACCAAAGTGAAATAAAAAGGCAAAAATTGATTTCTTATGCATTTTTCATGAAACTCACTGGCATTAATTTTCAAAGATAAATTAGACTGAAAGAGACCATATACTTCCATAAGGACCTACCTAAAATATACATGTTTTTGATAAACTCTACAATAAATTTGTACTCATGTGTTATCATATTATTATGCCTTTTCAATAATTCTCTCACTGTAATTATTAATTTATTTATTAGGTGGAGTGAATTTTTAGGAAATATTGGAAATGTTTCTTTACTTAATGTTATTTATAATATATATATATCTTAAAAGATATTACACGATTACACTTCTAACGATTTGTTCAATCCTCTTTATAAAGGTACCATAATAAATTATATACCCTACAAACCACATAATATCATTAATCATAGTGTTAAAGTGGGGGATTTTGTTTAAAATCAGTTTGGTATTGTGTGAGAGTCTGTTTCCTTCTATATGAATAGTGACCTCCACTGTGAGTGCACATGGAGGGAGAGCCTGCTAGGTCTCATTGTGTTCTCTTTCATGAGCACACATAATGATTCTGCTTACTTCCTTAAAACCTGAAAACATTCCTTGCGCTCCACTTATGACTTATGAATGTAAGTAGAACATGTACATTCAGATGATAGTATAAATTTACATGCAGATTGTAAGGCACATCTACTTAATGACAACTCAATTCATCTCAAATTCCATTCCTGAGGCTTGAGACACCAAAGTAGGCACAATTATCTCATGGGGAAATTTGCCACCAGCACTGTTATTTCTGCATACATATAACTCCTGCAAATATATATATATATCTGCAAATATATATATATATATATATATATATATATATATATATATATAAATTTGTGTGTATGTTTGTGTGTGTCTGTGTTGTTGTTGTATGTTTGAAAATATCTGTTGTATGGAAAGATGGAAAGAAACATTTTCAATAATATATGAAAATATATATTTACATAAATATAAATAAAAATATGAAAAAACTGACAGTAATAAAAAGAACTCTAAAGAGTAGGAGAAAAAAAGAGAGGTAGAAATTGAGGGAAGGAGAAACAGAAAAAAACAAAATGTAAAGCCAACATACTGTTTTTAGATAGTATTGATTATCTAATCTAACCTTGTATCTGTCTGCTTATGAACTAATTAGAGCCTCACATATTTTTGTAGTCTCCTCTCTTGATGTGCCAACTTCTGTCTAATTCCCTACGGCCTTAGGTTAAACTTATAGGCATATTTGGAATCTGAATGTCTGTGTTCAAATATTGGTGTTTCAGAAGCATCTACCCCAAAGGTTCATTATTGTCTCATTTTCCAACCACTACTTGCTCAGGTAATTACTGGCGTACCCAGTCTTTATCCTACAATTGGTAGAAATCTATGTCTAGTATTTGAAATATTTTGAGGTATAATACGATAATTTTTATTTTGTAAAAATTCGTATCCTGTTTCTGTTATGAGATTATATTTAAAAATCTATGATCATATAATTAAAAAAATAAAGTTGGCCAAAATAATAAACACCAAAGCAGCAGGTGCTCCATAATCTATCTATCTATCTATCTATTTATCTATCTATCTATCTATCCAAAATTATAAAGCTAATGTTAAATTACTAAAGGTTTAAAATCTGACAGTTCTGTACTACTATAAGCTTTCCTATGCTACCTGTCCAATTACTGATTAGTCATTGCTTGAACCTTATGATCCATTCATTGTGACGATTATACATGTACTAACTTTCATGGTCTTTGCCTTTCAATATCAGTTACTCTGTTTTCAGGGAGCATTGCTACTACTACCACCTACGTTCCCACAGGCAACTAACATTGTTCCCTTACTTTAAATATACAAAATCATTATGACATTTAACATTTTCCACATTTCTCTTCTTTCTTAATTAATATTTTGTTAACCCCTTAAGAAGTTCCTATAGTGTATGTGGGTCACATTCACTTCTCCTTTAACTCCTTCCTAAACCACCTCACGTTCCAATCACCAAACTTTGTGTCTTCTATTATTTATATTCAATGGATTTCAATTCATGATGTCCAAATATTGTTAAATGTTCAAGGCCTGAAGTATTGTCAACCTACTAAAGTGAATATTCTAAAAAAAAAAAAAAAAAAAAAAAAAAAAAAAAAAAAAAAAAAAAAAAAAACCTGACTCTTTCCTTCCCATAACCACCACTCCTTTGCCACTAGCTCCTTTGATAAAGACTAGAGCTCCATGCCGACCTTCTCATTCTATCCTCAGATTTTGTCTGGTATAGCTACCTTCTTGGTTCTATAAAAACTAATTTATTATATTCATCCACCACCTCTGACATGTACAATCTTTCTGTCCATCTCTTCTGCAATGATCCCTAGGCCATAATTAAAGGGGATATAATATAAATGTCTCATTTAAGGGTAAACATTCCATTGTCTAACTCTTTGAACTGTGACCAGTAATGGGTGTTTGTGTTAATCACCATATATGGCTAGAAGCCTTTACAATGAGGATTGAAAGATGCAGTAATCTAAGAATATGAGGATATGTTATTATGAATTGATTTAATACTGTATTCCCTCCTTATACCTAGTCCATTATTGCCACTTTCCTCTTTAATCACTCTTAAGTTCTAGTTCTTGTTGTGCAATGCCTTGCTTCAATATTTCATTGGAATTTTATGCACCTGGAACAAAGCCTGAATTTTCCTAAGTACCTTCAAGTAAGTGTGTGTATGTGTGTGTGTGTGTGTGTGTGTTTAGAATATTTTTCTCTATGATTATCAATATTATTAGAATTATAAATAGAGTTTCTCTTTTTGTTATAGATAGAAATTCTACCATGGATTTCTCTTGGTCACAATTGTTTTTCAAGCTCTAAGCAGAGCTTTGGACACATCCTAAGCATCAACAGTTCCAGATGCTATTTCCAGAAGCCAACACCTCATCTTTATAGCCTATTTTCAACTCTAACTGCTTTCCATTATGTAGTCTGTCTTTTTGAAGGATGTCTTTCATTTAAAATTCAATCATATCAAACCTTCTGTCTGTACTATAGAATAGAAGGACATTATTCCAAGTCCTGTGGCTTAAAAGGTATGTGAGCAAATGTCCCTTTCCTCTCAATGTGCTTTGTCAAAGATTTCTGAGAATAATTTAGTCTAACACTCCACAAGAGGTTCAAGCCTTTGCCAGTGCTTCTGTTTCCTGGAAGAGAATTCCAAATTTCATAGCACAGTGTAGCATCAATTATTTATAATTAGTTATTGGCATTCAAGACTAGATTATTTTATCCTGAATATGACTTTTAATAGCCTTTTATATGTGCAGACCTTCAACAATTCTTTTCCTTTTTTTATAGATCAGTTCATAGGGACTTTGATGTATCACACTGATCCATTTTGTTGATGGCATTTCACTGACCTGACTAAGTGAGAAAAAAATTCATAAATCTCAAGTTATACAAAAATACTTGTATGTCTATGGATGGTAAACAAGTTTTTTAAAAAGTAAAAGCTATCTTTCTTAGTGAATTTTCCAGGAATGCAGTAGTATAGGGCAGAGAGAGTCATCTCTTATGAACCGTACAGTGACTTGTTATATTCACAAATTATGAAATATACAATGCCTAAGGAAATTCTGTGAATTTTGGAATTTTTTCTTTAGCTGAATATGTGTATAACTCTGACCTACTTCCAGAGGAGCCCAAAACACTATTCATTTTGAGTAAGTTCTGCAACAGTTAGAGGCATTGCATCATGTCCATGCTTTGTTCACACTACGCTGTCACTTGGGTTGTATAATCCAGCATAGCTGAGGACACATGCTGTGTCAATAGAAGATAGGCATGCTATTCATAGATGTCTCACAGGCCCCACAACACTGAATTAAAGTCCATGTTGCTAAGTCTATGTATAATGTTGGGAAGCAATTCAATGCTTTTCTGTGAAGGCTCTTAGGGTTCGGGTGTCTTCTTCTGCTGGTAACATCTCTCCTTTTGTACAACACAATTTGGCCCAATACTGAATCTCAAGAGACACAAAACACATATGCATGATTGATCTCCTTAACAACTGTGGGACCTAAGGTGGAATGTATATCATAGTGAAGCTTGTGCTTGGTTAGATAACCTCTAAGGATGGTTTAAAGGCACAAAGTGAGATACATAATGATGTAGCTCAAACAAGAGAGTTTTTCATGACTCACTGCTTTCTCTTTCTCATCTCTAACTTCATGGAAAGTCCCTTGAATCAGTTGACACAGGCAGAGAAAGCATGTTCTTTATAGATTGCTTTGTGTAATATGAAGGTGCATACTGAAAGTGAAAAGTTGTGGCAAATCAATTCAATTCTGGGATTTTCTTTCTCTCAGTGGTCAAAATACCATCACATCTGGCTATTCACCTCAATGGAAAAGAGGACGGCTGAATGGCTGAACGTACAACTCTACTGTTACATGAGTTGTAGCCCGTGGATGTTTGGTGACTCCCAAAAGCATAATTGGAAGATTGGTGCGAAAAGAAATTGAATATAATAATATATTAGCAGAACTTTTAGAACACAAAAGAAATTCAATGTTTTTATTCCATGTGAACCTCAGTAAACAAACAAATATCTTAATCATGGTATGGAGTTCCCACTATGGGTATCAGTCACTCCCTTTCTCTATCCAATCCTATATTTTACTTCAGAAATCATGAATAAAAACAGTAGGGAAAGAAAATATATATAAGCTTATTAACATGGACTTGAATTCATAAATAGCAACCTCTCTATGGTCATGATAATGGCCCACACTACCAATGGCATAGTGATCCTGACATAGCATTCATTCTCACTGTGATCTGCCAGCTCTCTCATTACTGGTTGATTAGACTGGACAATTTTCTTTGTGGAAATCAGAATATTTTCTTCTTTTTAAAACAGAAACTGTAGATAAGTATTTTCCTAGCTTACATTTAAACATTCTGGAAGACCAAAATATAAAACAAAGAAAAAATTACCAGCTGTAGACTTTACCAATTGCTTTGTCTACTGTTGCATCATCTTCTGATTAAGGAATTTGTGTCATAGGAAAATAATTATGATAAGGAAACTCACTGACATTATGATTTCCTACTGTTCAAGTGTTTCTAATTTAATCAGACTGAATGGCCATCTCAAGACTCACTGATGGTAACATTTAGGTGTAATAGCAGCAATGGAAAGATGGTATAACTATGAGTGGTATAACATATTTCCTTTCACCACCGTGGAACTTTATGGGGAGCAGTGTTGTTTTTTTTTTTTTTTCCTTTCAGTATAAATATTTAGAGCACTTGAAGTTCCTAAGGATTTGGAATAAGAATATGGAGAAGGTCACATCCTTATACTTGGGGTGCAAAAGGAGCTTGCTACTGCTCACATGAAAGTACCACATGAAAGTGATGAGAGAGGAAACTGTTCTGTGTATAGGATAGAAGCTTGCTCTTGCTTCAGACCTAAGTAACCTATTTTGCACCATAATTAGCAATTCACTGGCTCCTCCCTCTGCATTTGATATTCTGAAATATTTTCATAGGCAAATGATTGAATAGTTCACTTTTCCCTGTTGCATATTTAATTCTATTCTCTTCAGTAGAAATGCACACAACTGAATCTGTTTCATCAGAAAAGAGTCAACAACAGTGGAAACTAAACTCTTCAAGGCCTCAGTGGTCCAATGAGAATAGTGGAGACATGTAAAGCAAAACAGAGATTAGAAGATGTTAAGGGAAACTTTCGAGACTTGCACAAATAAGAAATGGCAAAAGCAAGAAATTGAATTTAGATATTTTACCCTAAATCCTCATTATAAGGATTTATATTGAACCTGTTTTTTTACAACCTTAATGTTAAAATAAATCATGAATATTCACATTGAAATATTAAGTTTTTATATTCAACAACTGTTTCTCTTGATTTGTGTGTTTTTGTTTCTATTTATATTTTCCTTCTTTCTTGTTATCTGCTCCACCCTAGCCTGGCCATGCATAGCTTCTGAGGAGTTTGGATAAAATATTTATTCTAAAAGGAAGTTGCATATGGCAAAAAAAGCAGGAGAAAGTAATAGAAACATGTAAAACAAGTATACTTCTCCAGCCAGAAGAATGGCCATTTCTAGCTGCAGTGCATACATGAGCCCACGTGCCTGAGCTAGGCCGAACTGCTGCAGATTAGACAGTCGGCTTGACCAGCGGCTGTTTTTAAATAATTACTGCAACAAGTCTAAATTTAACAATAGGCTCCACCCCTCAAAAAAGAAAGCTACTAAACTGTGAGACTGACAAATAGCTCTAGACCAGAGCCACAGGCAAGAGACAGGACTGTCTTTCAGGATACTGTAGGCAGACAGAGAGCTCTGATTTTATTTGGCAGAAAGATGTTGGCTTCTATCCTCTATGATTAAAGCAAGTCATGAGATTTCAGAGGAGAGCAAAGGTTCGTCATCTGTAGAGAGGTCACATATCACATTATGGTTTGGGAGCTTCAGATAGGGGGTGAAATCCTGCAAATCCTTTTTGCAAATTTTCTCTCAGAAACAAGAACTGTGCATGAGACTATTAGTATGTTATGTTATACCAGTATCAGCACTAAGCGAAACGTGGAGAATTCTGTAGCAGTGTGGATGGCAAGTAACATTATGTTTTCTTCAGTTGTTTGCTTGCTATTGCTGGTTCCTGAGCCTGTTGTTCATAACTGTGGAGACTCTGTAGCATAATTGTCTTTGAAGAAGTAGTGATTTTTTAAGTGGCATTCTAAGTTTTTGCTATTTGCTGTTTTCTTTTTGCCTTGGGCATATATTTTAATGATGAAAGCAAAACCCACACCCCCGACCTTCTTTCTGCCCCTAAGTTAGGGCAGTTTGGGCAAAGTAAGGCTAAACCTGGGCAGAAATGAGTAGACAGTAAGCAAACAGAATCACTAAAGTCTTTTCTAAAAAAAAAAAAACAAACAAAAAAAAAAAACAAAAAAACAAATACTCTCCTGCTAACATATATACACATCTCCAAGAGTAAATACAACACAGCAGGGTCAACCAGGAGTAGACTGAACAGATGACTTCTGGCCTCAGCCTCAGACAAGGATACAGGTTTTTTGTTTTTTGGTTTTTTTTTTTTTTTCACATCCAAACAGAAGAAATAAAAAACAAGTTCACTCAGCTACTTTATTGCCTCCAACAAGGTTTCATTATTAATGGAAATTGTTATTGAAAAACTTCTTTCCCCCATGTATTGTTTATATTCCTGTTTAAATACAAATTTGAGCCAGCAGCTAGGGAAATAAGATTATTTGAAGTGTATGGCAAAAATCTCATATGCCAAAGCCTGATTTATCGAGAAGCATAAACCCTGAATTATACACCTCCCACTCACTTGAAATTGAACTGCCCACAGCTTTGTGAGGCTGCCCACAAGGTGTCTAATGAGTTATATGCCAGTGTTCATTTAACAAGAAAAGAAACCAAATAGAGCGTAACTGAAACCTGGGTACATTTTGTTTTTGTTTTGTTTCAGAGAGCTGTCAGATATTTCAGTCCAATCTTAAAGTTGTTGCTTCCCTTTATTGCAAGTCAACTTTGGAATTTTAGTTACCTCTTGCTACAAAAGGTTTCAGTTTACAAGGTGGCAGCCAGAATGAAGATCGATGGTTGCTGGGTATGGTTGGTCATACCAATTTGTACTGCAATCTAGGTTCTGCAGTTTCTGAATTTTAGTTTAAATGTTCAGAAGTTTTAGAAGAAAGACGTGTACTACATACTGCTATTGATCAACACAGGTAGTATCTTTGCAGAATGAGAAACATCCATCAGGTTTGTGCACATGGGCATTTCATGGAGTAGAAAGGGGAAAGAGAAGACAGGATGAGAGTGAAGAGAAATGAGAAACAAAGGGAAGCAAAATATGACATTTACAGACTGAAGGAAGGTTGCACTAATGGTCTTCCAGAAATCTCAAAAACAACAGCTTATCTCTGGGACAATAAGTCATGCTTCATGAATATAAAACATCACCATTGTTTAATGTAAAACAATATAAGTCATTGAATTGTATTATTTGATAAATGTATGCTTAATAAAATCTTCTAATAATTAAACTCCAAGGTAAACCGAACATTACACTTATGCATTAGTTTACTGGAATGAATTTCTTATTAATCCATGTCATTTGTTTTTGGTTCATAAGTTTTAACATTGAAAACTTGACATATTGCTATTTCTATATTTATAAATTAAATGGTAACCTCAAAATAATTATACTGAATAAATAAATCACACTAAAGTTCTCTAATTTTATAATGCAAACCCATTTCAACCTTCTATAGTCACCATCTTGTTTGTATTTATAGACAATAGATATGCTATAATATTTGTAATGGTTTTACGATTGCTTGCTTTTCTGTCTTATAAAACACCCAAGAAAAGTAGTAGGAACTAATATCTTTTCTTGTTAGTAAAACACAAATTTCTGTAACTTAGTTTACAAATATAAAACCTGATTTTTTCATGTGTGTTTGACTATTAAGAAGAAATTGAGTTTGTAGGCTAAACTTAACCCTGATTAATAGAAACCCCCAAATTTTTTTATCTTTTTTTTGTTTATCTTTACAAGGCAAATCATCTCAAAAGAAAAATTTTATTGCCATATATATATTATATATATATTATATATATTATATATACATAATATATTATATATATTATATATACATAATATATAATATATATTATATATACATATATCTCATATATATATAAGAGAATATATATATATATATATATATATATATATATATATATATATTCTCTTTCAGACACTATCAGAATTGTCTTCTTGCAGATCTGGCATGATTAAATGGCACAGAAAAAGCATTTACCCTGAGAAAAGAATCATAATCAATGTGATTTAGTACCACTTGTTTGAGCTTAAGCAAACTTCACAGCTGTCTAGCAAGAATATTTGAATTATCTCCTATTATATCCCTACAGTCATTATCCTGACGGTCTGATACTAGGGCCATTTAATAGGATGCGGTGGTGGTACCGGGATGGTTCGGGACCCACAGAGACTCTCATTACTCTAGAGTGCACACCCAACCATCATTGTGAATTCCAAATGTGACAAGCATGAAACAAATTAAGGACTATTAGAAACTACAAATAACTTCTGGCTTTTTATATAAGTGATACTGACTTTTAAAAATTCCAAATGCTGAAACAAATGAATAAAAATAGTGAATGCAAGATTATTTCAGCATAGTGCTCTTGCTTTCTTATGCTTCTCTCTTAGACGTCCCAAATTTGAAATGCTGCAGACACTGAATGGTTCACAGTATCAGACTTTAATGTTCAATCTCCATTTAATTTTCCCCAATCTTCTTGAGTATTTTGGAGACATTATTCCATATAATCATTTGAATTACCTGAAACCATCTTTGAACAACAACAACAAAAATTGTGGTCTGATTTCATGAGCGTTCAGAGCAGCTGAGTGTAGGGCACTATGCTGCATTAGCTCTTCAATTTTCATTAAAACATTATATTGAGTAAGTTAAAATCTCTGCTGCTAATTTAAAATGGTAATGAAGAGCTTAAAATAAAAAGAAGTGCAAAGAGGAATATAAAGGCCACTCATGTCAACTTCAATAAGAGACATTTTTATCCCTGCTTGGGCTTTGATGTTACTCTGCTTACAAAGAACAGTAACATTGAAATCCTTATATAATTAAAGAAGCCCATTAAAAGAAGCTCATTGACTTTGGAGATGAATTGGTGCATGGGTACTTGTTAGGAAACTTAAGATATCAGAAAATAAATCTATAAGATACACAACTCTTCCCCCAAAGAGTATATTTCTGAGTTTTTTTCCAAATGTTGTATTACGTTGTAGAGAAATAACTTTGATTGAAAGCATATAATTCCCAGATGATTTTCTTAAGTAATATACTTTTGCTAAGTAACAGAAGTTGTTTCATTTTATATTGGAACATAGTAACTATAACATAATGAAGCCTAGTATAAACATGCTTATCTAAGACTTCACAAGAGGAAGTCAGCATATGTAAATATTTCTGAAAGACAGGATAAATGCTGACATACATTGTCTTTAAAGGCAAGGCTGAAATGATGGATTTTCACATCGTGTGGACAGGAGGTTTTAGAAAATAATTATTTAATATAGGTCTGTAAAAGAAAGGAACTTTTATCTTAGTTATAAGTTTCATCTGGAAAAATCACTTCAATTGATGAAAGCCATCAAGGGCTTGGTGTTGAGGCATACGAGGTGGATCCAAAGCCACAAGAGGGCAGTAGATGGTGTGAAACTAATGAAAGCTGATGCCTGTGGGCTGACTGGGAGGGAAGGCTCATTGATGAAAATTTACAGGGTGAATATGAAAAAGAAAGAAGGGAAAACAAAGGACAGAGAGAGGAAATCATGAATATAGCAAAAGAAGACAGAAAAGACAATGGGAAGGAATCATGGATGGAGAAGAGGGAGAAGGAAGAGAGGGAGTGAGGAGAAGAGAAATAAAAAAGAAGTGTGTGTGTGTGTGTGTGTGTGTGTGTGAAGGCATGTGCATCTGTGTACAAGGCAGCAATGTGAATATGTGAACACTTGTAGTTCTGTCCCTGTATGTTTGCCAATACTAAATTGTTCTTATGCTTAGGGCTAAAATATATATTTCCTAGATATGTCAACTATATCAGCAAAATGTCTAAATACTAGGAATCCTCCTCTTTACAAAAGAATTTTTATCTTAAGTTTGTTTTTTTTTTCACATATTATTTCTCTTCTGTTAAGTAACTAGCCCACCATCAAAACCTTGCCCTTTGTCTCTATAGGCCTAATCTAGAGCCAGAAAGTTCATATTTCTAATTTTGTTAAATCTTTTCTGTATTTTTCAACAATTTCTTGCCAAAGGTTTTGCTTCTCTGCTATGTCAGAGAAACTGTAGAGGACAAAATGTTTGTATAGTTGCACACAGATCCTCGCAAACAGCTAAAGAGCATAAAGAGTGGTTTTCTCTCCTGCTGTCCTGGTACAATAATTCCAATGGTAAATCACATATTTCTTTTCTCTTCTTTACATTTTAAACTTAATAACACTGAATTGAATTAAGATCAATTTTGTTTAAATAGATACAGAGCAGTGCATCAGCTAAAAGGAGACTTCTTTGGAGGAAGGACATTTCACTTATTAACATGCCATGATACAATCTCATTTACAACTTGCTAAATACAGTATTTGGAAAAAACTGAAGGCATATGAGTTGTGTGCAAGAGTAGAATTGGAATTATGGGTCAAGCTTTCCATTTGCTCTCCCAATTGCACCAAACACAAAATATCTCATTGTAACTGTAATATGAAATAGGAAATATCTTCCAAGTCTCAATTATAAATTCTGACATGTTCAGAAAAGGAGAAAGAAAATTTGTCTCAATTACATTTGCCCATCTACACTGACAATAATAATGATATGGAATAATATTCATTTTGAATATATTCTCCATAAACTGCTTCCTGGAGCCATCATTTTACAAAACTAAAGTGTTGTTTCTGACAAGTATGTTTTCTCTATTGTTTGCACCTGTTTCCTAGCAAGTATTTTCTATGTGAACAAGAAAACAATCAGAAGTTGGACCTCAAACGGTAAAATGATTTCATAAAGAAACTATATAATACATGAAGCTATAGATAGCTCATAGATCACTCTAAGAAAAATGCAACGCTTTGTTCCAGGCAGAACACTTGGTAACTTAGAAGGACACAATGAACACGTATTATACACCAGGTATTCTTTCTAAATGCTCTGGATACATGGCTCATTTTAGTCTTAAAACAACCCTATAATTTGGCTTCATTGTTACCATATCAATTTTATAGTTGAAGAAAATAATATGGGGAAAGTCGAGTCATTCTCTTGAGATCATACAACAAGAAGTCTTACCAGAAAAAAAAAAAAAATCACCTTTTCATAAATGCTAGTTTCCCAAATGGGAAAGCACCAAGAAAACACAGAAGCAATTCTCTGGTAGGAAATCTGACTAACATTTTTTTTTTTTTTTTTTTTTTTTTTTTTTTTTTTTTTTTTATAAAGCAGAGACTAGGCAGTTAAGCAAAACTGAGTCTGTAGTAGAAGAGAAAAGATGTGATCAGCTGTAGAACCAGAAGAGAGCTGTGGCTGCGGAGCAGGGCTGTGGTTTCATGTATCACAATGAAAGCTGAGGCATTTCTTCAAGAGCTGCTGTGCTAATTTCCCAATATGTGCTTGATATTTTATATTTTTTAATAGTCACTATCTATTTATCATTTTGATTTTATCGTGTTTGTAAGCTCAAATCTTTACCATTATGGAATAAAATTATGTCTGAAATCAGAATAACTGGAGTCAAAAGAAAGGTTTTTCATTCTATGGAGGCGGGTTAAGGCATCTCTTTCCTCATTGCTTTTATAAGTAACCTCATATTCACAATGTAGTTTATCATGTGCTTACTCTCCTAAGCTTTACTCCTTCTTCTTACTGTAAGCTCTACCCTACCGAAACAAACAGAAGTTGTAACCACAGAGCTGACACTCTGAGATGGTTGTTCAAGATAATTGTTCCCATCATTCAGTTTCTAGCCCATTTAGTAGTTATAGTGTTGATGTTTTCTTCAAAGCAGTAACAACGTTGTCCTTGTTTGGCCTTTGGGTTAATAAAGCCACCTTGTTCCAAACTATCATAACTCCAAAGTTCAAAGTCAATATTTGCTTGTCTTTTAAAGTGGTATTCGCAATTTAGAGAATGAATCCAGCTATTCTTAACTGTTATGCATGTGATAAACACTCTCTCAATCTCTCTCTCTCTCTCTCTCTCTCTCTCTCTCTCTCTCTCTCTCTCTCTCTCTCTGTGTGTGTGTGTGTGTGTGTGTGTGTGTCTATGTGTGAGAGAGTGAGGGGGGAGAGAGAGTGGCAGCCTCTACTCTGCTTTCTTATTCCTCTTGTCATCATATACTTTAGACTGTTATCAATCTTCTGTGCTGTTAAATCACATAATAACCTATTTCCTATCTTGCAATATTTCTTCACTCTAATCTGTCTTCCAGAAAGCTGTCAAAGAAATCTCCCTAAGCATGACTCTGATCACATTACTTCTCTCCTCCAAAACCTTCAGTGGTGATCACGTATTGCCAAATCTGATGTGAACATGTGGCACTGTGATTAGGGTTCTCTGGAGTATGGCACAAAGAGAGCATGTACACCAGAAGCACAATGGAAGGCGAGAAATCTTGAGCAACGCTAGAAATAACTGTGTTCCCATTTTCTTCTTCCTCTACTGCAGGTACTCATGAGCAATATGAGTTCAAATACTGGCCATTCAGAGAAAAGCCCATGTTTTAAATCAGTATGCTACAGTCCATGCGCTTCTTTCATCTATTGTGTTCTTGTAAAATGTCCAACCCAAACTGGCCAACCATTAATAAATGCTAAAGTCAGCAACTAAAAGCTTCTTTTTGCCAAAGATTTTATGAACAATATCACCACACCTTCACCACTCAGGCAGTTTCTCCTTGTTCAACTACAACAGCCATCGGGCGGGCATGTTCCTCCCTGCTAGACCCATTCTTTCTTTTCCAACTTAGACACTGTGCATTATAGATTTACAATAAATGGGATGGGATTTTAAGAAAGAAAAGCTAAGAATAAGAGATTTAAATGTCAAAAATAGCTCAAATAAAATAAATATGCCCCAATAAGTGCAACATACTTCCCATTCATCAGAGCATTGATACCAGAGTCCTCCAAGGACACTGACAGCATGCAATCACACACAGAGAGAACAAAGCTCCTGATGCGTTGACCTGTGTCAAAAAAATCTTCTCTTTTGACACAAAGAAAATCTCTAAAAAGATAGTGTTGAGCACATCTATCCGTAAAACTTGGGAAAAAAATGTCCAATAAAAAGGCCAGCATTTTTCAATGTTTATAAAATCTTTTTTTGAAGCTTCAGTTGTAAACAAAAATAAACTGTTCTTTCAAACATAACACGTATTTCATTGAGAATATAAGAAATTTAGAAGAACATCATTTCCTCACAAAACATTAAAGAGAGATTGCAATCTTAGCTTAGATTGAGAGAACTAAAGACACATTTATTTAGTGAGACCAAGAGGTCAGTTCTTGTTATATATTTTTTTTCATCTGGACACTACTTATGACCATAACCATAGCAAGATAAAGCTTGACTCATAATGTGTAAAAATCAATCACAAGTGTTAAAATTTTGTTACTTCACACAGATCTCTTTTTAAAAACACTAAAACCTAACATGGAATGTAATCATCAATTACAAACAGAACAAGACAGACATCAAGTGACATCAAGCAATATCATTTAATTTGATACCTGTTAACATTTTAGATAAATTATGTACATGAACCTAGAAGAATATTTATATCCAATTATTTAACATATTTCTTTTTGTTCCAGAGATTTCATCTACTACTACAACACAGACTTTTCTTCTATCCCTTCTTGTTATTCATGGCTTTCCTGAAACTTCTGGAAAATATTCTAAAACATCAAAATAAAAATGAAGGTAGATAACCAGTCTGGCTTCTTCAAGTCTCAGGAGCTTTTCCTCAGGAAGCCACTGCCTTTCAAAACAGGCCAACAGAACAGTGACCTGTGTTTAAAGGAATGAACTGGGAAGTTTGAAGGCAGAACATTTTAAAAATCTTTGTCCAACAATATTACTCTCCATCATATTTTCCATAGATACTTAAATGAAATAATAAAATGTCAGATGCCCATGTGCAGATAGTTATCCCAAAGGCATCAATGAGAGCTAAATGGTATCATAGTCCTGACAGTGGTTTCTCCAGCCCATGTTAGCTATATTGAACTTAATTTGTTAATTTTCAATCAACTATATTTTAGACTTTCAGAATCAGAAATATATGATTGGTTAATTAAAAGTTCTTCAGTGAATAAAAAAGAAGAAAGAAAAAGGGACCAATAAAAAACATCAAATGTTTAAATTATTATTGTAAATATAAGTCAAAAAAATTAATAATTGTATTAACTGTAATGTTATAACCAATCTAATTTAAGTGGAAATCTAGTAGAATAAAAAGTTGGGAATAGTCTTGAACTAATTGGTACAGGAGACAACTTCCTGAAGAGAACACCAATGGCTCAGGCTCTAAGATCAAAATTAATAAATAAAACCTCATGAAACTGAAAAGTTTCTGTAAAGCAAACAAAGGACCCTGTCCTTAGGTCAAAACTACAGCCTATAGATTAAGAAAGTATCTTCACAAACCCTACATCTGGACCCTGTCCTTAGGTCAAAACTACAGCCTATAGATTAAGAAAGTATCTTCACAAACCCTACATCTGAAGGTGGGCTGATATCCAAAATATATAGAACTGAACGAGTTAGACCCAACAACCCAAATAACCCAATTAAAAATTGGGGTAAAAAGCTAAGCAGAGAATTCTCAACAGAGAAATCTCAAATGTCTAACAAACATCTAAATAAAGTCTTTAGACACCAGGGAAACGCAAATCAAAAGACCCTGAGATTCTATCTTATACCTGTCAGAATCGAGAAGATCAAAATTTAAGTTTTTGATAGCACATGTTGGTGAGGATGTGGAGCAAGGAATTCTCCTCCATTACTGGAAGGAGTACAAAATTATACAATCATTTTGGAAATTAATTTAGCAGTTTCACAGAAAGTTTGGACTAGTTCTATCTCAAGACTTAGCTATACCACTCCTAGGCATATACCCAAAAGATCTCCCACTATACCACAGGGATACTTTCTCAAATATGTTCATAACAGCTTTACTTATAATAGCCAAAAACTGGAAATCACCAATACAGACCTCAACTGAAGAATGGACAAAGGAAATCTGGTAGATCTACACAATAGAATACTATTCAGGTATCAAAAACAAAGAAATCATTAATCATGCAGGCAAATAGATGGAACTTGAGAATATCATCCTGAGTGAAGTAACACAGACTGAAAAATACATGCATACTAACCTATAAGTGGATATTAGCCATAAAATACATGATGCTCATACTACACTCTACAGACTCAAAGAAGTTAAACAAGAAGGAGGACCCAACTAAGGATGTTTGACTCTCACTTAGAAGGGGAAATAAAATAGTCATAGGAAGCAGATAAAGGGAGGGAACTGAGTGGGAGAGGGAATATATAGGGAAAAGAAGGGGGAGGTTTAGAATCAGGTAGATGACCAAAGGACCAGAAAAATGAAAGGAAATCCACAGGTGCCAGAGGTTGGGGGCAGGGCATCTTAAGGTTGTGCTATAAAAGTAGAATGGAGGTTGCACTCAGAAATCAATGGGTGAATTTAGCTGTCACTCACAGCAGGGAGGATATGGAGATTAAAGCAGCCACTTCCTGTACCCAGGCAGGAATTCTAGTTTCTGCCAGGTTACATAGCAATAGGAACACCAAACTACCTAAAAAACTTCCAATCCAAATTTCTCTCTCTCTCTCTCTCTCTCTCTCTCTCTCTCTCTCTCTCTCTCTCTCTTTTCAGGAAATTCAGGAACTAGGGATGGAGAAGAAACTGAGGGAATGGTCAAGCAATAACTGCCCAACTTGAGACCCATCCCACGGGCAAGAACCAGTCTGTGACACTATTAATAATACTCTGTTATGCTTGCAGACAGAAGCCCAACATAAATATCCTCTGAGAGATGCAGAGACTTATTTAATAAAACTTGAGGATCCTTTTGGAGGAGGTGAAGGCAGGACCGAGGGCCTCAAGGGGGATAGAAACTCCATAGGATGTCCAACAAAGTCAGCTAGCCTGGGCCCTTGGGGCCTCTCAGAGCACACAAAGATTGGACCTAGGACCCCTCACAGATATAGCAGATATGCATCTTAGTCTTCATGTGGGTCCCTCAACAACTGGAGCAAGGGTTATTCCTAAGGCAGTTTCTGTCTGTGAATCCTATTGCCTTGTTAAGGCTATCTTATCTGGCCTCAGTAGGAGATTATGCTCCTAGCCCATTGGAGACTTGATGTGCCAGGGTGAGAGGATACCCCGGGATACCTTCCACCCTCTTGGGGGAGAAGGAAAGGATGGAGGGAAGGACTATATGAGGGAGAACCTGGAGTAGGGTAGCAATCAGGTGTAAAGTGAAATAGATAGATAGATAGATAGATAGATAGATAGATAGATAGATAGATAATAAAGAAAAGTTTTACAGTAATAATTACAAGAAAGTTGAAGGTGTTTTATACTATCAAAGTAGACTTTACATACCCATATCACTGGTGGATAAAATAAATAAAAGCAGGACAATGCCTAATAACTTTAAGGACAAAATACTGAAAAACTCCAAAAGCTGTTAAAATTATATCATAGCATCAAGTCCTTAGAGGATTTCAAATAATGCATGACAGAACTAAGATGACAGAATATGCAGTAGATAGCTATAAACTTTAACACTCTTCGAAGAACTAAACCCTACTGACTGTGTAACTGAATCTAGCTGACACAGAGTACTAAAAAATCATATCATAACAATACATGCTCACTTGAAGAAGATAGACTTCAGAAAATGAAAAGCTTCCAAGGACTTTTAGTACAACAAACTGTGTAAAATGATCCAAAGGCAATACACAGAGTTATGGTGCAAGCCTATAGCATCAAACACAGCGGGCAAAAACTGTTAAACTGAGTGTAGATCCACAGCCCCCAACCCACATTTTCATTTCAAATGTTTACACATGAAAAATAAGTCACTGAGATTATTAATCTAGATTTTAATCAACAAGAAGCTTAATAGAAAAGAAAAATGAAATACTAACAGCAAACGAAAGCTAGCCAATATATACAACAGAAAAGAAAAAAATAAATGAATACTTCAGAAAGAGTAATGAAATTAGCAAATCTCTGTCTAAATTTGTCAAGAGTAAACAGAGAAGGAAAGCAAGAAGACAAAATTAGCAACACTGGCAATTAAAATCAGAACGTAGTAGGACTCACAGATCCTAAAGAAAAATAAAAGCATCATATGAAACTACATGCACATACATTTGGAAATTTAACTAAGATGATGTGTTCCTTGAAATTCCTGTCTCTATGAGTTCAAATCCAGCTTCTTCTACATAACAAGTTTCAGAACCAGACCAAATAAGCAACCAAAAAATAAAACAAATAGGAATGTTTCTAAAACTATGAATGAAATTGAATTAGCAGTAGAAAAGTATCTAAGTCAATGATGATGAGTCAAATATTATAATTAAAGTTTAATATTTTATAGAAACTAATATGCTTTAAAATTTATAAGAAAGTTGATAGTAATAATAAAATGATTATTAAATAAGGATCATGTTATTATATTTCAAGATTATTATGAGGTACAATACTTAAGAACATAGATTGATGAAATAAAAGACTCATGAAATATATTAACAAAGATATTTTCACTTAATATTTAAGAATTCTAAGATAGTGAAAGAATGAAAAGATAGATTTTTTTAGAAAAATGGTGCTAGAAGAAACAAAATATTTTATATGAGAGAAAACAAAGTAAATTATACAAATATTGTTTTGCATAATGGACTAAAAATTAACTTGAAATAGACCTAGATTCAAATGTAGAAGCTAAATACATTCAATTATGAGGAAAAAGGTTTGTGATTTGAGCAGGTTATATTTCTGTGCTTAAACCTATGTGTTATGTATGTATACAACAATTAATGGAAAAAGAGGCAAAAAATTTGAAAAGGAACAAGGAGGGTTCTATGAGAGGTTTCAGGGGAAGAAAGTCAAAGGGAAAATGATGTAATTATATTTAACCTAAAAACAATTAAAAATATCATTCAGAATGTTGGAGAATGCAAAATCATAAGAGAAACTAAGTGATGGCAAGCTAGAAGGTCGAAGTATTAGAGTAACAGCCAACTCCATGGAATGCAACCATGCCCGACACTGCTCATGCAGCAAAGAACCCAAGACAATATAGGTTATGAACCTAGGGAAAAACTGAATAGCAATAAAATAACTCCTAACTACATTCTAATGTATCTATTAATCTCTCAATCAGGATCTCACTCAACTGTCATCAGAGAAGCTGCCTCATACAAGCAGAAGGGAACAGATACAGAGATTCACAGCTGGAAAACATGCAGAGAATGATGAATATTAGAATGCTCAGTCCTAAACTGTGTGTCTGTATTAAACTCAGGGTTCAGGACACTACATGGAAGAGGAGACAGAAAGAAACTAAGATCCCTTATGGATCAATGACACCAAAGAACACAACAGGTCAGACACAATGTGGACTTACAGAGACGGTGGTAGCATGCACAGGTCCAAGCCAGATGGGATCCCAGCACTGAGAGAAGGAAATAGCCACAAGATTCTAGCTATCTCTAGTTGACAATGATTTGTAGAAAACAAAGTTTTCTCCTGTTGAGTCTCAGTGGGTATAAAAACCATTCCTAAGGGCAGCTCCATGCCCAGCAGGAAACAGCCAGCACAAAATAAACTCAATGGTATTTTGGAGTTGTGGTTTGTTTTGTTTTGGAGAGAGAGAGAGAGAGAGAGAGAGAGAGAGAGAGAGAGAGAGAGAGAGAGAGAGAGAGAGAGAATATAAAGTAAAATGAAACAAATTAGGTCTAAGCTGGCCAAGGCAAACTAACAGGAGAAGAGCCCTAAGAGAAACCACAAGAATCAGAGACTGACTCTAACGCCCTCAGAAGTCCCCTAAAATTACTAAACCAAAAGTTGTAATATGTATGCAGGGGACCTGGGCAAGATCCATGTAGAGTCTATGCTTCATATGAGTTCATATGAGCCTTGCTCAGTTGCTTTAGAGGGCCTTGTTTTCCTGGTGTCTTTCATCTCCTCTGGTTCATGTACTCCTTCCTCCCTTCTGTCTACCATTATGAGGGGCTCTATGACATCTCCTTTACCCCTTGTAATGTCTGCATGTGGGTCTCTGTATTTTTTTTCTGTCTGGTGCAGAAGTTGTAAGGCTTGGGAAGCCCCCAAAGGGGACCCCACTCGAGTCACAGGATGGCGCGCACCCAAAGGACACACGGAAGACCAACTTGATGCAAGAACACGAGGTAGTTTAATGGCGGAACGTTCCGGGCCGACACGTGTCTCAATGTGGGAGACAGGGGCATCGACCTCGTGGCTCCAGGGTTTAGGGTTTATATAAGCTCGGGTGGGGAAAAGGAGAAACTTTCGCGCGGGTGCATACGATTGGTTGTTTTCCAATTTTTGAACATCTGGCCAAACCGGTCCATGGGGGCGGGGAGCAGTTCCTTATCAGGATCTTCATTTCTGGGATGCATTCCTGGGATGCCTCGGTAGCCCATTGTCCTGTAACTCTGCATTCTTTGTTTACAGATTAACTGGCCTCTGGTTGGCAAACCAGAGGGGCAACTTTAGCTACTCAGGCTAGGGAAAAAGAATCTATAATTCATGGGACCCATAAAATTTTCTTTTAAAGTAAGCATCCTTGATGATGGCTTAACAAAGCACTAAACTATGAGTATAACATAACATCATTAAGAAATCATTTATTGATCCTTTTTTTTTTTTTTTTTTTTTTTGAGCAGTAGTATATGATTCTATTCTAGGTCTGCAGGCTGTCTAGTCTTTGGTAGTTATTCACCTAAGCAGGGTCAGGTATAGGTTCCAACTGTGCAGTGGGCCTTAAGTTAAACAAAATAATGGTTGGTTATTCCCTCAAGTTTTGTGCCACCATTGCCCTAGCATATTCCATAAGCAGAACAGCATTGTTGATCCAAGATTTTGTGTCTGGGTTGTTGAATAACTTGCTCGTTTGGGAGCCTCCATAGCATCTTCCTGTACCAAAACAGTTAGCCATATTAGGTAAGGTTCTATTCAGACACCAGCTCTATTTCTCCATGTGTGAGGCTGTTGTCTTCAGCAATGTTGCATTGATGTAACTTTTAGAGAGAAAACTATTGTCTTGGCATCAGCCTAGGCTGTTTCAGAATTTCTAAGGGAGCTCTTTGGCCAACAAGTCAGTTGGATATAACGCAGTCCCAGTACTGGAAGCTTCAATTGGTGACAAGAGATGGCCAATTGAGACTCCTTCTCTCTCATTACTTAGAGACTTCATGAGAATTGCTTTAAAATATTTTATGAAGTTTCAGTGCAGTAGCTTTCCAAACCGCCCCTCAAATGTCCCTCAATTCCATCTGTCTCTCATTGCACTCCCTTCCTCAGCCTCATTTTCCTTTCCCATCACAACCTGATCTTCCTGTTACAGTGCTTTTATCATCCTGCCAACAGCCAATTCATACAATTATTATTCTATTCACTCCTCTCAGGGAGATCCATGTGAGTGCCCCAGGCCCTTCCTCTATAGCTGGCCTCTTTGGTCTAAGAACTGTAGCTTGTTTACCACCCATTTAATAGCTACTATTGACATATAAGTGGATAGATTACTTACCATATTTATCCTTTGGGATATGCATTCCCTGACTCAGAATGTTTCTTCTAATTCTTTATCAATTTGCCTGAAAATTTCATGATGTCATCTCTTTCCTTTTTTTATAAGTGACTGAGTAATTATGCAAATATGCTGCATTTCTTTATCCATTCTTCTACTGAGGTTCATCCAGGTTGTTTCTAATTTCTAGATAATATGAATATAGCAAAATTGAACATTAATGAGCAAATGTCTCTGTGGTAGGATATATCATATTTTGGGTATATGCCCAGGAGTGGTATGGCCGTTATCTTGATGTAAATCAACTCTTAAATTTCCTGGAAACCATAATATTGACTTTAAAAGTGACTGTACAGGTTGGCAATTCTACCACCAATAGAGGAGTGTTCCCCTTGTTCCACATTCTCATCAGCATAAGCTATTGATTGAGATTTTTGATTTTAGCCATCCTGACAGGTGTAAGATAGAATCTCAATTATTTTGATTTGCATTTCCCTGATACCTAAGAATGCTGAACATTTTTTAAGTGCTTCTCAACCATTTAAGATTTCACTGTTGAGAATTCTGTTTATATCTGTAACCCATTTTTAATGGAATTATCTAGTTTGTTGATGTCTAATTTCTTGAGCTCTTATAGTTTGGAATTTAGTCCTCTGTCAGCTGTAAAATTGGTAGAAAATATTTTTCCATTCTATATGCTGTTATTGTATCCTATTGACAATGTCCTCTGCCTTGTGGAAGCCTTTCAGTTTTATGAGGTCCCATTTATTCATTGTTGAATTTAGTACCTGCACTATTGGTGTTCTGTTCAGTAAGTTGTCTTCTATGCCAATACATTCAAGGATATTTTCAAATTTCTCTTCCATGAGATAGCTGCCAGTATAACTGGTTTTATTTTGAGTTTTCTTCAGAGTGATAGATACAGATTTATTTGCTATCTTCTTCATGCTTATATCCAATTATACCAGCATTATTTTTGATGATGCTTCTTTATTTTCATTGTATAATTTTAGCTTCTTTTTCAAGTAACAGGTATTCATAGGTGTGTGTAATTATTTCTAGGTGTTCAATTCAATTAAATTGATCAACCTATCTCTATTTTTCTAAATATCATGTGGGTTTTATTACTATTGCAATGTATTACAACTTGATATCAAGGATGGTAATATTTCTGGAAGTTTGTTTATTAGACAGGATACTTTTAGCTACCCTGAATTATTGGTTTTTCCACATGAAACTGAGTATTATTTCCTCTAGTTCTATAAAGAATTTTGTTGAAATTTTGATGGGAATTGCATTGAATCTGTAGGTTGTTCTTGGTAAGATGGTTATTTTATTATGTTAATTCTATCCATGAGCATATAAGTTATTTCCACCTTCTAATATATTCTTTAATTTGTTTCCTCCAAGACTTACAGATTTTGTCATAGAAGTCTTTTACTTTCTTGTTTAGCATTACACAAACATATTTTGTATTATTTATGGCTGTGATGAAGGATGTTTATTCCCTGTGTTTTGCTTAGTATATTTGTCATTTTTGTACAGAAAGGCATTTTGTACAAATTTTTTTTTAAAGTTCATCCTGTATCCAGCCACTTGGCTGAAGATGGTTATTTGTTCGAGTTCTCTTTTAGAATTTTTGAAGCTGTCTATGTATACTATCATACCATCTGCAAAACCATTCTTTGACTTCCTTTCCTATTTGTAGCTCCTTTAACTACTTTAGTTCCCTTATTTCTTCAGCTAGCTCTTCAAGCACTGTATTAAATATATATGAAAAGAGTGAACAGCCTTTTCTTGTTTTGGGTTTAGTGCAATTGTTTTGAACTTATCTCCCTTTAATTTGACATTGGCTATCAGCTTACTGTAAATTACTAGTATTATGTTTAGGTATACCCCTTGTATCCCTGATTCCACCAAGATTCTACTGTGAAAGGATTGAATTTTTTGAATGCTCTTTCAATGTGTAATAAGATTATCATCTGGCCCTTGAGCTTAGGATCATTTTCTCCTCCTCCTCTGCCTCCCCCTCCTCCTCCTCCCCTTCCTGCTTCTCCTTCCTTCTTCTCCTCCTCCCCCTCCTCCTCTTCCTGCTTCTCCTTCCTTCTCTTCCTCCTTCTCCTTTTCTTCCTCTTCCTCCTTATTCTCCTCCTGCTTCTCCTTCTCCTCCTTCTCTTCCTCCTCCTCTACTTCTTCTCTTCTTCCTCTTCCTCCTTCTTCTTCTATTCCTAGTATCCTTATGTTTGGCATTTTTATAGTATCTCAGATTTTCTGTATATTTTATGTCAGGAACATTTTAGATTTAACATTTTCTTTGACTCGTGTTTCTATTTCTTCCATTGTATCTTCAATGCCTAAGGTTTAATTTCACATCTTTTATATTTTGTTAGTGATAGTTGCATCTGTGATTCTTTTTCTTGTACATAGATTTTTTTATTCCCAAGTTTTCTTCTGCTTCTACTTCCATTTTTATTTCTCAAGCACTTTCCTTTAACCATTTATTCATTTTGGTTTTTTTTTTTTTTTTTTTTTTTTTTTTTTTGGCTTTCTTTAAGGGAATTAAATACTTTCTCCAATTGCCTGTGTTTCCCTAGATTTCCTTAAGAGATTTATTAATTTCCTCTTTAAGAACCTCTTTTCTTTTGCTTCTATTGTGTTGGATATTCAGAGTTTGCTATATTAGCATAGCTGGTTTCTGATGATGTTTTTATGTATTGACTGTTTCTTCTGGCATTCTTATACTGGGCTCTAGATATCTGGGTTTAGGGTAATTAAAGGTCTAGGTACCCATTTCTGACTATATTTTTATTGAATGGGTATTTTGTCCCTTGGTTTTGTTTCCTCTCTGGTCTTCTGATCAGTGTGTACTGGGATTTTCCCAATCTGTGTGGTCTCTGGTGACTCTCCATCCCAGTTAGAGGCTGGAGAAAACCTACTAGGTACACATAGACAGGTGATAGACACTGAGAGAGAAGCATAGTTTGATAGGCAGGCAGCCTACATGAAATTCTAGTCGGGTTAGTGTTTTATAGAGTGTGGAGTCTCTGCCCCATTTGGTGGCTGGGAAATAGCAACTAGGAGGATGTGGGCCTGGGGGAATGGTATAAATAGATTTATACCATTATAAATGATATAATGGGAGAATTAAGTAGGAAGGCAGCATACTTAGACTTTCCATCTAGTAGTGTAGGGAGACTATGTTGTTTTTGGGGGCTGGGGCACAGCAAGTAGGGGACCAAGATATTGAGTATGAGGTAGGTGCATGTAGAGATAGTGAGATAATTGGGAAGTTTATGATAGCATCTAAACTAGCTGAGCTTCTGAATCCCAGTCTGACAGGTCTCTAGTAGATCTAGAAATCTCTGCTCCTGGCTACTCTGGTATCACATGGAGTTTCCACCAAGTTAGGACTGAAGGTATGGCTACAAGGAAGGTCCAGGGCTAAGGATAAGGGGATAGAGGCCAAGAGTAAAAGTGTTTAGTGGACAGGCAGCCTACCTGAACTTCTCCCAGTCTGCAAGGTCTCTAGCAGAGTGGGAAGACTATGCTGCCGTGGGAGGCTGAGGCTCATAAGTAAGGGGACAGCACATGCATGTATGGTGGTGTTTAGCATCAGGGATTGGGATGATTATAAGTCTAGATGGTGATATCTGCTTTCATGTTAATTGGTTATGTGTTTTGTTTCTTGGTTTCTACTTACTTACTTATGGAAGTTTCATAGAGTGTGGTAGATGTGAATTGCCTGTTAGGAAATTTTCTGTGGACATTAATCCTTATATCCTCAGGTGGTGTGTTTCCAGAGGCTAAATGCAATGTTGGAGGGTGGAATGATAGAATAAGTTGGTATAAGGAAGATTGAAAGGCAAGTGTTTTGTGATCCTTAGGGAATGTGGTCAGAGAAGAAAGAATGACTGCAGTGGGTGTTTGTTGCATCTCACTAATAAACTTGTAGTTTACCATGTCCAGACAGCTATACTAAGTTTGGCACAAAATGAAGGTCTCCCTTTTCATAGGGGGAGTTTCTCTTCTCGGCCTGATCTGGGAAGCTGAACCCACCCTCTACATGGGAATGTCACATGATTCCTTGCAAAAAATTACAGACTCAACCTTCTGGGACACATCTCCATGCAAATGAAGTATCCTCAGAATCTTAAAGTTTAATCAATGAAATGTAACTAAGAGAAGAACCCCTTTCCACTCTCCAAGATGTGTGTGTATGTGTGTATACACACACAGTATATATAATATAATACATATAATATAATACATATTAATATATATAATATGGTCCTGATTTATCTTGAATAAAATGTATGCTTACAAGCCCATCCTGAATAATAAAGGTATATGCACAATCTAAAACACTCTCAGAGAGCTGTTTCCATAAGATCATCAGAGGATGGCTTCTTTCTCCCAGAGAAAGGACAGGGAAGAAGCATAACCACAGCTGGACCTCAATACACATACTACAGATGTTCTGCTACAGAGCTTGGGATAAGAATGTGGGGACTGGATCTTGAGGAGAAAAAAGAATATTGAAGATCTGCAGTCAAACTACATAATTCCTTGACATGAATGATCTGTGTGTTAAGAGGGGTGGTCTGCTGTTGTTGGGAGCTTGCATAAAACAATGTTTCCTTGAAGTTAGAAAGAAAGACTTGTGGAATCTCCAGGAAATGAGAATTGGAGGGCAGGGAAATCTGCAGCAAGTGTTCTGTTGTAGACCTGAAGTAAGACAGGTTGGTGGATTATATCTGAATTTATATAGAGAGAGGTAAAGATGATTAGGAAGATGAATTAAGGGAAACTGTAATCAAAATTATGTATGAAAAATATTTTCAATTACAAAATAAAAACTAAATGCCATCACATCTAATTAAAATCTTTCTAAACATGAAGATAAAATAACTGGCTCTTATTGGTAGAAAGAATTTAACCTCTATTTCTAAACAGAGCCTTACATCAAGGACACAGCAAAAAGTATTGTAATTTCATAAGGGAAAAGAATTAGTGTGAAGCTATCCACGCTAATGAAGATACACCAAAAAAGATATGCAATATCATCTCCATCTAGAAAGACATGTTAAAATACTATGAAAAATCACTTTATATTGTTCAAAAGGTTAAAATTAAGATTGTTGGTGGTAAATATTGTCTAAGATGTCAAATATGTGAATACTTAGATTTTTCCAAAGAAAATGAAAAATATTGTAGTTACATAAACAAATAGGCTTAGGCAAGTTGAAGAGTTTGCTCAGCACTTAAGGACACTTGCTCTTCTTACAATGGATCAAGATTTGATTCCCAGCACACACATGATGGCTTATAATAGCCTATAATCATAAACATGGCGCACATACATATATGGAGAAAAAACATTTGCACACATAAAATATGCAAACATTTCAAAATTAAAAAGAATAGGTTTAGAGTTTCTGCAAATGTTGAGCGTTAACTATACTTTGTCAAAACTTAAGTAAATAAAGCTTGTTTGCAATAATACAATCTTGAAACTGCCTCTCCCAAATAGCAATACACAGATGACTAATATATTAACAATAAACTTATCAGAATATTAATTATCCATAAATAGAGCATACCATTGAAACACAGGTCATATAATTAACTTTCAAAATATGCTGATGAAAAAGACAGATATACAACAGTGCATCTGTTCCATTTATGCACATAGAAAAACTGTGATATATTGAACAAAAGCAGATCAATAATCAGGCTTGGAGGGAGATAAACAAAAAATGGGCACTAACAAATCTGTTAGGGTCATATAGAATTTTCTACATCTTATTTATTATGTATAGTTTACACAGAATTCACTGCATTTAAGATCTATATATTTATACGTTATTAATTAGATCTCCAAAAAGGCTTATTAAAAATTCTCACTAAGATAATTCAAGCAAAATAAGATGACAACTCTTTCTATTAAAAACACATGTCCTATCATGGCAGTACCACATGGCACCTTTATGCTCTATCAAAATCAAGTGGCTCAAGACAGTTCCCTGAATGCAGTGATTCTCAACCTTCCTAATGCCCTGTCCCTTTAACAAAGTTATTCATGTTGTTGTGACCCTCAATTATTTTTGTTGCTGCTTCATAACTATAATTTTGCTAGTATTATGAATTGTAATACAAATGGCTGATACACAGAATATGTGCCATGTGACCCCAGTAGAAGGGTCCTTTGACCCTTTAGAGAGTTGTTGAGAACCATTGGCTTGAGCCATGAACTAAGCAGCAACAATGGTTTCTTCTAATAACCCAAACTGACAAAGCATGAGGATGTCACTGAGCAAAGTAGGGAATATCATGCCTGCTTTTCTCTCCTAAAAGAGACTAATATTCATAGTAGGAAATCCTGAATCATCCAGAGAATTTATGGGCCAAGGCATTTTATGGGCCCTATGGAATACAGGTAGATTGAGCAGACAGCCAACTTCTTGTTCTCCCAGGTAAAGTCTTTGTTGTTTTTTCTGTCAGCCTTCAACAAATAGCAAAAATTAACCTCAACAAGTGTGAGGAGAAATTGAGGTGTGGCCAGCATTTCTAATCTGGAGGTTCTATCCACTAGAATTCACAAACCTGTTCACTGCCTACTGCTCTCATTCTCTGCATTCCCAAACTGTTACTTTTTTTTCACTAAATTTGTTAAAAGGGAGAAATTCCATACCTTTATTTTCCTGAACAAGTAAAAGAAACAGCAAGAAAGTAGCCCACGAAGTACCTCGCCACTTCCATGCACAATGATCTGGGCATTAACAAAACCATTAGCGTGCAAACTCAGGCCCATGGGGGGACATTAGCTCTATCTCGAGAAATGGCTGTTTCACCTAATCAAAGGAAATTTTCACATGAACACCACATCCATGCTTATTAATCCCACAGCTGTTTCAGTATCCCTTCACTATTATTCCTAACAATACTGCAGCCTTTATATGATTAGGTTCTCAACTTTAGCCCTTTAGTCACCTCCTCTACTCAGTGTGGACCTGCATCTGAATGGACCTCTGTATGTGTACCTGTAAGCCTGAATGATTTTTCAAACTCAGTTACTTAAAACACATCCCATGAAACTTTTCTGTATGGATTGGCCTCCACAGACAAACATGCAACAGCTGGAGAAAGTGGGCAGAATGCTTACTGTCTAACTCCCATTGAAAATCATAAAACTGAAACATAGGCTATTAGCTCAATGCAGAAGTTTGACCTGTCAACTTTGTTTTTCTATACAAATGCAATAAATGTCACAGCCTGATGTCAAACATTATTTACGTACTATATTGAAACATAAAGGTCATACCAAAAGATTGATAAAATGACTTCAAGGCTATTAATTGGTCCAGGTCCAACAAACACATAATAATTGCATCTGTGAATTTACACATTTGGAAAATGCGCATTAATTCTGCTATTTTGCCTTCTTAGTGGAACACAATGTATCATATTTGCACTATCCAGAGACATCCTCAAGCTGAACCTTCCAGTGTATGCCACAAATTCACAGTGAAAGTACTAGAACATTGAGCTTCTTTTTCTATAGAATCAGAGACACAAGAATCACTTCCCGTTGTTACCAAAATTAAGCAGTGACCTGCAGGATCTCCAGGACTGAGAGGCCAGACATGTCTTTCTTTCCACTGTGTCTGGCCATTTTGTTGAAGCTGCCAATGTTGGTCTTAATTAGTGCCAATTACATTACAGTTGTAAAACCTGGACACCTGTGTTATGTGAACTAGATGGAGAATAGTACTTTATTTCAATCAAGTTGCACAGCTGTCAACAGTCGAAACATTGGAGTGTTATGGTCCTGGCAATGATTCCGAGTACCAGTCCAAGGTCTGTCTCCTTAGATCATATTCCTATAAGCCTCAACCCATCCAGTCTCCCAATATTTCCATTTCTAACTCTACACACTTAAGCTTCTTTTATAAAATAGTACAGAAGATAATCAATAGTACAGTACTGTGCTTGCATAGTATCAACTACTTCAAGTTAAAATTGTCACGAGCATTAAGAAATCAGATGTAACTATGAAGTCCAAGTCCAGTTATAGGGCAGATTCTAAAAGGAATGACAGTCTCCTTATGGAAAAGGTAACTTTTCAACTCACTTGCTGTACCACTATTTTTCATGGATACATCTCAGAGACACCTGTAGAAACAAGAGAGAGACAACAGTCTACCACTGCTTCATTGCCCCTGTAGCTTCCCAGGGGAATTCTGCTTCTCTGCCACTAAGTACATTATAAGATACTTTTTAAAATTCTACAGCCAAAAGAACTTGAAATTGTTTCTAGATGAAGAAGCAGACAAAGAAAAAAAAGAGAAATAAGAAATTAACCGTTCCCACTACTTGTGAAGGTAAAAGGAAATGATAGCCCATGGTAGCACATGTTCTGGAGACAGTCATGCAGCCATGCGATCATTATATTGCTCTTGCTGATAGAAGAGCAATAAAACAACTGTGGGATTTCATCTTCAGTTGCTGCTTAGTCTATAAGAATGTTCAGCAAGGAGATTTGCAAAAACATCATAAACATCCCATCTGTTCTTCTTAAAGAATGAAGTGAAAGAATGCAGTTTGGGAAAGAAAGAGTAAGAGAGATGAGATGCTAGCAGACATATTTTGTTTCATATTTTTAAGTTACAGCTTTAAATGAAATCTCCTAGATTGTGGAACAGTTTTATGATAGAAAATTTTCCAGAGAAATTGGTTAAGAAATAAAAAAGTGTGTGTTGTACTTCTGAGTCATTTCAGCTTTATATAAACTCTTCTTCCCAAATGCTTTATACAGAATGTCAGAACTCATAAATGCATGAAAGACTCATTCAATTATTCACTAATTCATTCAGCGATTATTAAGCAATAACCAGATGCTAGACACTATGAATTATGTGATTCAAAACATATTCTCTACAAATGACTACAGTGTGGAATGGTAAATTCCTTGACAATGGTGGGCAAGAGTAGATGAGAGTTTTCAGCCTAGAAATCTGAAGTCTTTTTCATAAAATACTGCTTGGGTAAGAAAACATGCTGACTGAAGGCTGGAAAAAGTCTGTCTAGGAAGAGGCAGTAATCAGCAGGATATAGTGCTGCAGTTAGCAGGAGGAGTGGCTTCAGTGCCCCATGGCATGTCCAGTTGACTACAGTCAACAATAATTGACCACATGTTTCAAATTCTCTACAACAGAAGATGTTAAATATTCTCAAGTGTTTTAGGTAGTAGATTTAGATAATAATCTTATTTTTTCCTTACTGAGTGCATATACATTAATCAAAACATCAGAGCGTATCATACATATGTGCAACTATTATGTATGAATTAAACATTTGTATTTTGTTCTTTCTTTTTTTTCCATTTCACCCTTCACAGTACCAGTGTCCTACCTTCATCTAGTGCTTGTCCCCACTACTCCAAAATCTTTACACAGAAATATTGAAGGAATCAAGCTACAGTTAACATGGAAGCCTCCTTCCCAAGGACTCAATATTATAGTTTCTGAAAGTGCTCTGCGAAGACCAAGGGAAAAAGAGAAACAACAGTCCTACCAAGCTGGGATGCCTATGGACTACAGCAATGACCAACATTGCAAGATGCAATAAGATAAAGAAGGTGCAAGAGTGACACTTGCATCTTTGGGGCAACCAAAGGCTATCTAAGTGAACTTAAGGCTAACATAGTCTTTCCTGTACTATGAGACTAGAAAACTACCAATGGCTGATGAAGTCATGGAACCTACAAAAATCTACTATTGGCACTTCCCTAAGCTGGTGTATAAGCTATGGTTACCAGTTCTTTGATGAAAAAACATGGCCAAAACAACTTGGGGAAGAAAGAATTTACTTAGCTTATATTTCCACGTCGTAATCCATCATTGAAGGAAGTCAGGACTGGATCTCAAACAGAACAGGGCTTGAAGAAAATAGCTGATACAGTGGACATTGCTGGTGCTATATACTGACTTGTTCTCCATAGGTTGCTCAGCCTTCTGTCTTATATGACATAGGATAAGCATCCTATTGGTGGCCCCACTTAAAATTGTCTGGACCCTCCCATATTAGTCACTAATTAAGAAAATACCCTACAGGTTTGTCTGCAGCCTAATCTTATGGAGGCATTTTTCTCAATTTGGCCTCCCTCCTCTTTGATGACTAACTTGTGCAAAGTAGAAATAAAATTAGCTAGCATAACCAGTATAATTTCCAACTACCTCCTAAATAAATATCTGTATATCCACAGGATCAATGTTCTTCACAACACTCATCAAATAAGTTTCTTTTTGCAACAGATGGAGATTGTCACAGAAACCAATCACTGGTCAAAATGAAGACAACAAATAAATGTACCCAACCTCAACTGATACATCTACAAGACAATCTGTACACTGAAGGCTTGAGAAATATTAAGGAGGAAGGACTGAAACTCTAGGAGAGCCAGAGAACAAGGATCTCTGTTGCATCCTACTCTTGTCTACATATGGTCTAAGGCAGCGCCAATGAAATCCTAACAATGTAGTTGCCTAAATTAGACCAGCATGATGACAGCATGGATGGAGGGAAGTCTCACATGATCCCACTCCTAGATAAAGAGCTACATGTAACCAATGGCTGTTAAGAGAGGCAGAAGCAGTCTTCTCCAAGAACAAGACCACTTATAGGTTATTCAATCTAAACACATAGACATAGGACCAACACTAAATGTATTCAGCAGTGTGTGTATGTGTGTTTGTGTATAAACAGGTTATGAATATGAAAAGAAAGAGATGAGGAGAGTTGCAGAAGAGACAGGGAAAGAGCTAGAAATAATCTAGATATAATATTCATTCATCTTATGCTCAAAAATTAAAATAACATATTTAATTTAAAAGCAGCAAGGCATGGGGGATAGATACACACAAGATTTATTTATTCTAGCACACAAGATGCAGAAACAGATGGATCTCTGAGTTTCAGGCCAGCCTGATCTACAGACAAGTTCTAGGACAGCCAAGGCCACACAGAGAAATCCTGTCGCAAGCAAACAAAGAACCAAACAAACAAAATCTCACCCAAAATTAATTAATTAATTAATTAACTAACTAAAATAGATTATTTTTGATTTATATCAACACTATATAGGAAAAGAGGAAACGAGAAGCTCACTATGAAAATATGGTTGAAAATTAGCCAGTATTTGTAGGTAGTATGAGAAATACTAAATATGAGACTAATATTTTTATTTTAGAATATTTTTAAGGTTTTAAATATTTTCTGTGACTTCTAAAACAGAAATAATAGAATGCTAAACATCACCATATTTTAGTCCTATTTATTTTTAAGAAAAAGTAACAGGGATGTGTTTTGTTGACAGCAGCAATATCTGAGAGGAATTTTGTTAGGATCCCAAGTAAAAAATTGTGAAAAGAGATAAGGAGAATATTCTACCTCCTCCTCCACAAAATTAGCATTTTTATTGTTCTGAGTATAAAAAGACAAAAACTGAAGATGTAGAACAGACAGTCCTTGGCGGGCACCGGAGGCCAAACTTTCCACAGCATTAGTAGTTATCACCTGCCTGCCATTTTTTGTCCTACAAAGTACAGAACCAAAGGACCTCCATGGAAAAGAAGTCCTAAGTGTATTCTGCATGAACTCTTGTTTTTGTAAATGATTCCAATATAAGAATGATTGTTATATAAAGTCTTATTTCAAAAATTCCAGGGTTTGCAAAACATGTTATTATTATACATCTTTTTCTTCAGAACATTGTACATCTGGAATTTATAATATACCATAGAAGATAATTTTATATAAAAGTGAAATTCTTTATTATATAAGCTAGTTGCATGAAAAACATATGCCGTAATAACAATGAATGATAAAAGAAGCCATGAAGTTAAGGGGGAGTGGGAAGAGATGTATGGGAGGGTTTAGAGGGAAGAAAGAGGGAAGAAAAAAATGTAATTATGCTATGATTTCAAAAGAAAAAAATAAAGAAAATGCTTTTGTAGAGAATGCATTATATAGTACATCCATAGTTGTCTTTGTGCATGGGAACTATCAAGAAAAAAAAAGATAATTTCAACATTCAGAGTTCATTTATGCAGAAAATAACATTTGAAAATCTTAAAAACAAACTCAGTGATTCCTATGAAAAGATACAACCTCTCCCATGTTCTTATCTCTTTATCAATATTCTGCTTTAGATATTTTTGCACAATATTTCTTTCTTTTCTTGACTTATTTCATATTTTGACAGGGTCTCACATAGCATAGGATGACCTTATATTCATTAGGTAGCTAGGATGAATTTTAACTCATGGTACCCTACTTTCACCTCCCAAATTACAATGTGAAAGGTATGCTCTACAACATTTAGGTGTCTATTTTTCCAGAAGTGGACTAGTATCTCAATGGAACATTCTTCTTGTTTTAGCTCTTTATTGACTATAGATATTGCTAAACTTTTCTCAATAATCCACTGATGTATTCTCTGTTTTATCCTGTTTTATTTTTAGCTGTTAGTGGTTTTCTCAGGCTCAGATTGGAGTACTACTTTCTGCTTCACACTCTTCTCACTACAGGCTGCATCATTTTGTAATGCCACTGACAATCTTAACATATATGGTAGGTTCCTTTGAGGCACTTCTCTTTATCTTCAATTTTAGTAATTTAATAAAAAAAAGTCATCATTGTTTTCCTCTGTGAACATACTAATTTTTATTTTATTCAGTTGTTCAGTTTAGAATTATAGAATTTACTCTTTTTTTGTTTTATGTATATGAGTACACTCCTGCTATCTTCAGACACACCAGAGGAGGGCATAAGATCCCATTACAGAAGGTTGTGACGCACCATGTGGTTGTCAGCAATTAAACTCAGGACCTCTGAAAAATCAGTGTTCTTAACCACTGAGCCATCTTTTCAGCCTCTTAGTGTTTAATCTTAACACCACATAGCAAATACAATACCAAATTCTGATCAATTTACTTTGTTCCACTTACTCCTATTTGAATATTCTACACTTAACAAAACTTCATATCTAAATTCTCACATCTTGGCCTTCTTATGTTTTAGAAATTTTATGACAATATTGCCACTAATTACATCTTTTCAAAACATTTATTTCAAAAAATGATATATCTATTTATCTATCTACATACATGTTCACACAAACATGTTATTGATAAATAGTTAAGTAAATAGTGGTTTTTAGTACTATCCTATCTTTATAGAGCCTTGCTAAGTATCAAAATATTCCTGACTTATATTCTCTTCTACACATTAGGTAGATCATGTATTTAATGTCTCAATAAAAACTGTAATTCATTTACCTTAGACTCAGTCACATTTATGTGGCATTCAGTTTCCCAAGATTGTTAGTACTAATGTAGGAGACTCACTTTAAAATTTATTTTTGTGTTTTGATTTTGATCAATTAGGTCAGATTCATAGAAATAATTATTGGGGATCAAGATATGAAAATTTGTAGGAATATCAAATAATTTTTGATAATATTAGCAGTCTAGGGTTTCTTTAATAACCTTTCATAATTTCTTAATTCTTTTGTGTAAATTTTATCCCTTCAGCTTGGCTTTGCAAATTGTATTTAAGTGCATGCACACACAAACATAAACAAACAATTTACACACTCACACACATACAAAACACATACACATACATACAAATCATGTGCCTACACACATCCCACTGCAGCCTTTATAGTTTAATGGCTTGTTATACAATGCAGTCATTTATTTCTGACATCATGGAATGTCTTTGCCTCAGATAATCTGTCCATTCTTCTGTTTGCAAAATTCAGTCCTAAACCTTCAGGAACAGGGCACACCCTCAGCAATATTCTTTCAGAAACTTCAGTTTTCTCTAAGCTTGGATGTCATTACCAATCACTTATATTTTGAGTTGAATCTAATTCTCACTGGGTTTTTTTTTGTGTGTGTGTTTGTATGCAAATGTTTACTGCGGTTGTAATCAGAGATAAAATTGCAAGTTACTCCAAATGCTTCAACACATATGAGAATACAAAGCAGCTTTTATAAGGCTCAAAAATAAATATTTCTCCAATGAAAGCTGAAGTTCCTGAGATAGGAAACCCATTCATTAGTGAATAGCTTTAAAATATTGGCCTATGATTTGATAACCAATTCTTAAAAGCAGTAAGCCACAAAAATCTATTTTCAGGATGTTTTCATTTTCTTATGTACACATTTATTTGTATGATAGAACCATTGAAGCACTTAAATTATAGGCAGATTTCACCACGAGTCATGCCCTAAATACATCTTAGCTTGAACATTAAATTATCTACTAACAGTCTAGCCTTCTCTAGCCCCACACTGAGACTGAAAGCACTACAAGAAAGTCAAGAACAATGTGTTCTTGGGAAGTAATTAAAAGGCAATTTTCATTATGATGCCTGGAAAAGTACTGGAGTGTTTGCCTCAGGATTTATAGAGACACGACTGCAATCAATGCTAGAACTAACTTAAGAGCTATTTGTAACAAAAGGTTCCAGCTTTCTGACAAAAAAAAAAAAAAAGAAGAAAGAAAGAAAGATAGAAAGAAAGAAAAATAGGAACAGAATCTGACTCACAAAACGTTTGAGAGTTTGTGCACTAAGATATACAGAAAAGGCAGTGCTACAAGTCTTTATAACATCCATTGCCTACTCTGATTCTGATTCCACTTTTAAATTTTAGTAAATATCATGATGCAGAGTAAACACAGAACTGACTGTTTACAATAGATTGATGTTTGTTTGTTTGTGAAAGTATCCTAAGTATCTGGGATAGAAAATTAAATTTTATTCTGGTTTTGTGTGTGTGTGTGTGTGTGTGTGGTGCAATTGAAAATTAGCAAATAGTAAATTTAATATTAAAAGGATAAGCCCTACCCTACAATGAAATAGTTGCCTGTAGTTTTATTCAAAAAAAATTGAAATAGAGACTTTAGCTATTGTCTAATTGATGTTGTATAAATTCGATTGTGTCAGTATACTATCTCCTATTAATAATAATATACAAAATAAAAGTGAAGAATAACTTTTCACGATACCAACAGCACTCCAATTGTTACTGAAATTGTTTTGGATTTTCTCCCTTCTGATTTCTAAAAACAGCCTATGCTTTTCCACAATGCAAAGACTTTCTTCCATCCTTTAAATGGCTACCTGCCCCCACAAAGTATGTGGAAATGTGCTTCCGTTTCTAGTGATTACTTCTACTTAATAACTCAGAGGGAACTAGAAGAATCATATTCAGTGTGGGCACTGATGAGAAAGGTTCTATTACCTGATGCTCTGTTCCTCTGGAGACACCTTTCACAAAGTGTGTCACTGAAAATTCAGAAACTTCTGGCATAAGTCATTGATTTATTTTCATAAATTTCTTCAATAGAATTCTCATTTTTATATAGTCATAGTAGTAAGCTGTTAGAATTTTGTTTTTAATAATTTATCTACCATGAGCAATTAAAGATGAAAACAAATCGTTCAGCTGAGCAGAATCTCTGGTTTGTATTTTGAAAACTCTCTGTGTCCAGAAATTTTATAAATTTTTAAATGTGTTATCACTTTGATCCTGAAAAAAAATCACTGTAGGTTTGGTTTCTGACCTCAGTTTTATAGATGAAGACAGTAAACCTCCAAAAAGTTAGTTTAACATATGACAGAGACAAAAAAGTCAATAACCAGAATCTTAGGCAGGTTAACTATTAAAATTAAGAAAAAACATTCATGCTTTAAGAGGATTATGGAAAAACAACTGAAAGGCAGAGAATACATTCTTTGTTTTTTTTATTTGGGAGTAAAATTTCTTAACATCTTCTGATGATCTGAATAGGCTGTGAGCCCACGTACAGGACTGAATCCATCTAGCACCTGTGCATGAGGCTGAGTCATCTGTGGATACTTCTCACTGCTTTGAAAGACTCCAACGCCTAGAACAGAAAAGACTTTCAGGAAAAGAATGGCATTGACTTGACCTCTTCCCCAGCTGCCTGAAGAGTAGTTCACACACAGGTCTAAGACTGTTTGCCCATCTAAAGGAAGCTCTGGATGAATGGCCCATTCATCAAGCCAAAGTCATCAATTCAGACTTGCTTTCTGTGAGGGTCTCTATCACCCCTCAGCGATGTCCAAAAAAAGCCCAAAGTTGTATAAACAAGACAACTCTGTCCTCCAACCTATTGTGTGTGAGAAAGCTTACAATGTCTGTCTGTCTCTTTGTAGGGTGCTATGATCCTCTGCTAATGAAAAGATAAATAAAGGCATAAAAGCATATGCTAATGAGGAGTCAAGTACAAACTGAATGTAAATAAAAGAGGAGCTTCTTAGTCATGAAAATTATTTTTGAGTTCTTTTCCTCTTTTCTTTCAATACTGCAGATATTCATACTAGTACTTCATCCTCCCTTCAATGGAGGTTTTGAGAAAATACAAAATTGATATTGTTAATATTTTATGACTAGGTACACATGAACAAAACTGTTTAAAACTGGATATGTTTAAACAGTGAATACGAAAGTTATCCACATTTGCTATCATTTACCAATTCATATATTTGATTATGACTAGCCAATTAAAAATGAAAATTTTTAATCTTAAAAAAAAAGCAGTATATTTCACCTTACAAGTTACAAGTACTCAATGAAAACAGTTTGAAATTTCTGGTAATGAAACAGACTTGAAATACAATTTTTCTGAGTCTTGATAAGTGAGTCTAAGAGATACCAAATAATTTTTTTTTTTTTTTTTTTTTTTAGGAAATTTCTTGTTTGGATTTGAGAAAATTTGTGGGGATAGTAAATGTCTTTGAAAAGCTATATAATTAATAGTGGGATCTTCTAATTTTTATATATTTTCTTCATAAGATACCTCATTACTTTCCTATTAAGATTTCATACAGAGGGTCACTATGTTCACTAATCCTGCAGGGTGAATGCATTAAAATGACTTAAGAAAAAGCCACAAATATTTCTATATCTTTAAGGCATCCAATAGTTTATTACTTGTGAAAAAATATATAGACAAGCATGAAGATATGAAAATTTTGTATTGTCTTTTACTTGTGGCCTTCTAGAAATAGCATAAAATATAAATGCATAATACTATTTATAGATTTTACAGAATTATCTACAATCAACTTGGGCTAATATAGAAAGTCCAAATAATGTAGGAAAATAAATTGCAATGCTAGAAGCCAGCTTCTTTCTCACTATGTCAAACCATGCTTTCCAGACTGATAATCATTTCTGAATATTGGCAAGATAAATTACAAGATATGAGCTATATATAGATGCTGTCTACTATCCTACACTGCAGTATGATAAACAGTAGATAATGACTTCTAACTTACTCCTATTCTGTCTAAACTACCAGGCACCCAAAAACTGTAAGGAACAGCATCTACAGTTGTACAGTACTTTTCTGTACAACATGGGATATCTATCTTCGGTTGCATTGGGGCCAGATCTTCCTTCAAACTCTGTTAATGTACCAAGGCTTTGCACTTCATAATAGCAAATGACTACAGTTGGTTCCCTATGTATGGTGAACCCAATGACAGAAATTCCTCTTTACTAAACCAAACTGCAGATTGTTGCAGCCTAGAAAATTATAGCACAAAGCAGGAAAAGCTCATAATGTTCTCAATAACAACGTCTCTTTGACTTTTCTTGCCCTCCTCTCTCCCACTTCTTTTTTTTTTTCTTTCATTTTATCTGAGACAAGTTACAGAAAGTAGAAGCACCCTCTCCAAAAGGCATGTCACATAAACTCCTTTTAGCCATAGGAAACCACAACATTTGAAGAAAAACTCTACTGTAAATTTACTTTTCTGTGCAAATGTCAACTACGCACAAATTCTCAGCTTTAGCTTGTTTGGGTATAGAAAATGAGATCGAGTTTCCTGAGTCTTCCCCACATTCTAAAGGAAGGCTGGTTGCTGAATATGAAGACCAAAAAGAACCTAAGAAGCACCTTTCTAAGTATCCTTCGACAGTGCATCAGTACTAGACCATACTCTTATTGCTCAGCTGAATTTCTCCCTGCTGCTCATGCTTTAGCATGAAGATGGGAGGGAGGTTCATACTAGGTCTCTGGATCTTTGATATGAAAGTTCCTGAACCATGGACAAGTAGAAAAATTAACATATTTTTAATGTATTTCTCTTGTACTCCTACAATGCAAGTTCATTTTATGTTTACTAATATCAGCACATCAGTCTTCCAGAAAACTCTGAATTTCTAACAAAAATCACAGAAATAGTTCCTATCACAACTTTTTTAGTTTATTGAGATAGTACATCCTTTTAATAATAAAAATCTAATACATTGCTTTGAAAAGAATATAAACTACAGAGGAGGAGATGGCTGTTCAGTCATAGGTTTTCCTCCACAATATCTACTGTATGAGACACATCTTTCATGAGCCAGGTCTATTCCCAACCTTCATGAGTAAGAAAAAGATAAGCAATCTGCATAAAGATTACAATAGTCCCAGTTTTTTGAAAACCACCAAATTGATTCCCAGAATGATTCTACAGGTCTATACTCCCTCCAGGATTGAAGAAGTGTTCCCCTTACTCCATATCCTCACTAGCATGTGCTGTTACTGAGGGTTTTTTTTTTTTTTTTTTTTTTTTTTAATCTTAGGCATTATAATGTCTTAGGCATTCTACTGGAAGTAAGGTAGAATCTGGGAGTTGTTTTAATTTATATTTCCCTAGTGAATAAAGACATTGAACATTTCTTTAAATGTTTCCCAGCCATTAGATATTCCTCTGTTTAAAATTCTTTGTTAAGCTCTGTACCCCATTTTTTTAATTGGGCTATTTGGTTTGTAATATAGTATAAAATGCTTTATTTGCTTGCCTGTTTCTTTAAATGACCCTATGCTCTTCAGTGACAGTTTGTTCTTGTTCTTCTGGAAACAGGAAAAAGATATAAAAAGCAAAGAGAGAGAGAGAGAGAGAGAGAGAGAGAGAGAGAGAGAGAGAGAGAGAAACTGAGAGAGAGAGACTGAGTGAGAAAAGACGTAGAGAATAGTAGTAGTAGTGGGCAGAATTAGTGTCCAGGAGACAGAAGAGTGGAGTCAGAAAACACAGTTGATGCAGGAAGAAAGAAGATTGTGTAAGGCTAGAGAAGAGAACTTGAAGAGTGAACAATAGAAGCAGTTGAACATGAATGGGGCTAAGAGACTGAGAAGACAGTTGGTGACAGCTGAGCCAGGAGAACATGAGCTGAGCCAGAAAAGATATTATCAGAAGACAGAAAAAGAAGAATCCACAAAGAACTCACAAACAAATTAGATATAAGATTATAGAGAAAAATAAATGAAGAACTAAAGGCAACATTTTTACAGAAAGCTACAGCTGGTGTCTAATTCTTTGAGTTCCTTATATATTTTGGATATTATTAGCCTTCTCTTTGATGTAGGATTGAAGATTTTTCTTAATTCTGCAGGCTGCCATTTTGTTCTATTGCCAGTGTCCTTTGCCTTACAGAAGTTTCAGTTTCATCTACTAACTGCTGATCTTAGTTCCTGAGCTATTGTACCAATGTATTCAAGGTTATTTTCCAGACTGCGGAAATGACCAACCAATAACTAGCCTAATTTGAGAACCATCCCATTGACAAGAACCAGTCTATGACAATATTAATAATATTCTGTTATGCTTGCAGACAGGAGCCTGGGATAATTGACCTCTGAGAATTTTCACTCAGTAGCTGGCTGAAATAGATGTAGAGACCCAGAGGCAAGCACTAGACTGCTCTAGGAACGTCTTGTGGAAGAGTTGGGGGAAGGATTGAAGAACCTGGAGATTGAAGAAGACCATCAAAGTCAACTAACCTCGACCCTTGAGTGCTCCCAGAAAATGAAACCAACCAAAGAGCAAACATAGGCTGGACCTAGGACCCCCACAGATGTAACTGTTTCAGCCTTGTTTTCATGTGGGTCCCCAACAACTGGAGTGGGGACTCTCTCTGACTCCTTTGTTTTCCTTTGGATCCTGTTCCCCTAACTAGGCTATCTTGTTTGTCCTCAGTAGGAGAGGATTTGCCTAAGCCAACAGTGACTTTATTTGCCAGGATTGGGGTTGATTCCCAGAGGGTGGGTCCTGAGAAAGGGAGGTGGCTATGGTTGGAGGGGCTGTGTGACAGGAGCACTGGGAGGAGGCTGCATTCAAGATACAAAATGAATGAATGAATGAATGAATGAATGAATGAACAGAAAAAGAATTACAGTAAGTTTCTATCATATAGTACATTTTTTAACTGTTTCCATAAAAATAATATAGTTTAGGAATTCTAAAAAGGTAAATAAAAGCCTCGTGAACCTCATTAATTTTCCTTTATTCTTACCTTATTCTGAATAAATGGCTTCTGAAACTTGTTCTGTCATATCCCTCTTCTGTTCATGCTCTCTGTAATACATATGATCTCTTCATTCCATGTCCTTTTTAAGGCTCACAACTTTTCTGCTCCCTGCCTTTAGTCCTTTGGCTGACAAACTCTGGTTTTAATTGCAGTTAGATTTCCTTCAGGATATTTGTATTTACATACCCACATCTGCTCTCCGAACCCTCTACATCCATAATGTATCAGTCCATTCACTTTGTTAGTAGTTATCAGTGCATTTTACAGTTATATTTTGACATTTTTAAGCAATTATCTCCTTAATGGTCGCTTTCAACTCTGTCTCAAAGCACAAGGAAATAGCCGCTGTTTATGTATTGAGTATCTGTACTGGCTATTGTTTAATTATTGACACAATCTGAAGACACACGGGGAGAGGAAATGTCAATTCAGAGATTTTCTCACTCATATTTGCTGTGGGCACATTTATGGGATATTTTCTGACTTACTAATTGATGGAGGCAAACCTAGGCTGGGGTAGGCAGTGGTGCCTCCCTTTGACAGGTAGTCCTGGGTTTTATAGGAGAAGTACTGAATGTAAGCCTGCAGGCAATCCAGTAAACATTCCTCCACAGCCTCTGCTTCAGTTTTGTATCCAGGTTCCTGCCTTAAGTTTTTGTCTTAGTACTTCTCACTGATAGACTGTAAAATGTAAGACGGAATAAGCCCTTTCTTCCCCAGGTTGTTTTTAGTCCTCATGTTTTTCACAGTAACAGAAAGCAGACTAGAGCATTATCATATAAGCAATACATTATCACAGAAAAAGTAAAGGAATGAGTAGAAATATCACTGAGAATGCAACTGCTGTCTTGAGTTGGTTAGCATATTTACCTTTTAATTGTAGTTTAGCTGTATTAGCAGCATGTTTTAGTATTTTAGTGAATTTCCTAACATCAGGAGTAGATTCGGTTTTTGAGAGTATCCTCCATCATTCTGTCATGAGTTTTTTTCAGATGACATTATGGCCTGTTTAAAGATGACCCACTAACTTAGGATTCACTGGATGCTGAGAGCACTTTCCTACATATCCAGAACTGAGAAGACACAAAGCAGGCATTTCTATTACCCTTTGGGAGCTTGTAATTTATTCTGATCCCTTGAGAAAACTACTACCCAGGAATAAAACAGAAAAACAAATATGCAAACTAACAAAAGCATCTGAAACATAGCAAAGGATACAGAGGCTATTTTTCTTTTAAAACTGTACACATTTAATAGAGCTACCCTAAGACTTTGGCTGAGCCTTCTTGAATGGTTTCTGTAATATGTGAAATGTAATCTTGGATTCTCCAGCAATGGAGGTATGTGGCTCCTGACTTTGGTGAAGTTTGCAGTCCAAGTGGAGATGTAGTCTAGAAAATAAAAAAAATTACAAGACAAAAATACAGAAACTGAAAAATAGAACAAACAAACAAAACATTTTTAGAATCCACAGAGGAAAAAGTTAAAACTGCATAGGGACATAACGGCTTTCTACACAGATCAAAAGGACTTGGGCCTCACTGAAGAATAGAGAGAACTTGCAAGCCAGACTGACAAGAAGGATGCCAATGGGGAAAACTGGGACTGCACACAAGGAACTTCAAATAAAATGTATTTTAATATCAGTATGGAAATAACCACTGAATCATTTTGTCAAAAATTTATAAGAGGAATAATGAAAGGATAAATTAGAAAAAAATAATTTCTAAATTTTCATTTGTATTTTCTATAGCTCATAGTCATCTTATTTACAACCATGCAGCATTTTAACCATAGGTGAATATTGATAATCACTATAACCACATGATATAAATATCAGTAGAAATGGTGGTTTTTTTGCTTTTGCTTTTTAAAAGGTTTTTTTGGAAATTGTGTTTTAATTGCAGCACTTCTCCCTCTTCTTTTCTTCCTTCATCCTCCCTTGTCTACATTCAGATCTCTGATTTCTTTTATCATCAATTGTTATTGCATGCATATATCTATCTGTAGAGACATGTAGATTGTTCTATATTAGATGTTGAGTCTGTGTAATGTTACTTGTGTGTACTTTTTTAAGGCTGACTGATAACCACATGGTGCTATTCTCCTTGGGGACAGTCACTTCCCTTGCTCCCAGCATCACTCAGTTGCCTGTAGTTCTTTGTATAGTGTTGAAGTCTCATAGCCTTTTTCCCATCCAAGTTGAAATGTTTGTTGGTGTCCTTGTTAAGTTCATGTTTGGGCAATCATGTAGAGGAAATTTTATGGGCATAGCCTCTGATGTTATTAGAACACACACTCCCACAGTAAAATTCCCGATCCTCTGGCTTTTATAATCTTGCAACCTCTCTTCAGGAATATTTCTTGAGTCTTAAGTGTGGGAATGTTATATAGATTTATCCGCTGGAATCACTTTGTGGTTTTTGTAATGTTCTCCATCTGTTGCAAAGAAAAACTTCCTTAGTAAGAGGGGAAGACTGATCTTTTCTGTTGGTTTAAGGACAGATGTTTATTGATTGTTGTTGAAGATTATGCTGGTTGAGTAAATTAATGATTGTAGAGTCTCCTCTAATAATCAGGATTTTCCTAGCACTATAGCTTGTTTGCAGTTTCAGGCTTTTACAAATAGAACCACTATGAACATAATTGAACAAGTATCCTTCTGGTATGATAGAGCATCCTTTGGGAATATGCCAGAAGTGGTATAGCTAGCTCTGGAAGTAGTGCATTGTCTTAGTTTAGGTTTTATTACAGTCAAGAGACACCATGTCCAAGACAACTCTTATAATAGAAAACATCTAATCGAGGCTAACTTAGAGTTTCAAAGGTTTACTTCATTATTGCCTACATTGGGAGTTCTACAATTTGATCTGAAGCCAACAAAGGAAGACTGTCCCACACATTGCACATGGCTTGACCATATATGAGACCACAAACCCTGCCTCTATAGGGACATAATTCCTTAAACAAGGCCACACCAACTAATAGTGCTACTCCCTTTGGGCCAAGCATTCAAACACATGAGTTTATAGGGGTCATCCCTATTCTAACCAACATAGGCTCCATCCAGCAACTGATGGAAACAGATGCAGAGCTAGCCAAATATTAGGTGAAGTTTTGGGAATCATGCAGAAGAAGGGTAGGAAAAATTATAGTAGCCATGAGGGTCAAGAACACCACAAGAAAATACAGAATCAACTAGCCTGGCCTCATAGGGATTCACAGAGCCTGAACTAACAATCAGGGAGCCTGCATAAGATTGATCTAGGTCCTCCTCAGAATATATGCTACACTTGTATAGTTTGCTCTCTGTTTAAAACTTCTAACAATGGTAACAAGACCTGTCTCTGACTCTTTTGCCCAATTTTAGGATTACTTCCTTCATATTGCGGTGCCTCATCCAGCCTTAATATGACAAAAAGTGCCTAGTCTTATTGCAAGTTGATATGCTATGTTTGGTTGATATCCATGGAAAGCCAGCCATTTTTTGAAGGGAAGCAAAGGAGGAGTGAATGGGGTTTGTGGGAGTGGGGGGAGAGTGAAGATAGGAGAGGGGATGGGAGAAAAGCAGGGAGGGGAAAATGATCGGAATGTAAAATAAATAAAAAAATACATATGTAAATTTATATAATGATTTAAGTGCATTACATGCATTTTTCAAAGATAAGTAGTTAATAGTATTTCTTCTGGATCTTGTAGATTATTTTAGATTATTTTCATATTATTTTACCTCCCTCCTTTTTTCTGCACTTACGCCCCCCCCCCCAAGGAATCCCCTCATTTTCCCATTTCTGTTATAATGTCCCTCTCCATTGTTTTCCAAACACCCTATCCTGGCAACTTTTCTGGTTTCCATAATTACCACAGGCTATGTACTCACATCTAAAGATTTGGAATTTGACATCTCCAACAAGAGAAAACAGGTGATGTTTGTCTTTCCAGGTCTGGGTTACCTCACTAAGTATGTTCTTTTTTATTTCTTCTCTTCTCTCTTCTCTCTTCTCTCTTCTCTCTTCTCTCTTCTCTCTTCTCTCTTCTCTCTTCTCTCTTCTCTCTTCTCTCTTCTCTCTTCTCTCTTCTCTCTTCTCTCTTCTCTCTTCTCTCTTCTCTCTTCTCTCTTCTCTCTTCTCTTCTCTTCTCTTCTCTTCTCTTCTCTTCCCTTCCCTTCCCTTCCCTTCCCTTCCCTTCCCTTCCCTTCCCTTCTCTTCTCTTCTCTTTTGTGGTTTTTGGTCCTGTCTATTTACCTGAAAAGTTTATGATCTACTTTTTCTTCACTGCTGTATAGTGTGAATAGTATTCCATAGTATATAGCTACCACATTCTTGTTAACTATTACTCCATATAAGGGCATTTAGGTCATTTTCATGTCCTACCTCTTGTAAATAGATCAGAAATGAACAAAGCAGAACAGGTATTTGTGGAGTACGATGTGGAGTCCTTTGAGCACATCCCAAGGAGTGGTCATGTGGTAGATTCATTTTTAGTTTTTTTTTTATTTTTGAAAAATTTCCACACCAGATTAAAGAGTGGCTGTAACAGTTTGCAGTCAGCCATACCAATAATGAGAGAAGATGAGATAGTTTCTTTTCCCCTCATCTTGTCCCGTACTGATTTTTATTAGGTCATTGTCATTCTAACTGGGGCAAGATGAAATCTCAAAGTTGTTTGATTTGTATTTCCATAATTGTTAGGGGTGGTGAACATTTATCTTTTTTTGAGAGATTTCTTATCTCTTCTTTTTTTGAACTCTTTATTTAAATCAAACACTCATATTTTTGAAAAAGTCATTTGTTTTCTGAGACCTTTGATTAATTTAGATATTAAACTCCTGTCTTAAAATACCTGGAATATTGTAGATTTGAGGTATTTTTGTAAATTTACTATAGGATAAATGAAATAATAATTTTCTTATAAAATTGTAATAAGTCAATAAGTTCTATTTAATTTATTTTTATTCTGAATATTTTATATTCATACATATGTATTTTAAAGTGAATAAGCATTATTCTTAGTGAAAATTATTGAAGTTGTAAGTTCTAGACTGAATATTTACCAGCCTACAACACAATATGATGAAAAGAGAAATTTTAAACAATAGAATACTATACTATTTTATCTTAGTTTGAAGTGACTTAAAAAGAAGTCAAAGATCTATCATTAAAAACTTAAGAATAATTTGGGATTTTTCTTGAGTTTTCAGAAAAACAAGTTTTACATTTTGTAATACTTGCTTTCATATTTTATGGGTTTTCAGAAATGATTCAGTAGGCTTATGTTTACATTTCCAAAATAATATCTATTTAATGTTGGCTCTCTGAAAATATGCTTATCTATTCTCTATGTTCTTCTTGCGAAGTTAGAAAGTTCATAATAAAACCTTTTTAAAAGCAACTCAGTGACTTTCAGGCCAAGCAGATCCCTTACTTTTTCTGTATCTCTCTAATTAGTGTTGGCCTATGATGATACTCAATATTTTTTGAGTGTTTCCCTTGAAATCAACAGAGATTCTTGAGTTTATCTATATTTATAAGTAAAACATTTATCCAGATACTTATTCTATGAGATGGCTCATTGGAAAATATACAAAAAAACAACATAGAAGTCATCTGGGCACTTAAGGACCCCGTGAGTCTGAACAAAGTTATGTTGGTATGATTCTCTACATTTACCTTTCATTTAGTGCATGGGTTCTGCCTTTCATTAAACCAAATGTCTGTGTGTGTATGAGAACATACACAGAAATAGTCCATATTTTTTGAAGTTCAGTCCTTTCTTGCTAGAGTGAAGCCACAGGCATTACAATTTCTATCCCCTTTTCTACTCTCTGCATTAGAAAGATGTCAGTGTTGACTCTACAAAGAATATTACCAGTTCTGGCTGATAGTAAACAAACAAAGTATAATATGCAGGTTTCTTTACTGCTACTTCCCTGGCAAACGGACATGTATCACAGGTAAGGAAAATACAGAGGCAAATGTGGGCTGAATGATGAGGAACACACACAGCACCCCTTTAAAGATAATTGAGAGAAATAATATTTAATTTAAAGAAAAAATAAGAAAATAGTCTACTTGATCATTTTCTATCCAGTTTCCTAAATGCCTGTGAGGAGTCTCAGGTCCAGGTACTGTGTAAAGGGGTAAACTTTATGAAGGATGAGATGGCATCTCTCAAAGGGTATTGGAAAAGTTTAAGTTGACTGCATTTCCGAGAACTAGCAGTGTCTTGCTACATATATCTTTCTCTTCGGGAATTAAAGGTTCTACTTGGTTAAAACTGCTAGCTTAAATTTAAGACTGGAAAGAGCCTCACAATCAGCTGATACTTATCTGCACTTAACGGATGGATCTGCATTGCAATTCTTTAGAGTTAGGAAGTAATAAGAAAGAAAGAACTTGCTGCTAAACCCTATTTGTCTTATTTTTAAAAAATACTTTTGATCAAATTAATAACATCAGTATACAAAATATTGATGGAGATGTAAAACGTTGAACAGTCATTAAATATTCGCTGCAGAGAAATATGTTTGTGCAGGCTAGCATTCGTTAAACTCCTAGTCAATATTCTGTTCACCGGGTGTGAATAATATACACATAAAATTTTCTCCTTCTGGCGTCAGAGAATATTGTCCTAAAGGATTAGAAACAGAAAGAGGGATTTCTTAAAACTAAATTATGAAGATACACACACACGCGCGCACACGCACACGCACACACACACACACGTACATTTGATTCAGCTGTTTGGGCTACATGTTTCTTAGGAAATAGGTTTGAGAGATTACTCAACACTATTTTTATTCAGGAGTCTTACACTTAGTAGCCTCTAGCACTGATCCCACTACAGGTGACAGCCTGTTACTTTTGTTTACTTCACCACAAGTAGTTTCTTACAGAGAGGAAGCAAACCAGAGATTTCATTGTTGGTAAATAAATGGCCTTGCATGAGTGCCTCTTAATAGCTTATTATTGTGTGTAATCAAACTGAATAATTGCTAGAGAGGAGAGTCCCTGCACATTGGCAGATGCCTGTGGGCTTAGCACTTCTCTGGAATGTTACCATACAACAAAGCCCTGGCTGGATAATGTATCTCAACACTGTGGCTCTAAGGTTGTCAAGCAGGTAGTGAAGAATCAGCAATGTAAGGTAAATGTCAGCGTGCCAGTGAGACAGGGGTGGTCTTAGATGGATAGGGGGCAAGGGAAAAGACCAAGAAGCCAAGAAATTGAAGAAAAACCGCTTTCACCAGTAAATGGAAATTACCTTGAATGCTGCATTGCACCAGTGACTTTGACAGCTGAAGCAGCAGCAAAGAGAGCTTGACTAAGATATTGGCCATGCTATTTGCTTTGCAAGGGTCTAAATGTGGTAGACGTTCTCTGACATGATCAATCACCCTTCATACAACACAATGAGCCAAATTCAAGAATCTTTTCTTGAGGGCATTTCTAAAAAGATTGAAAATCAGAAGGCAGTGCTATGTTTGTATCTACAGGGGCCCAGATATTCATTGATTCATTTGCCAAAGCTCCCTAAGTGAATGTTTGCAATCATTTGTGAATGCTTACTATTTTATATTATAATTTTCATGCTATTTCTCAATACAAAAGAAGTAAATGAAGAATTTTCAGAAAAATTTTAATCCATACCTATCTTGTCTTTTTTTTTTCAATTACGTGTGTTCATTTATTTTGTACTGGGACAGACATGCTAGTGAGTCTGCAAGTCAGAGAACAACTTGAAGGAGATACTTCCTTTCTTTTACCATGTCAATCCTGAGGGGTAATTCGGGTTCTCAGGCTTAATGGTGATTGCCTTTATCCACTGAGCCAACTCACTGGTTATTTTGCCATGCTTGAAATTGTGCTTGTAGAACAACATATAAGCCTCATTTTCTTATCTACTTTCTTCATTGTCTTCTTCAGGACAGGGTATGCACACACAGATTTAGCAGCATTTGTTATTTGTTTTTGTAGCATTAGTTTTGTCATATGCACATCGACTCATGTACATGCAGACACACTTCAAGTGAGTCTCATTATAGGCCTGATTTCCATATGACAGAGAAGACACAAATAGCATCTGTACTGTTTTTCAGCACATTGTGTCTGCTAGAATTCCAATTCAGAAATCCTTTAAAATACACAGCTTCCCTTTTTTCTTTCTCCCCTTTGTAGGAGAATGTTAATGTGAATTGAAATTCCAAATTAACTATTCCAGATAGAGCTGAACATTTTCATTAATATTTAAATTGAACTATCAGGCATGATGTTGTAGTATTTTGTATCAACAGATTGTACAGAGATGTTGTTAAATATAAAGCTTTCTTCATTATGTAAGGAAAGGAATCACTGTTCTTTTCTTTAAAACAGTAATACTGTTGAAATTTAACTGAGCTGTCTAAGAATCAGCAAGCATGAGAGGAAGCAATATCTTGGGTACCATGTCTGTCATTGTATTTCAAGTTGAATACCTGAGCTCCAGACTCCATAAAATAGATTCAGTCTGCCACTTACAAAAGTAGCAACTGTAGTTACTGAAATTGCAACTGTGTGTTATATTTTCTGCATAGACTGGTTCAAAGTAGATTCTTAAAAATATATTTAATATGGAGCAAAGAGAAACATATGCCAGGGTTTGGGGAAAGCATATATGTGTTTTAAATAGCCTATATCATTGATTGTACCAAGGTATGGAAAAATGGTTTTTAGTTCCCCAAGAATATACAGGTTACTTTCCAGAATAATTATGCCCACATTTGGTCTGAACGAGTGAAGTACTGAAGGTGTCATGAACAAAATGGAATGAGAAGCACAACAACTATAATAAGAACAACAACTAATATTTCAAACTATTAAAGTCAATTAAGAGGACTCAAATGCTCGGATGTTCCAAAGCAGAAGATTTATGTTGCAATATAACTGCTGAAATAGATGCTTCAGTTCTGTCTGGAAGCACCAGGAATGCCAGTCCTTCACATCTTTGAATCCACTCCATGAGAAAGAAACCAATGGAGAATGTTTGATTGAGAGTTTAATAGAAATGATTTTGTCGACAACATCAACTAAACTATGTCAGGGTCTATCCTGGCTGTATTTCCAATGAGAAAATGCAAACTTTTGATCTAGATGGCTGCAAGCTTCCTAAATGAGGAACAGCAAACTTTGAGGTATTGCCACCTGGCTTTGAAATATGGATTATACAATCATTTTATCATATCATTCTCAGTCCTTGATATCCTAAGATTGGATTAACTGCACCTTCATTATCACAACAGGTTACTGTACCTTAATATTAAATTAATATTAAATTAATATTAAATGCTGAAGAACACACTCTCTTGTTAACCTCCTATTTAGTACGTATGGTTGTATTCATGTATGGTATTGCCCTATATTAAGAGCCATTGCACAAATTTAAATCTTTGGCATAGCTACTTCTTTTGAGCTCTGGGCTCTTAGAGCAAATAGCATAACTAGCATTTCTACTTATGAACCTCACAAAACGATGGTATACTGGGATGTAGATTATTCATATCAAATCAACTTTTTTCCCCTCGCTTTGGAATATACATGCTCTTTGTGGCAGGAAATTTTTTAATCTGTCTTTTTTGTTTCTTTTTGTTTGTTTGGCATGGGGAGGTATAGTTTGGGACAATATCTTTCCTTGTTGCTTGGTTAGCCTAGTAAATATAATGTAGACTAGGCTATCTTTGAACACATATTGATCTGCCTACTATCTGAATACTGCTATCAAAGGCTTTACCACCATATGGATTTCTTAATAGACTTCTAGATGATGCGTAATTCTGTATATAGCAGAGACCGCCAAAGAGAAGATGCTCAAAACTTTTTGGATGGGTAAATTACTGATGACTATCATCTTACTATCTCTAGTGACATGACATCCAAAATTAGTATATTTTGGTCATTCATGTTTTTAATAATTATTAAAGTTAGTAATTACAGATAAATGAAATGAAAGGGTATTTGGCAGATATACTAGCATAAGTCTAAAATTCTAACAGGCAGGGGAAACATAAGTTTGAGGCCATTCTATAATGTGCGGTAAGATTTTGTTTCACAACAAAAAGCAAAAACAAACCAAAGAAAAGCCACTCTCCATGATGTCAAGAACTTGAGACTAAATAGGTCAAAGTCACCAGGCAAGTACCTATTATTATTATTCTGGTAGATAAACATAGCATAAAATGATTTATAATAATATAATCCTATCCCTGTAGTTACTCTATAAAAAGTGAGAGACTTTGGAACACTTAGTCCTAAATGAGATACCTTTAGTCCAACTCCTATCCTTATGGCTCAGTGATCTGTAAAGTAGATGAGATGCAAAGATGGTAAGAGCTAGAGGTTTTATATGAATTCAAGGAAACTGTACTCCTGATAAGGCTAATACACATAGGAACTAATGAACCAGGACGGTGTGCACAAGACCTACACAAGTTCAATCACAGAAAAGGGAAAGTAGACACAAACCTCTTAATCAAGAAGCTACATGCAACTGATACCTTCTTGGAGAGGTACAATTTTTTTTCCCATGGCGTGACATTGACTATATCATCTATACTCCAGGACAAATCCATTGCTCAGGAGCTCTCTAGAAAAAAAAAAAAAAAAGACAGCATGATTTTGATGCTTTTGTTTATTTATTTGCTTGTTTTTTGAAATTGAACATCTATAACCTTATTAAAACAAGAAAGCTATGAGGCTAGAGGAGCAGCTCTAAAATGTTAGCATTTTGAGCACAGGAGTCTGAATTTGACCCCTACAACACAAGCAAAAGGGACAGGAAAATTTGGCCCCCATTATATCCCTAGGTCTTTCAGGCCTCTATTCTAGTTAGTTGATGAACTATAGATAAATGAAAGACCCTGTCTCAAAAGACATGGTCAATATCTCTAAAGATAATACATGAGGTCTTCCATGAACTTCCACATGTACCTGCACACATATGTACATTCACCTGTACGTGTACATGGCCACACACATACGTAAAATTAATTAGCGAGGCTAAGTGATATTTTAAAATATAATTATATTTCATGAAGAGCAAGTGATTCAGAAGATAAATGTAAATTAAGATCAAAATGAAATATTACTACATATTTATCACATAGCTGGAGTAACAAAATGCTAAAAAAAAAAAAAACCCACCTACATAAAATTGCTAAGGATTTAGAAATTTATACTACAGATGGAGACATAAAATAATACAACTAATTCAATAAGCAAACCATTTCCTGTAATGTCAAAACACACAACATAAGCCAGTTGTTAGACTATTGTCAGCTATTCCACAGAAATGAATATCAGATACAGAGTAGCCAGATCCCAAATACCCACACAAGTTTAATTCAGAGTGTTTTACAGCAGGAAACTCTTGATGCTCTTAAGATGGGCAGGGGAACAGAGCAGGGCATGGTGACTGGAAGATCATATGTAGGGAAAGCAGTGGGTGAAGACTGGAGATTGGCTAAGGGTAGGGTGCAATATCGAAGATGTGCCAGAAACCTGGGATGGGGAGAGGTCCCATAGTGTCTAAGGTGACAACTCTAGCTGAGATTCTTAGCAGCAGGGGATACAGGTACTAAAGAAGCCACTTCCTATAGCCAGGCAGGACTCCCTGTGGAAGGATATGAACAGCAACCCATCCACAAAGTCTTAGACCTAAGATGTACAGAGACAAAGATAAATCAGAGACTTAGGTAATGGCCAACTAATGACTGTTCCAAATTGAAACCCTTCCCACAGGCAAGGACCAATCCATGACACTATTAATCATATTCCTTTATACTTGCTGATAGGAACATAGCATAACTGACCTCCAAAATACTCCACTCACCAGCCAACGGGAAGAGATGCAGGAACTCACACCCAAACATTAAATGGACCTCAAGGAGTCTTTTGGAAGAGTTGAGAGAGAGATTGAGGGATCAGAAGAGGACAATTTACTGACCACAATTTGATAACTCTCTAAGAGAAAAGAATCAGAAAAAAAATTACGTGAAATACACAGTAGAAAAACAGAAAATTAGCTTTTATGCCCTAAAATTCCAAAAATACACTGTGCAACCTCATTTGTGACAATAGCCACATTTTTGTCCCTTCAATAAAATCTGGTATAATAGGTTATATAACTCTAAGATTTTTGGTAAATTAAAAATAAATCAGTATCATTTCTTTGATCACTAAAATTTTGAAATGTTCTGTTTATGTTTGCATATATAGTCATATCATTAGTGCCCATTTCTGGAATCTCTCAACCTGAAACATATGCCATTATGCGACTTTATTTCCTATTAACCAAAGTAATATGTCTTTTTATTTAACTATGTTTTGAATATCAACTTACATACATTTTTATACATTGCTTAACCATTTCATTAGGAATAAAATTACCTTCAACTATCAAGGACAATGTGTAAATGATTGAGAATTTCAGAGTAATCTGAACTGTGACATTCAAAATAAAATTTTGTGATTACTGTTATCTGCACATTTTTAAAAGCAAGGCAAAATCTTCCAAATTATAGTGTAGGTACTATGATTTTTTACTTGAGGTTAATCATGCTTAGTTTTATAAAGTATATCTAAGGTAGTTTCCATTGCTTTATTCTTGCTTTCTAGGTTCTTTAATACTAAGTGCAAGATAATTAATAATGGCAAGATTATTCACTTATTTAATTATTATATGTGTCATTCATAGACAGGAAAATAGATAGACCAATAAAATGACAAGAAGAGAGAGAGAGAGAGAGAGAGAGAGAGAGAGAGAGAGAGAGAGAGAGAGATTATTTCTATTCAGACAAATTTCTATCCAAAATTAAATACTCCCAATAGGTTTTATGCTTTCTTGTTTGCTATTTGAATGGCCATCTACTTATCACAATGGCTAACTTATTATAAGTATTCACCATTTAAGTCATGGGTCACATATTTCTTCTCTAAAATATTACCTTGCCCTGATTTTCTTATTGAAAGTTCAGTATACTCTCTCTCTCTCTCCTTCCTACATTTTCCTAGCACCTCATTTTATATCAGCATCTTGGGTCTCAAGTAGAATTACTATTTTACAGTGTACCTCACCTGTAAATATCATTTGTTATTCATATACTTCTTTCATATACTTTGCTTAGAGGCTTACAAATAGTATTTAAAAAATTACTTATAGTGATTCCGAAGATAAGGATTTCTGAAGAAGACTGCATTTTATTATGTAATATTACAACATGGCTCTATTAAAAGGACTTCTGAAATTATTGATTTATATAGCAGAGTAGAGAGAAAAATGTTGTAAAACATTTGGCTCAAGTGTTTCCAAACTTGGCTTTGGCTGACAATCAGAACTATACCAAGGCTCTTCAATAGTACATATTTGAAGACTGTGTTGCAGAACTGAATTTTAATGTCAAAGTATTGTTCCAGTTCCAAGTTTACTCAGTTTATTCATATACATATCCCTATTTTACCAAAGAAATCATATTCAATTGGCTCTTTCTTTTCACCACATCATCATTTAAAAGAAAGCTGGTACTGGAGACTCTAAAAGCAGAGCACAGAGAAATATAGATGCAATTTATGACCTTTTCTGGAAAAAAAATGCTATCGACAGGAGATCAGGTATGCTTCTTCCTGTATTAAGTACTGGGAAATAATCTCCTGTCTGTCTGTGTAGACTATTCAGACCAAGCAATCTTATCTCTATGGAAAGAACCAGAAATGTTGCCTTTGTATTATGTGGGACATTATTAACAAGTTCCAATTTAGCATTCAACAAATTCCTATTACATCCTGATTCTGTAATGTCAAAAGTAGCATGCAATGGGTTCTCTAAGTTGACAGGCTTCATATGAAAAATTAAACAATAGTACATGTGATATGTTTTACACCAAGTTTAGCAGTAAGAGGACAGTAATAGCTATACTAGTGCAGCAGCTGTTGCTCATAGTGAAAATAAAAATCTAGCTTAGCCCTGCATGTAATTATAAATTACATAGAGGTAATTTATAAATTACCTCTATGTAATTTATAAAGCCATATTATATGCTCTCCTTTATGCTCTCCTTATTGGACCTGTGCATGGCAACATTCTACTTCATATTACTATAACAGTCACATAGCTTATCATTTTTAAACTCCATCTCAAGGGAAGTAAAAATAATAATATGTAATTTGGAAAGGGTGATCCAAAATAAAAATGTTTTGATTTTAGAAAATCTTTTGACATGTAAATATTTTCTTTTTTCTTTCTTCCTTTTGTTATGACTTATGAATGTTGATCTTAACAGTTATTCAATGATTTAAGTGAAAAAATTAGAGGTCTCATGGTGTTAAGTAACTCAGAATACTATGTACATACATGTACAGATATATATAGTCTGTAATATATATATACATATATATATTACATACATGTACAGATATATATAGTCTGTAATATATATGTATTACAGACTATGTAAAACATTTTCTGAGAAGTTCAATGATCACTCATGAGCATGAAAAAAAATCACCAGGGACAAAAGAACTATAAATAAATTCCTGCTTCATATAGAAAGTATTGCGTATTTTAAAGTTGTGAATAGAGTGTTTGCATAGTTGAAATATTGAATTTGTCCAAATTTCCTTTCATGGTACATTCTTGGTGCCACTCACACAGTTTATTTCAAAGTTCACATCAATCTCACCTCCAAAAATTATATATGTGAAATTCCTAAACCAAACTACTGTTATAAGATTTTTCTTTTAAAGTTATGCTTGGAATGTCAGAAGCTACACACATAAATTCTTATCAACATGACCACCTAAACATGTCTTGTACAAGAATAATAACAGGCATGTCAAAGTAGACAGGAAGCCCCAAGCAAATACTAAGAACTACAGAATCTTAAGGTTTCACACCAATTGGTTGTACAATACCAAACAGCCCTAAAAATATTCATAAAAACTGAGCATGCATACATATTCTTTATGAACATATGTATATGTTTATATATATGGGATACATATACATATGTATATTTGTATGAACAAATGTGGAAGTAGAGGCAGTGAATTTTAAAGATAGCAAAAATGATTTTTTTATCTTTTATTTTAATATTTTATTTTTTAGCTTCTTTTTCTTTATTTCTTTCTTTCTTTTTTTTTAATTTTTGCTTTTTTGGTTGACTTTTATACCATTTTAATTACATGCAAGTATTAAGGTCAATTCTAGGTTGAAGAACTATCAATATAATAAGTGGATTCACATAGTCAAGGAACAAGCAAGACAAAAAACACAAATAGCCAAAGAGCAAGCAAGGCAATAAACAAAAACCTGTGATCATTCCCGTGATCACTGTTTCTAAGGGCTTATCAGGATGACCAAAATATCTGAGCCTACTTCCCTGTCTTAGCCCAGAGTCATTTTCATGTGTGAAGCCTACTACTGTGTTCTAGCCTAAAATTTAGATTCCAGCCTGAAATTACATTTTTGTTCTAGCCTAATATTTAGATTTCTGCAGGAAATTACTTCTTTGTTCTAGCATAATGTCTGGCATAATTCTAATATCTCTCTGGATGTTTTAACTTTGCAGAGTGAGATTATAAATTTAAAGAATGTTGCTCTGCTAAGCTTTGATGTTGCAGATACTGGTGATAAAACTAACTATGGCTTAAGGTCAGTATTTGCATTTTGGTCAAGCTTCAAATATGGTTGAATTTTCATAATAGCTTGATTATGCTAACCCATTTGTCTTGGGGATAATTTTATTCCTGCCCATCTTGTTAAAGTTTGTTTTTTAACAACATCAACATGATGGCAGCCAAATTACGTGACTTGAAACTGAAAATGGACCCCAAGACAGAGTTATGAAATTAACGACTGGCAAGACAAGGATGGGTAAGATTCTGCACAGAGCCTTATTAACCTAAGACAGAAGTGCATTGTTTTGATAATGCATACTCCATGATGGGTGAGAAAAGCGTTCTTGTCAGAACAGCCTAAGACATTCTCAGTCTTGTTTATGAAATAAAAATGGGGGCAGGGATAGGCGGAGCGCTTTGGGGGCTTCTTGGAAAGAATCTGACATAGGCCAAGGACAAGGAAATGGGCTCCTTAGCAGGAATATGACATTGGTCAATGACAAGAAAGTGGGCTTCAGGCAGGAATCTGACATTAGGCTAGAACAAAAAAGTAATTTTAGGCAGGAATCTAAATGTTAGGCTAGAACAAAGAAGTAATTTTAGACAGAAATCTAAATTTTAAGCTAGATCAAAGAAGTGGGCTTCACTGTCAACCACAATGTTCTACCAGCCTTGTGAGTTAAACGATGGAGACTGTAAGCAGGTGACTAAAAGCTAGGAAGAACAGTGAGATACATCTGGAATGTGGTTATAGAACATACTACTGCAAAGACACAAACTAAAAGCCATTAAAGGGGGGGGGGGGAACTATACAAAAAACATTAAAACTCTATCCTTTCAACAGGTGGAACTGTAGGTCAGCTCCCATCTCAGTGTCTTCTCTCATAAATCCAATTCACAAGGGAGACAGTAGGAAAATGCCAAATGACAATAAAATAATCCAGTCTATCAGTTGAGAGTTCACTTAGTCCAAAATCTTAGCAGGCTTGTGTTTGGTTAAAAAATTTATATATTCTTTCTTCCCATCATCTTATCTCACAAAATTAATTTACGATAGTAATTTTTTTAATGCAGACTTGAACTGAAGATCACTAACGAAAAGATAACAACCATGTGTATCATCTATGAACCATTCTCTAGAAGTCACAACAAATTTTAGGAATTCTGTAAATTGTCAAGTCTTCATAAGCACTGAAAATCTGTCTGTATCTTTGTATCTCTGCCACTTACACTGTGCTTGGTAAGTTTGTCTTACACTGTACTTGGTAAGTTTGTCTTAGGTGAGAATTGCTCATATGAATGAGAATCACTGAAGAACACCACATACAAATTCTCCATGCCACAAACGACAAAACTATGGAGGCTCCCTATCTGCAGGGTGCATACTGCCCATGCTAGATTGTAGCCAACAAAAGCACAACTTCAGGACTGTTGGCCTCATATACCCTGCAGAATAGAGAGAACACCTTTTCATGTGCACAATTTATTCTTCAATGGATCAATAATAGAACATGCTAAATATTATCTGCACATCTACATAGCTCCAGCTGAAGGTCATTTTAAAACAAAACAACAACAACAAAAAAACAAACAAACCAATTTCTTTCATATGTTCCTATGTTTAAGAAATTCACAGGTACAGACTTAAACTCTGATCCTTCGTAAGTACAAAGGAAAGAATACCTGAAAACAGGGAAATCAAGATGTGTGACAAAGTTTTCCTGGGTTTGTAGTATACCCATATGTACTCATGCCAATTACAAAACCTGTGACATACTAAATGCATATTCCAGCAAAAAACAATTTAATGAAGCAATGAGTTTTATTAAGGTTACTTATAGGATTACTTATAGAAGCACAAATGACTCAAAGATATCTGTGTCAGCAAAGACCTCCCTGTTGTGGATCTGTTCTAATGCTGCATGTATTTATTATGTAGGTTTGGTCCCCCAAATTGCATGAGAATCCACATGTAAGACCTGAGTGTCCCTGCCTTTGTCAGTTTGGGATGGCAAATAATGTTTCTGGCAACCAATTGCTAGGCAGAGTGACAGAGGCAGGACTTTAGGATTCCTGAGCAAGGGAGATTAGTGGTGTGTTGAAGCTGGTAAGTTCTGGATTAGAGGTGTATCTTTCTACCTCAAAATCTGAATTAGAAATAGATATTGCCAAATAAAAATAAGCAAAAAAATTTCTCACAGGATTATATCTCCATTTTTGGATCTTAGTTAATTCCAGATGTTGTGAAGCTGACAACCCAGAATTGCCAACCCAGTGTTTCACTGCTGAATGACATATAATTGAAGAGGAAATTACCACACAACACAAGAATAAGTTGTTAGGAAAAATAAACCTTAGTGATATCATTCTGAAAAGAAAGACAGTATCTAAGTCAAATCATGAAAAGCATTCCAAGCCAAAAAAAAAAAAAAAAAAAAAAAAAATCTTTTTACCTTGGCTGATTCTTCTTGAGTTGTGAAGGATCAATATAGAATGTTCTGAAGGAGGGATAAAATAAGGAGACATGAACAATGTAAGGAGACATTGTAGGGCTTGCACAACATTTAGGGCCCTGTTCTAAGTGATAAGCATTTTAGGTCAACCAAGCAGGGTTTTCTAATATTAAACATCTTTGTTAACTACTGGAAAATTAAACACATGATATTTAAAACAAAATGCTAAAAATTTTAAACATTTTAGTATAATCAAAAAAAAATGAACTAGATTCTATAGCATAATCATAAACAAATGTACAAATATGAAAAATAATCTTCCAACTCTGGTTACTTTATTCTCACTGCAGGTGCAGAGAAATTCTAATCCAGTAACATGTCTACCCTGGCAAGGGGTCACATATCCAGCTGGACTGCATACATGACACATACCTTTCCCTCTGGCGGTAGTACACAGCATTAAACTCTCTAGCTAGAATACAAATATTTCTTTAGTGCACACCTTTAATCTCAAACAGTGATTTCTAATCAAATGGCAGACAAAATAACACATTAGAGAAAGATTTGACAGATTAATTCAGAGATACGATATGCCTAAGTCTCACAAGAACAGAGAGGAAAAAGAGGCTGTTTAAAGAGCAGTAAGGGAAAGAGTTCAGTGGATTCAGTTCAGATCAGAGCAGTTTAGAGCAGTTCAGTTTGGTACACTTCAGTGGAGTTCAGTTGTGCTCAGAACAGTTCAGAGCAGCTCAGTTCTTGGAGTTCAGAGGGAGTCGTTCCATGCAGAACACTTTAGTCAGAAGACAAAAAGAAGCCAACTTGAATCAGTCAGCTTGGAGAGGACTTTGAACCAGAAGAGCTCAGTTGAATCAGCTAGTCAGAGTTCAGAAAGAGCTAGAAAGTGTGAGTTTATCCAGCTCTACGTCTTGGTCTGAAAGATTTTTGGCCTAAGTTTGCAGGTGGAGGGTATAAGATGATGCCACCAAGGTCCTGGGTTATAGAAGATTAGATTGGAGGAAGGTAAGAAGCTTCCAGGTGTAGTCCAGGGATAGTTATATAGAGATGCTCTGGGCTCAGCTCAAACCATGTATTTGTAAATATTGGGTATGTCTTTCATTTCATCTCTTCCTCTGAGGAAATTAAAAAAAAAAAATTGACATTGACATGTAGATATAGTCCAAAATAGTTATTGTAAGGATAGGGATAAATTAGATATGTTAATGAGATACTCACAATATAGAAGATTTCAGTCTTGCAGAAGAAGGTGGATGGCAGAAAGTGACCAATGAACAAATGAGGAAACATTTTAGACTACTTTTAATAAAATGTTAAAAAATAAAATATCATTCATTGCACAATATATTTTGTTCATTTGGAGATCACCTCTAAATATAGATGATACAGAAAAGAAAAAAGCAGTTAAGGTAAGTTATTGTAAAATATCTACTGATTTATATCTATATATAGATATATAGATATATTGATATATATGCATATATATATATGATATAATTAAAATGGCGATTCATAAGATGAAGTACTTGATATAATTTTGGTGAAAACAAGTCACCATGATGAATTTTCTAAAAAGTACTGGTGATAAATAACATTATTTATACTAGATAAATAATCTATCAACATGAACATTTTATAAATCATAGGCCCATGTTCTTTTCTCATTCTAGCCCTTTCACAACTGTGGTTATATTACCAGAGATCCAGCCGATGATTCAAAAATATTCAGACAAAATGCATTTTTAACAGATACTCTTGACCCTAAAAACCACCTTTTTATGGAAAATAGAATATATTGACTAAACAAATACTATTTGTATAACATTTCTATGGTATTCAGTATAAAAACATCTAAAGATGATTTAAAGTATATATCATCTGTTACATCAACATATCCTGCTATTTAAGAAACTTAATAATCTAGATTGTGGAAAATTAAGGTTTCAGGGAATAATATAGAGACTAATAAAGTAGCCTATATATTCTGTGCATAATCATTTCTCAAATTAAATATTTTGTAGCAAAGAGCTAGCATACAGAATTAAAAATTTATAAAACCAAAAGTTGTGTTTTAAGGAACATGAGATAAAGACAATATTGAGCGTATAAAGCAAGAAATCTTTTAAATATTCCTTCATTAAAAATATATGAAGTCCTTATGTTTACAAAGTCTTTGTGCTTAAGTCAGTGAATTTTAACATTTTTTCTACTTAATATTTTGCAATTTGAGAGTAAATGCTATTATACAGTAATTGCTGTTATAACAGGTTTGAAAGATCTCTAACTCACATTCAAATAATGTAGAAGAACAAGGGTAATAACATCAAGTAAATCCAAGAAGATAGCAAAAAAAGATTTAAACTGACTGGAAGCTGTACAATAGGCAACCTAAAAGTATTTTTAGTTTAAATTTTTAAAAAGCTCATTTCTTGCTATGGATAATTTGGTTTAATTTGAGATCTTTTAGCTTACAGGAATAAAGCTGTAAAATGCTACCCCAGATCTAACTACATCTTTTGATATGAGACTATGTAAGTATGAGCTAAGTGTACTTTGCATACATTCAGGTAATGTTTCTGAGAATATTATACCTACATATGCTATGCAAAATGTTGCAGAAGATTAAATTACCCTAGCCACATTTGGGAAGCTGCAGTATGTCTGTCATTGCATGTAAACATATGCAGATTTATGCAAAATATCCTCAACTATGTGTACCTAATGTCCCAAACTCCCCACAGACATGCAAAGCCAGAAGGTTTTGTTTAGTTTCAAATTATTGGAAAATGTATAAATGAGACTAAATAAATTGTTATGGTTATTTTGTATTTTCAAATTTGAGGCATTCTAGTGGGATCTTGGTGGATCTTTTGTATTATTATTTTCTTTTTTGTTATGTCATTTGGACAAAATTTTATATTCCTTTGTAATAAGTCATACAGTAGAATCAATGCAAGCACAATTTTCCATTTGCTTCTAGAAGTCCTCCTTGGAAGAGTCCTTGAAAGAAAGAGTTCCTACACTATTTTACATAATGAAGCTGAATCTGTCAGCATCTAAGTCTCTCACCAATTGATTTGGCTATTTCTTAGACACTCAAGGCTACCATTAACCCTCCCAGGTTTTGAGAATGATATGAAATGTTACTGAAAATATAGTCACTACCTATACCAGTGACAAGTCACAGCACATTAAACTGATCTCCTTGGAGGTAAATCAGACACAAATCTCAGTGGTGGCTCTTGGTAGTTCCAGAATTGGTGTGAATAAAAATAAAATAACATCACAAATATTTTCTTAAGACTCTCTTCATGCACTCCACAAGGGAAATTTCTTAAAATGTGTGTAAGGAATGAATTATTGTCCAGAAATATACCTCAGGAGTAGAGCAAATACATGAATTCCCGAGTTTGATTAACAACACAAACATTAGTTAACTGATTAGTTATAATAAACTACTTTAGCGACAAAGTATTTTTAAAGAATTGTATATATTTTAGAATAAATCTCCAAATTAATTTTTAGTGTATTTGTTTTATAATAAGCCAGTCTTCCCGGCTGGCCTCAAACTGCATCCTTCTATATCTGTCTCTTGATTTCAAAATGACAGAAACACCACCACATCCAGTCAGCAGCAAATTGAGGACACCCCTCTGTTGCAAGTCGTTTTATGCTCTACCCACCCTTAGCTCCAGGAGGTGACAACATTACCAGACCGCTCCCAGCCTCCTCTCAGTTTCCCTTGAATCCTCAGATAAAAGACACAGACACACAGTTGTTCCTCATCAACTTGCCTTAAGACAATTCCTGAGTGCTACTATCTCGCACCTGGAAAAGCATGCCCTTAACAATTTTTTATCTCCCACCTACCCTAAACTTCAGTTGCTAAACTTCTGTAGGAGTGGCCTGCTTGGCTACTCCCTTTTGTGGTTTCACACAGTTTCCTGGTTCTTTTCTTTCCAAAGTATGGTGAACTCTATTCTCAGCCCTTGCTTCCCCTTCTTCCTCCTAGGACCCAGAAGTCCTGCCTGTACCTTCTGCCCAGTAATTGGCCTATGATTTTCTTTACTGACAGACCAAGAATCAATTGGGAAACAGGATCTTAGCATCGAAACTGTCTTCTACACTCCTCCTACAAAGAAGTGATCTTATTTTCTGGAATTGGATTTTGACTGCTTAACAATGAAATGTGGAGACAGAAACATGTTGATGAATTTTGAACTCAGGTTTCAGTAAACAGGAAGTATGTACTTCTTTTATTTCTTTCAATTGCCAGATGTTTGTTATAAAATCAACATATCAAGAATAAATGAGGATGCCTCTAAATACAATCAAAATAAACTCTTGCCAGTAGCCTATAGCCATAGCCAGACTCCTAAAATAACAGAGTACACACCTGTCTTTTAAGGGTGAGGCCTTAAAAGAGTGTCAATTATGTGGTGACTTGGAGTTCCAGGGAACATCTGACCAAAAGTGGCTCAAATTAAACCTGAGGTATAAATGTTTTCATTTGTACAGTAATGTTTAATTGAAACAGAAAATCCATGTAGTGACTTGGAGTTCCAGGGAACATCTGACCAAAAGTGGCTCAAATTAAACCTGAGGTATAAATGTTTTCATTTGTACAGTAATGTTTAATTGAAACAGAAAATCCATGTAGTATCTTCATATATATATATATATATATATATATATATATATATACATAAATGCACATGCTAAATTATCCATTTAGATTTGCAAGCTTTGAGACTCTGTGAAAAGCTCTATGACTTGAAACAGTAAGCTATTGTCAGAAATTTAGTGTGGCTTGAATGTAACACATCCCAAGGGATGGAAACTTATCTCTCCACTCTTCACTATTCAAGATAAAGAGCAGATCTATGTTAATCAAATCACATTAACTTCACTACTTATATTTATTTATATTTTTTTATTTACGTTGATAAAATTAGACACAGTGGAGGTAGTCATGGCATTTAACCAACTGTGTTTCCACTGTACAGGTCCAGGAAATGTGTATCAGTGGCATACCTGGGAAGAGAGATGGAAGTCTTTGTTCTGTTTACCACTTACTGACAAATTTTTCTCTTCTTTAAGGTCATATCATCAAATTTAACTTAGAACTGTCTTTGACATAAAGTTGACTTTACAAATTGTTCAAGCTTATCACCACCTGATGAGGTCCTCACTAGATATCTGGCAGAGTCATTCTGGGACACCTTCTATGTATATTCCATAGGTTCTATCACTAGTGCCTGAGGATTCAGTATCAAAATGAAAGAGCAAATTAAACAATTATGTAATTAAAATCTTAATGCAAATTGGATTATCAACTCCCATTTTAAGAAACAGCTAGCTCATAGCTTATTTATATAATAGGAGCAGATGGGAACTAGCATTACTCTCTTTGGGAAATCAAGAGTGGTTTTTTTTTTTGTTGTTGTTGTTGTTTTTTTTTTTTTTTTTATCTGAGTATGCACCAAGGGACATGAAGGTAATGGTGTCAAATCTGACTCTTTCCTTGTCTGATCTTATTACTATAAACTAAGTCCAAGAAAACATACGTGTGTATTCATTGTGTTCAGTGTACTTGCTTTTCTTGTTCTAAAGTCTTTTGGCATCATTTTACATTCCAGGAGACATTTAGGCTTCCATCCCACTAGGGAAAACTTGGCACCGTCCTGTTCATTGACTGTTTATACTCAAAGAGGGAGCAAGCTTCTCTGAATACTTACTGCCAGATACTGAGGCAAGAGAGTGACTTTGGTTATAACGCTTCAGGCTCCTTGAGATGCTCATTATTATTTCAAAGTAAAGTTTGTACACCACATTCTCAAATTCTCAAGACAATGACTGTGTTTTCTGTTCTGAGAATTGTCCATTAGCCAATGGCTTGTACTGTCATAAAAACACACATTGTCGGTAGCCATTGTCCTGCTCCAGTTTGAATTGGTGTCAGGGTACTTCTGCAATCCCTTATGATCAATGTTCTATAGCTTTTATAGACATCCTTCCTCTGCATAAATATTTCCTGATCTGCTTCTCAGCTCTACCCTGGAGGTCTATAACCATTTCCTTAACTGGCTTTAAAAAATAAAAGTATTTCTTTCACCTCTATTAAAACGCCTCTGCAGCAAATGATAGGAGAGAGGCATTGTTTCTGTCATCATTATTTCTTCCAATCTGTTATGCACATGTGCATGTTCTTACCCCCTAGATACTGCTCTGTGTATTAGTGTCTTGACAATGTAATGTGATGCAGACGTGACATGTTTTCAGAGTGAAGTGGGATAAAAACAGTCCTTTTCTTCCCATTAGCTTTTTTGTTTGTTTTATTTTTACTTGTTTTAAGTGTAGTCAGACGAGTAATCCTATCTTTCCTAGCTGAAGGAAAATGGATAGACAGAGAGAGAGAGAGAGAGAGAGAGAGAGAACACAAAATCAGTAGATTAAATAAATATCCAAGTCCTTTACAAATTAGCACATTTGTACCAAATTTTAAATAGTTTAAGGCTCCTTAGAACAATTACAACAATTAATATCCAGACTGTTGTCATTGCTTTCCGTAGTGCATTGTGTTGTAGCTGCTTCATGAAATGGTTAATTGCACAAAGCAAAGTAGCAGAAAACAGGGCTCAATTTAACCCTAACTTCGGAAGCACTATCATACATATTCCATGTGTATTGACTTTGCTACTCACAGTGATGTTGTAAGTGTTAACCTTCCTCTTGCAAATGAGGAAATGGAAGTTCAAGGAGGTAAAGAAACTAGCTTCATATATTCATTTATAATCATGATTCTTACTATACATTAGATATTTATATAATCCATATATTTAAAAAAACCTAAAGGAATAAATGATGAACAAACATAGTAAAATATTTCAATTAGAAATTTATAATTTTTAAATCACAAATAAAATTATTCCAAGCTTGTTTAGAGGATTGACAATATGAGACAAGATGTTAATTTTGAGGAACAAAACTACTACTGAGAGAGGTAGATGTGCAGAAACCATTGTTGAATTAGACCAGCCTGTACACTACCAAGATGTTTTAACATTAGAATGAAAGTCAAAGAATGTTTTACCTTTGGGCAGTGTTTTTTCCTATGAAAGGCTATAGGTTCCATAAAAACTGATAAAGATCAAAATCCTGGTAAAAGGAACTTACACAAAAAAGACAGGACTCAAGGAAGGAAAAGGCACAGAAAGACAGCAATGAGAACAACTCAGAAACTGATCCCCACTGCATGGGGACAGATCAGCAAACCGACTGAAGGACAAATCATTCATTAGACTGGCAGACTGGAAAACCTTGATGCTAAAATGAACTTTTGTGGAAGGACAGATGACCACCTCTACAGTTGTGAAGGATCATCACATCAACGAATCTTCATAAGAACACTTCGATGTTAAATTTGTGCGATCGAAAGTACTTTTTGTTTAAATAATTAAACTGTATAAAATGGTTTGCTTCAACAAAAAGGGAGAAAGAATATGTTGAGGAATATTAATCCAGCAACATGACTATTCTGGCAAAGGATTACATCCAAAGTCCTAAGTCTGTGTGATCCAAATGGAGTACAGACATGCCCTTAATATGCTCCCTTAATTTTTCTAGCGCTAGTACATGCCATTAATACCAAATAACAATGTCTGATTGAGGGGTAGACAAGTACTATTAAAAGGTTACATTTAGAATTACATTTTAGCTCTACACACACACACACACACACACACACACACACACACACAAACGTGTACACCCACCCACATGCGTGTCCAAGATTCTGCAGGAACAGACAAGTTTTCATATGACATTTTCAAAAGGTCTTTAATGTTATATATACCTTCCCATATAAAATTTGTTTGAAGTTGATGATAAAATTAGTTTTTAATTATATTTTCTAAGCATTTCATAATTTTATATGTGACTATATAATGAATGGCACTAGGAAAACGGAATCTTAACATAGAAAAATTAAATTCTTAAACCATTTTCTTAACTTTTTGTGTTTTATGCCTGAATATGGGTAATTTCAAAATAAATTAAACCTCTGGGAGAATAATTTATTTTTTTTAGATGTTAAATAGATATATTAAAAATTAAACAAGGAGCTCTTATTGAAAAGAAAGAAAAAGAACATAAAATACTGTCTACTAGAAAAGAGAATTATATCATGTCTAATATTTAACATTCAAAAGAGGATTTAAAAATCTCCAACAATTTTTAAATGAGATTTGAAAATCGGTCTGAAATACATAAGTTTATGAAGTCATTTTTCTGCAAAAGTAGATATTGTTAACAAGGAAACAAAGAACTCCTGATTTATACATTATAGACATTTCTGTGCATCCTCCTAAGGAAGACAAGATGAGTTAAGCAAAGTTGCAGGGAGAATTTGTTGGTATGAATATAGGTATCCAAATATTAGTATTATAAGACGCTAGAGCTCTGTGTAGATCATGTCACTTGAGCTTTATTGCATGATAAGAAGGAAACTGAATTGAATGTTTAAGTAACTCTCTCCCACTATGATATGATAGTTAATAAAATAAAAAGGTCCAATTAAACCAATGTTTTATCAAAATAATTACATTCTTCCCAATGTATGCTTGTGTCCACACCTCAGGGTCCAACACTTGCTACCCCCAAATTTAATAGTTTCAGTCAAAACTTTGGATACACCTTTTAAAATTATATATATATATATATATATATATATATATATATATATATATATAATTTTAATTCTGATGAAGATTTAGTTACAGGCCCTTATCTGCTCTATTCATTTACATTTCTCTTACAGGTTTTATGTGCTTATCAGAAGTTTGTATTAGAAACTTGTAACTTCCCTGAAATTTCCCAAACCCACAGATCCCTCTCAACTTTTCTTGTAATAAAATTTCTCAGAATGGAAGCTCTCTGAATCTAGACTACACTCATGTCCAATGGCACCAGCATTTCCATGGATTTCAAGTTCATGTTTTACTGCATCCAAAGTGATTATTTTGTCCATTACTGTGTGTTAAGTGGCATGATAACCACAATACATCTTCTACTCCTATCGTCCACTCAGGGCTCAGTTTCAGGATTACATTATATATTCTGTGTATGTAAAATGTATTTTGCTTCAATATTTCTTATAAATTTTTACATACATGCTTTTTAGATCACATGAAAATATTACACTTTTTAGGGAACTATACAAGAGTTGAAATGATCTCATGAAGACATAGCTTCTTGTTGGATAAATGTATTCTGTGATACCTTCCTGGATACACTTTAATGCTTTCTCATCCACCTGTTTTGAATCCTTAAATGTGATTTATTGGACATGCAGATTGAAAATACTTACTACTATTGTTTTAACTGGATATAAATTCTAATGTCATTAAATAATAAATTCAGTGAACCTTTCCATATGAAGGCTTCTTTACATTGATATGAAAATGAGTAGTAAAGAGAGGTGAAATGCTCTGATTTCATTATGTTGATTTTGTAATCAAATACCCAAATTTCAACAAATGTAACAAATCAAGCTTCCCAAAATTTACTCAGAGGGAAGATTAATCATTTTTAATAAAAGATATTTTCTCATTTTTTTTTATAAAATATTTGTTATTTCTTCCACATGTTTGTTCCAAAGAGAGGCTAGATAGTCCTTTGAAACAGTATATATTATTACCAGTTTATTTCTTATTATGTATGTTATATTTATTATAATTTAACCATTTCTCACCCTAGTATCATAATGAGAAAGACTCAATTTGATCAAGATGGAGATGAGTAAGAAAAAATTACAACAGATATCAATGAAAATTTAGACATGAGAAGGACATACCTGAAATTATTATCTTCACTTCAATAGGAATATTTAACAAAAAAATAGTTAAATACCTAGATGCCTAAAACCTACCAAAGTTAGATCAAGGGTAATGATTTAAACATACATGTAATGAACAATGATTGGACGCTCCCAACTCTAGTTTTCATATGCTCACAACTGAAAAAAAGTAACAGAGTTTAGATGAAATTAGCATATAACTCTACTGAAGGAAAGAATGACACACATATTCCTCAAATTAATGATAAAATCGAACATGAAGGAATGCTTCCAAACTATTTATAATGCCACATTTATGTTGATACCAAAATCAGATAGACAGCCAAAGCAACAAAAAAACTGCAGAATGATCTCTCTGATTAACATAATCACTAACATTTCCAATAGAATACTCCCAAACAAAATTAAGAATATATTAAAAATACCATTTATCATGATCAAGTTAACTTCATTCTAAAGTTATAAGGATGGTGTAACTTATATAAATTTAAATGTGTGCCAGTACACACACACACACACACACACGTAAAGGGAGGGACACTGGTATGAGCATAGACGCACCACCAACATCTGGTTAGGACAAGATGTCTTTTCCTAAGAGATAGGAGGACTAAATCTGTGCCTATTTGTTCGTGTGTTGTTTGCTTATTTGTTTGTTTGTTTGTTTGTTTGTTCTAGTGAGGTGAATATTTGTAGACACTCTGCTGCGGTACATCTCCTACCCAAATAAGTCCGGTCAAGAAAAACACAACTCAATATTTATGGATATAAAATGAAGGCCTATATTGAGCAGATTTACCATTGCACTATTCTATTTCCCAGCTATGAGAGTCTTTACAACTTGCAATTTTTTCAGGCCACTTTCTTCTCCTCCATTGTCCTTTCACCTCTGGCTCCTCCGTTGCCTCTCTCTCCCATTCTCCATCTCTCCCCTAGCTCCTCCTCTTCCCTCTTCTCCTCCTCTTCCTTCTCCTTCTCCTCCCTTACTCCTCCTCTTCCTTTCCTGACTCCTCCCACCTCAGCTCCTCCTACAACACTCTACATCCTCATATATGTATTTATTACATGGACACTCTTACAGCCACACTAAGTGGATACAAGAGAGTTTAAAGTTAATCTTCCCAAGAGCCCTTCTCACTTAACAGCAAGATTATTCATTTTCATTTAGTGAAGCATAGGAATCACTGAGATAAATAACTATTGTAAAAATCCCAAGATGTGCTTAATTTGGTCAACATATATGGTATATTGGAATAAAAATAACTTTACAAAACCTATCACTTTGAATAGTGAATATACAGTAAAAAAATACTTAAATTAAAATGAAGATAAATATCTTTACACTAATCTCCTATTCAATATGATGCTTCAAGTATTACCTATTCAAAAAGGACAAGTGAAGAAAGTAAAAGGTTAGAAATAGAAGTAAAAGTATCTCTGTTTTCAGATGATATGTGTCTGTACACACAAAAAAAACACAAAACCTTTGTTATGAAACTCCTAAGGCTGATAAATATTTTCACCAAAGAAGTAGAAGACAAAAATTAACATGTCAAAATAAGTAGGTTTCTTATTTACCAATGGCAAGCTATTGATAAAGAAAGAAATACTAGTCTACAGTGCTAGTGGAAGCCCTCTGATTTACCAGAGGCCATGTTGACACCAATCACCCCTGACAGAAGTCACAAAGGACCCCAGAAACTTATCAGAGGCACCATGTTGGGACAGAGAGAATGAGAAACCCCAGAAATACAGGCAACTCAGTCCCAAAGACAAGAGAAGAAACAAAAACTAAAGAGGAAAAAAAACCTATCCTACAAAGATAAACTGAGAAATCAGCATCTAAACCTATAATTACCCAAAACCTGCATCCCTAGATGTCATCAAAAGAACATAATCAACAACAGTCCTGGCAAAATATCACCACCAGAGCACAGCTATTCTGCTATAGCAAGCCCAATACAGTTGAAGCACAGGAAAATGACATGGAAACCAAATTTTAAAAAATAGAGAAGAATTCATTTCTTAAATAAGAAATGAATTAATCCCTGAAAGAAACCCAGGAAGACACAAAGAGTTTGAGGAAACAAATAGGTCCCTTGAAAAAGGTTAAGACAAAAACAAAAATAAACAGCTGAAGAAAATGAAAATGAGCACAGAAGTAATAGGAAAACAGAAATTGAGAAAATTCTACAAATGAAAAATATAGGTAAGCAAATAAGAACTACAGATGCAAGTATCACCAACAGAGTGCAAGAGAGTTGGAAGAGAGAATCTCAGATAGACATGGAGAATATGATCAAAGAAATAATTACTTTGTCAAGGAAAATGTTAAATCTATAAAGCTTCTGACACAAATATCCAGAAAATCTAGAAAACTATGGAAAGAAACAAACCTAAGGATGGTAGGAATAGAAGAAGAAGGAGAAGAATCCCAGCTCAAAGGCCAAAAAAAAAAAAAAAAAAAAAAATACTTTCAACAATACATTAGAAAAAAAAAATTTAACCTAAAGAAGGAAATGCCAACGAAGGTGCAAGCAGCTTACAGAACGTCAAAAGGAATGAACCAGAAGGAGAAAGTGCCCAGACCACATAATAACCCAAGCATTAAATATCCAGAATAAAAAGGAACAAGGGAAAAAGACAAAGGAACACTTAAGGCAGACCTGTTAGAATTATACCTGACTTTTCAATGGAGATTCTAAAACACATCAGGGCCTGGATAGATGTTCAGGAGACTATAAGAGACCACAGAAGCCATCCTAGACTACTCTATACTCAGCTAAACTTTCAATCACCAAAGATGGAATAAACAAGATAATCCTTGATAAATCCAAATTTTAAAAATATCTATCTACAAATACAGCCCTACAGAAGGTACTAGAAGAAAATGTCAAACCAAAGAATTTAACTATGCTTATGAAAACACAGGAAATAATTTCACACCAGGAAAACCAATATAAAGGAGATACACACACACACACACACACACACACACATACACACACACACACACACACACACACACACACACTCTAGCACCACCACCACCGCCACCACCACCATCACCATCACTTCTCTATTACCACCACCAATAATAACAAAGAGGAATTACCAATCATTGGTCATTGATATCTCTCAGTATCAATGGCACAGAATCCCTAATAAAAAGACACAGACTAACAGATGTGAAAAAATGTCTTTCTGTTACATACAAGATACACACATCAACATCAAAGATAAATATTACCTCACAATAAAGAACTGGAAAAAGATTTTGAAGCAATTGGACCAAAGAAACAAACTAATATATCTGTTCTAATATCTAAAATATATTTTAATTATATTTTTATTTCAGACAAAATTAATCAAAAGAGATAGGGAAGGATACTTTGTAGTCATCAAAGGAAAGATGATCTTTAAATTTTTAACATATATGGCCTAAACACAAGGAGAACCACATTTATAAAGGAAAAACAACTAAAGTTTAAATCACACGCAAACCCTCACATATTAATTGTGGGAGACTTCTTTACCCCACTCTCATGAATGGACAGGTCATCTAGACCAAATATAAGCAGAGAAATATTGGAACTAACAAATGGTATGAGCCATATGGACCTAAAAGAAAAAAACTGAAAATTTTACCCAAACCCAAAAAAGAATACATATTCTTAGGTCCTCACAAGATCATTTCCAAAACTGACAACATACTCAGTCACAAAGCAAGTTTCAAACGATACAAGAAAATTGAAATAACCCCCTAAATCCTATCACACCACAACAGATTAAAACTCAAATTTGACAATAATAAAAAACTACAAAAAGCCTAAAAAATCATGGAAACTGAAAAACTTGCTACTGAATGATAATTCGGTCAGGAAAGAAATAAAAAATTAAAAATTTTATAGAGATCAATGAAAATGAATGTACAACATATTCAAACTTATAAGACACAATGAAAATAGTTTTAAAAGAAAAGGTTTATATCACTAAGTGCTATATAAAGAAATTGAGAAAATCTTATACTAGTTACTTAACAGCTCACCAGAATGCTACAGAACAGAGAAAAGCAAACATACCCAAGAGGAGTAGACTATAAGAAATAATCAAACTCAGACTGAAAGCAATAAGGTAGAAACAAGTACAAAAAAAAATCAATGAAAAACAGTTGGTTCTTAAAAAAAAAATAAACAAACTTTTATCCAAACTAACTAAACAGCTGATAGGAAATTCTCAAATTAACAAAACCAGAAATGAATAGGTGCCATATCAATAGTCACCTAGGAAATTCAAAGAAACATGAGGTCATACTACAAAAATCTTTACTCTACAAAATTAAGAAACCTGAAATAAATCTTAAAGAAAAGAAATGAATAATTTTCTAGATAGATATCACTTATCAAAGTTGAATTAAGATCAAATAAACAATTTAAGTAGACATATAGGCCTAAAGGATATAGCAACAGTCATTAAAAGTCTCCCAACCATAAAAACCACAGGACCAGACAGTTTTAACACAGAATTCTCCCTGACTGTCAAAGAAGAGCTTATCATAATACTCCTAAAATATTCCACAAAATAAAAGTAGTAGGGACATTGTAAAATCCACTTTATGGGGCCAAAGACACACAAACCACAAAAAGATTATACAAGGAAAGAAGAATTACAGACCAAGTACTTTTATGAATATACATACAAACTACTCAAAATAGATGCAAACCCAATCCAAGAACACATCAAGTAAATGGTCTACTATCATCAAGTAGGCTTCATTGTAACAATGTAGGAATGGTTCAAGATAAAAAATATAAGTCAACACAGTCCACCATATAAAGAATCTAAAAGAAAAATACACATGATCGTCTCATTAGACCCTAAAAAATCATTTGAATAAAAATCCAACCAGCCTTCATGCTAAAATTTTTGGAGAGATTAGGTATCCAATGGAGTTGCCTAAACATAATAAAGATAATATACAGCAAGCCTATAGCCAAAATCAATTTAAATGGAGATAAAGCGATCTACTAAAATTAGGAACAAGACAAGGCTGTCTACTCTCTCGTCTATTCTAAATAGTAATTGTAGTTCTAGCAAGAGCAATAAAACAACTGGAGGAGATCAAAGGGATACAAATTGGAAAAAAATGTCAAATTATTGTTATTTCAGATAATATGACTATATATATATATATATATATATATATATATATATACATAATTGCCCTCAGGTTTTTTTTTTAACCAGGAAACATGTACAGCTCATAAATACCTTTAGTGAAGTGTCTGGATATATTAACTCAAAAAACAAATCATTAGGTCTCCCATACATAAGTGACAAATGTGCTGAGAATTAAATCAAGGAAAGAACACAAAATTCATAATAGCCCTAAAAAGTCTAAAATATATTGGTGTAACTTTAACCAAGCAAGTGATTTGTATGACAAAAACCTCAAGACTTTGAAGAATGAAATTAAAAAAGATATCTGAAGGTTAAAAGATCTTCCACAATCATGAATTGGTAGAATTAATATAGGAAAAAATGGGCATCTTATGAAAAGCAGTCTACAGATTTGATGCAATCCTTATCAAATTCCATCACAGTTCTTTCCAGACCTTAAAAAAACGGCATGTATCTTCATGTGGAAAAACAAAAGTCCCAGAACAGATAAAATCAATTCTCTACAATAAAAGAATATGTGGAGGAAACACTATCCCTGATTTCAAGATGTACTACAGAGCTTTGTAATAAAACTCACATGGTAGTGGCATAAAAAGATACAGGATGGTTAATGGAATTAAACTGAAGACCAAGAAATAAATTCACGCACCCATTGACACTTGGGTTTTGATTTTTTTAAAAAAGGCAGAAATACAGAATGGAAAAAAAAGAACAAAAATATAACAAATTTTTCTGGTCAAAATGGATTTCAGCATGTAGATGAATGCAAGTTATTCCACATCTATCACCCTGCAGGGAAATGCACATCAAGATGACTAAGATGCTGTCTTACAACTGTGTGAATGCCTAAACACAAGTGACTTCTCATGCCTGTTAGGATGTGCAGCAAAATGAACACTGCTCCATTGCTGGTGGGAGGGCAAACTATTACAGCCACTATTGAAATCAACATGGTAGTTACTCAGAAATTTGGGACTACCTCAAAACACACACCTATATCACTTTAGATATATACCCAAAGAAGCTTTATCCTATCACAAGTACACTTGCTTAAACATGTTCATTGCAGCTTTACTCATAATAGCCAGAATCTGGAAACAAACCAGGCATTTCTCAACCAAAGAATGAATAAAAAAAGGGGGGGGGGTGCATTCATACAATGCAGTATTACTTAGCTGTTTAAAAACAATGGCAGCATGAAACTAGAGAAGACCACCCTGAGAGCTGTAATCCAATCCAAGAAAGACAAACATGATATGTACTCACTTATAAATAGATATTATCTTGTGAGTAAAGGATAATCATCCTGTAATTTATGGACCTACAGAGGCTAAGTAACAAGGACACATGGATCTCCCTGAGATAGGAAGATAGAGCTAATTTTGTGGGTGGACTGAGGATGTTTGGAATGAGAACAGGGTGGATCAGGCAGCAAAAGGGAGTGAGAGGGAGAAGGTATGAGAAACGACAACCTGGGATGGTCATTTGTGGTGATGTAAATAGAAACTTAATGCAGTGGCATCTCCCTGTAATCTATGAGAGTAACCCTAGCAAAGTCATCTCGTAGTGGGGATAGAGAGTGTAAACTGGCCATCATTTATAATCAGGCAAGGAATCTAGCAGTGGGACTGGGACATAAACCAAGCCACAAAACCTTCAAACTCCAATCCCTCCTGTCTGCAATAAGTCCTTGGATAATGGTGATTCAAAGCTTATTGGAGTTGTCAATGATGAGTCCAAATTGAGACCTATGCCTGGAGAAAAAATTCTCTCCTGACACTGTCTAGAAGGGCAGAATCCAGACATAAGATAGCCCAGAGACCCAGGATAGAACCAAACAAGATTGACAACAACAAAAAAAAAACTCAATGGTATTCTACTATACTCATAGATCAGTGCTTATTGTAATTCTTATCAGAGGAGTGTCATCCAGCAACTGATGGGAGGTGGTGCAAAGACCCAAAGCCAAACATTAGTCAGAGCCATGGGAATGCCGCAGAAGAGGGAGGAGAAGGATAGTAGGAGTCAGATTGTTTGAGGACACTGAGAACACAGCTCACAGAGTCAACTAATCAGGGTTCATAGGGGCTCACAGAGATTTAAGAGACAAATGTGGACCCTGTATTGGTCTGATCTAGGTCCTCTGCTATGGCTGTACTGCTTGGTGCTCTAGTGGTATTTCCAACAGTGGGAGCGGACATGTCTTAGACCCTTTTGCCTGTTCTGGGATCTTGTTCCTTCTACTAGGTTGCCTTATTCATCCTTGAAATGAGGACTTGTGCCTAGACTTGTTATATCTTTTTAGGATACCCCTAGGAGTTCTGCTCTTTTACTTTCTTTTGTTTATTTTTTGTTTGTTTTTGAAGGGAAAGGGAGGAGGAATGGATCTGGGAGAGAGAAAATGAGATGAGTGACTGGAAGGAGTGGAGGGAGGGTTGATTTCCATTAAGATGTATTGTGTGAGAGAAGAATAAACAGGTTTCATTTGTTTGTTTATTTTATTTTTTTGAATTTTTAAAAAGAGAAGCAAATTCATTCACAGTGGCCTCAAGAAAAACAAACAAGATAACTAAGATTTTCAAGAAGAGGCAAATAGAATAGCTTTTGAATCTGAGGTGTCTTGTTTTGACTTAGGTCAGAAGGCATTCTGTTAAAATTATCTGATAGAAGAACAGAAGGCAAAATGCCTAAGCTGGGTATATCCTGATGCACTAGGGAGACAGTTGTAAAGACAATCCAACAGGTGCCAGAGCAGAACAGAATGAGGCAGAGAATTCAACAGAATGGTGACTTCTCTAAAGAGATTGAAAGGACTTTGACAGTTTCTTTTTCTAATTGACTTTTGATGCTTCAGTTTTTAATTAACTTTGAAAGTTGCCAGTAAATTATATATATGACATTTGTCTTGCATATCATCTTATATATATATGTATCTTATTATATAATATTAATATATATTGATATTTTATAGAATAGCTAAATGATCTAGTCAACATATTAATTTTCTCAAGTCCTTGCCATTTTGGAGGTGTGTGCACTTACAGTGTTCCTTCCTGGAGTTCTATGCATTATAACTTAGTTTAGTTGTTCCATTGTGCAGTGCACTTCTCAAATCTATTTTTCTACTGTAATTTTAAATTCTGTGACAGACATCATTCACACACATATTTAAACTTTTGACAGTTCCTCTTCTCATTTTTGTCAAAATGAGAGGAACATCATAATTTATGGAAGGGACAAGGTACCGCTTACACTTTACCAGGCTCTCTCGGGTGGCTTCCTTGGTCTTTTCTTCCATGTCAGAGACAATAAGACTTTAGTTCTACATACTAGAAATGTAAAATTAGTTTGTTTCTATAGACATCCATTGAAAATTTCAAATAATTAAACAATGTTTTCTTCCTCATATCATACTTAATATTAGTAAGCTATAAATTAGAATAACCTATAATTAATAATTTATCATTAATTGAGAAATAATAAAACATGACAATATAAGGCTACTCAATGAAAAATTCAGAAGTCTACATGGTTTTCATAATTTTTTCTGTAATAATGAAGAATTTGTAGGATTACTCAAAAGCTTGTCTGTCAGTTACACATCCTCCTCAATATACACAGACACAAATTTAGTGAAATAAATAAATAAATAAATAAACTGCTTGCCAGCAAGAAAAATTCAAGACATTAACTCACACTTAAGAGCCATTGTAGGCTAATGACAGAAAATATCTGACAATGATCCCATGAGGACATTTTGTGTTATCCTCTTTTAGACACAATTATAACCACAGTTCAGTGTTACCAATTTTGAAAATATTACATAAAATTTGGCTAAGCCTTACTGATTTTTACTCTATCTCAAAAGGTACAATGCTTCCATTGTCTGTGTGGTAACACTCATCTATAGTACCAGTGATTCTGTGCTGATCTGAGAGACAGACACAGGGCATTCCAGGAAGATCTCCAGCTATATGCCATACACAATGGAAAACATCATTGAGAACCTATCCCAGAATTGATGTAAAAAGCAGACTTTCATGTATGTACCAATATGTGTGCATATGCACACATGTACACGTGCAAACACATGACACATAACACATATACATATATCATATATAATATTTTTTGGAATCCCACAAACATTCTTTATGACATAGATGAGTTCAATCAGTTTATTTCAACTCTTATCTTTTACAAATTAAAGGCATCTACTTCAGAGTTTAGGAGTGAAGGTAGAGCAAAGGAAAAACACATAAATCACTTAATATTGTCTGTGAGCACAGGAAGCACCAAATAAATATTAATACCATCATCAGTAAGGTCTTTCTATTGAGCAGTCAGTAAGGAACTGCCTTTGGTTACGACCATTTGTCTGATTCTGCGAATCATTCTCTTCTGCTGAAGAGAAGCAAATGTTTCAGAGTAAGAAAATAAGGCAGTATGAAGCAAAAGCGTAGAGGCTGCCGTGTGCCCTGGAGGTGCTGTGGTTTTCTGTGTTATAAATAAAACTGTTCATGTTATACCTCCCGAGTGTCTGCAGCGTGGCAAAGGTAATAATGTGTAACTGATGGAGTTTCAGATAAAGCATTATTAACATATTTGTTCAGCAACCTTCTTGCTCTTTTCTTTTTGTCTTTTGTGACTATTAACATTTTTGCACAATCTCTATTCATCTTATGTATTTCTTCCAGTTATACTCAGGACATCCTTTTTAATTGGTTCAGAATTCCTATTTTATTTTCTCTTTGGAACTAACAAAAGATTTGTAGTGTCACTTCTTAAAAAATGAAGTTGCTGCTTCTTCAAAAAGACCCCGTCCTAGAGAATGACACAGTGGTTAGTAGCATCCTCTTTTTCACAAGGCATTGAATGACAAAGATAAGCATGTTCTTAAATCTGGACTGTTATCCTATGAGCATCTACATCAGGAACTCTCAGTGGAGATGAGTGCAAACCTGTTATGTTTTCTCTATGCATGAATATTTTAACACAAGATTTGTGATACTGAAACTGGGTTCATTAAGAGACATCTAAGCAAAAATATATTATTAGGAATATACCTATAAAATTAAGAATAACAATTTTTAAAGTTTTCATGTGTTGAATTACAGAAATGATAGCATGCTCACTATTTCCAAGTTGATAGAAACTGCAAATTTATGTTTTTCTGATTAAAAAAAATATAGAATATCCCATTAACTGCCTAATGGCTAGAAGAGGAAACAGAAGGGTAAGCCACTTCAAAATAAGAAGACCCAAAGAAAGCCCAGCCTCACAAAGCTACTGAGGGCAACATGCCAGGTCACAATGCTCAGTAAAGGAGGTGTACCTCTTTGCTGGATTGGATAACAAGACAGACAGAGTAAATGAGTATCTCAGCACATATCTCCACAAAGACAAAGAAGTGCTGCATAAGCCAAATGGCAATAAACGCGGAATAACCATACTGGATCTATCAGCATGTTTGTGTGCCGAAGGACACATGCCTTACAAGAGTGAATAATCTCTGTTTGAATTGATCTATTTTGTAAACTGGGAGGGAAAAGTACATTATATGCCTGTATTGAATACCACATTAAAAAGTGAATGATACTTGTCACTGTGTGGATCAACAAACAGTAGTATCGTGAGAACTACAGAATGTTATAGATGCTTGGGTCTTTTGAGGGGTGACTGTGGTGGAAGACAGTGTGCTATTTGCAGGACTGAGGGATATCTGTTGTATATGCAATGCATTTAATAGGATGTGTCCTGGGGACAAACTATAACAATGACTAATATTAGACATGAAATATTTGAAACACCTATAAAAGTAGTTTAAACTATTAAGTAAACAAAAAAAAGTTTAAACTAAAAAAAATAGTTTCATAGAAAAGTTCAAACTAGAATTTCTATACGAGGCAGCCACAACACTGAATACCACCCTAAGAATCAAAATCACTTTACAAAAGAGAGACTTGAATACACATATTAACTGTGGATTACATATTGACATAGGATTCACTATGCTCAAAATACGGAGAAAGCAAAGGTGTTTATTAAACCATGAGTGGATAGAGAAAATGTGAAACACACACATAGGCACACACACATGCACACACACACAAACACACACCACATGTACATGTACATGCACACGCACACACACACACACGCACACACACACACACACACACACACTCTCTCACTGGCATTGTTTTCAACTATTAAAATTTTTGAATCATGTAATCTGCTTGAAAAAGAATTGATCTTGTAATAATCACATATTAACTGTGATTATTTCACTTAATAATCACATTAAGTGAAATAAGCCAGCCTCAAAGACAAATGTCATGTGTGTACTCTCATCAGTGCATGGCAGGAGAAAGAAAGGAGAACAGAAAAGTGAAAAAGGAAATGCTGTGAGGTGCAGAAAAAGAATGACAAATTTTTCTAATTGTTCAATAGAAAAATAATGAGAGATGGTTTTGATAAAGTACATTATATGCCCATATTGAACACCACATAAGGTCACTTACTTTGTACATTCAACATGCACTTGGTTTAAGCCATGCCTATGCTTATTTAATCTTAAATTTCTAATTGCCAGCAGTTAACACCACAGGTCATGCTAATACCACTTTGATTTTCTGTGTGCATACCCATTCAGAGAAAATAGTACATTTTGCTTATAGCTTGCTCAAAATGAAGTTGATTTTTTCCATCAAATAATAACCTTTAAGCTACACCCATGACCTAATAGAGGTTTTCGGTCATAGGTCAAGCATTCTGCATCACTTGCCTTATGCCATTGAATCCAGTTTGACTCTGTGATGAATCACTGAGGAAACTAGTGAACATAATGATGAATCTCTCCCCCTGCATCAAATTGCAGTCACTTATGACATTGGATATTTAACAAAAGCAAACAAAGTCTACCTCTTTGGACATTTTAATTTTTGAACTAGATGTTTTTATGTTTTCATTTTCATATTTAAATTGTCCCAACAATCTGGGCATCTTGTTCATCATGCCTTCATAGGTGTGTTACCATGTGTTCACTATCTGATAGTGGGACTTCTATATCAAAATCTATAGATTTAAGTGTTATGTTCTAATAAGCTGAACCAATATATAAAATTTAGACTCACTGTGATAAAATATCACTCAGATAAGATAATTGTTTCTTGATTTATGATTCATAAAAGTTTCACATGAGAAAAAACTCACAATAGCCTCATATAATATTCCCATCCCCCTCCTAAATTTTTCAGGCTTCTTGTTTGTCAATCTTTTCCCATTAGTCTTAAAAATGCTTACGAGAATGCTTGTGAACTGGTTTTACTTTGCTTTAACTTGCTTTAAGAAATATGAAAGGGAGGACACAAAGAGGAAAGTTGACAAGTTTGGGTTACATTTTTAAGTTTTATATGAAATGTCTCTTTTTAAGGAATTAAAGAAAACAAATTTAGAAAAGCAATATTATGTAATGATAACAACATCTGATCCTGACTAAAACAAATGAAATTGGATTAAGATTACATGTTATGTTAGAAAAAAAAAACCTGTTTTGGATAAAATTTTACAGGGTGATTGTACACACAAGACAGGAGAGGTGAGAATAGTCACTCTAGGCAAGGATATCAGATACTGCCTGGTCAATTTTTGACTTTGCCCAACTCTCACACTGTGTCATATAAGTAGGTACAAGGTCTTTGAAAGGGTAAAGTAGGTATAAGAGAGCTGTAACTTTGGAATCACTGTTGGCAACCAAGAATATACTGGCTTTAGTCACACTTAAAAAAAAAATCCTTGAGACATCTAATGTATCATCTCTGTTTTTGCCAAGAGGTACATGTGATTAGCCAGCTTTGTGTCCTAGATTTTTAGATACAAAACTTAATAAAAGTTCAACAAATATGCCTTTCCCCCACAACTCAGCTTTTAAGGTTTTACTAAAAGTTTGAATAATCCAAATCCAAGATTCAATGATACCCTTTTATCTCCTGTACTAGAACTTTGAAAATCAAGTGTTTAGGAGGCTTAACTAAGGTATATATTACAGTAACTATGGTTTATAGACATCGTATTCTTAATCTTGATGCAAAATAATTTCATTTTAATTTTAATGAAAGAACTATCATAGAGAAACAGAAACTTAGGTATGAGTTTCTGGCTGTTAGGTGTCAGACACCTACTTAGCGGAGGATTTGGTGCAAGGTGCCTTACTCATGTTCCACCACACTTTTGCACTATACCCTCAGCAACATGCTTGCACTTCTGTCCATCCCTTTGCCACTGTCTCCCATCTTTACTCCTTCAATGGGCTTTGATGCTTTCCAGAATTAGGATTCTTTTTTAAAGATCTCAAAGTACGTTTACATAGCCATGGGTTTCACTGTGACACATGCATATATTTATGTCAATACACTTTGCTCTGACTCATGCCCTTCTCTTCTCTGTCTCATCCTTCTGTTCCCTTTCTTTGCCCCACAAAGTTCTCCTGTTTTCTCATCACATGGACTTCCCTGCCCTCTTATTTTTCTTTTTTTTTCTCACTGCCTTTAATAGATCTCAAATTCCCCCCACAGAGCCACTTCTAATTTATGTCTTCTCTCTCCCTCCCCCACCTCTCTCTCTCTCTCTCTCTCTCTCTCTCTCTCTCTCTCTCTCTCTCTCTCTCTCTCTCTGTGTGTGTGTGTGTGTGTGTGTGTGTGTGTCTCAAGTGGATAGATAGATAGATGGATAGATAGATAGATGGATAGATAGATAGATGGATAGATAGATAGATGGATAGATAGATAGATAGATATCTGTCTTATTTTTATTCTGCCTTCAATTAAAATGCTTCTTAGAAATTACAGATGACTTAATAAAAAGTTTTAGTATTTAATTGTTTTATTTCACTCATGTTTTTAATATTTCAAATCATACTTTTTCCTTGCAATGGTCCATTTTCTTTATTTCTACAAAACCAGATTCTAATAAACTTATCCGTGTTCTGAGGTCTAGTCAATAAATCCTACTGTCTGGTTTTAACTAGTAATTTTGTGCAGAATCTACGAAAACACTAGCACACAGGTTCACTCTGCCACTTTGGACCTCTATTTTCTTTTACTTCAAATCATTCTTTACAAATCATACATTTTACTTCCAAAAGTTCTACTTTGAAAAAATACCCAGAATATCACTTATTTAATTAAAACTCTTTAAATCTTATTATTCTGGTGTCTGAAGATTGGATGGATCCCTAGGTGGGGCAGTCTCTGGATGGCCTTTGTTTCAGTCTTTGTTCCTCAATTTGCTGATGTCAAGAAGCACTCGCTGACAGGAGCCTGGTCTAGCTGTCTCCTGAGAGGCTCTGCTTGAGCCTGATGAACACAGATGCTCACAGCCAACCATCAGACTGAACATGGGGACCTCAATGGAAGAATTAGGGGAAGGACTAAAGGAGCTGAAGGTATTTGCAACCCCATAGGAAGACCAACAATATCAAGCAACCAGACCTTCTAGAGCTCACAGGGACTAAACCATCAACCATAGTTAGTGGAGGGACCCATGGCTTCAGCTGCATATGTAGGATTGCCTTACCTGGCATCAATGGGAAAGGAGGCCCTTGGTCCTGTGAAGGCTTAATACCCCTGCATAGGGGAATGCTAGGAAGGTAAGACCAGAGTGGGTGGTTGAGTGGGTGGGTGAGCACCTTCAAAAAATCAGGGGCTAAGGGTGAATATAGGGTTTGCAGAGGGAAAACTGGGAGGATAATATTTGAAATGTAAATAAATAAAATAACCAATAAAAACAAACAAAAACTTATTGGTTATAACTTCTACATATTCTAAGGTGCACACAATATTCTCAATATGTTTTCTCCCTGTGTTACTGTCAGATTGTCTCCTTACACGGCACTGGACTCATATACTAGAAACCACATGCCTTTCCCACAGGTATTTTATCTTCTGTATTTCATGGTTTAAACCTGGATTCTTTCTTCAATGTTTACAGGGACTATTAAAAGTATTCAGATACTTACATCCCTTTTGAACCATTTCAACTACATACCACTATTGAAGTCATTGAGGGGATCTCTATACTGGAGAGTGGTTCTACTGATAGCAGAGACAAGCCTGGCACTGCCAGATCTAACTACAATAGTTCATGATTTGCTTTATAGCCTGACTTCTCTTAGAGCCTCATCAAATGCCTTAACATCCAGCCAGAAATAGGATTACAACTGTGACATAATTCATTTTGTAAAAATGTAGGACACATTGCACAAGCTAAATTGTCTTCAGTATTTAAATCTTTGAAATCTCCCAGTAGGGTGGTGTGATTCACAAACAAAAGAATTAAATTCATTAACGAAGTCATTTACTTGACTTAATGCACACACATGAGGCATAATGACTTTACAATAAATAAATGTATTTGAGAAAAAATATGACAACTGGAGCTTAGTTATTGGCTTTTTTCAGTTAAGTGGGATCCCCACACTAAGCTATCTTTATTCTGACGCTGAGTCTTTGCAAGAGGATAACAGAAAAAAAATTGCATGCGTGTTATCTTTTCCATATTAGACTTTTTAAACACTTACCAAAGAAACTTGTGATTAATGGCAGTTGGAACTTATTGGACTTGAAGGACAAATACTTGCTTCACCAGTTAAGGGAACGAGCTCATCAAAATGAAAAAGTGCAGGGCAAGAGGGAACGGAGAGAGAGGAGACTGTGAATCTATAAGAATCCGCTTGACATGAGGAGCTGAACTGTTAACTATCCATTTCCTGCATCACAAACTCGACACAACCTTTGTCTGTGTTAAAAATAATAGAGTTGTTCTAGAAGAAAAGTATAAAAGTTCTCAAATTAAGCCTCTCTATTTATTTTTATAGCTCCGGCTGCTGTTATTCCAGCCTCTTCCCAGACCGTGCTTCATTCACAGTGTCTTTTCACAGATAGGAAGGTTTCCTACTTCCGCAGTTACAAATCCTCTTCTAACGACGCAGGCTGGCTGTTTCTTCAGGGACTGTGCTTCCTACTTCAACATGAAATTGAGACTGAACTTTTTATTTGCTGAAAGGTAACACAATTTTCTTTCCTACACCATGGTCTCATTCTTTACCTTCGCGTTGACCTCAAAAAGGTGGGCGCCTCACATATTTCAGCACCGCGTTGTCTGTGAACTGGAGAGAATCAGTCTTGCAAAGGAAGCAGAAATCCTTTTCCGTGGAAGAATGCCAAGTAACAATTCCAAGATGACACGATGCTCTTTGTTTTAAGTTCGAAAAAAAGAAAATACCCTTCCTTTTTGATAGAAACAAGCAGTGTGTGGCAGTGTGAGCTAGCTGTTCATACAACCTTGTTTTTCAATTAATTTCTTCAACACAAAGGAAAGAAATCTGAATAAAACAAGGGGAGTTTACCAAGTGCATGAAAATTATATGCCTAATGGGATGCTTATTGGAAAAGCAAAGCATATGGTTCATGAATCATATGGAAAGATTACTAATCAAATTATGTCCGTATCAAATATGTAAAAAGATATGTAAACATGTGCATAGTATGCAGAGAGATTTGCTGTATTTGCAAACTTAAAGTGTCTTTTCCTCCTCTTAGAGCCCAGAGAAGTTTCTTTTGTAAATCTACTTTGGATGTGCTGATCATTATAGAAAGGTAGCTCAGGGACAAAGTGCGGTGACATCCAGAAGATGAAAAAAAAAGTACAAAAAAATAAAAAATAAAAATAAAAAGTGGCAGTGATTTCTAGAATTCACTCAGGGTTAAGAATTCAAAAATAAAAGGAAATGTATATTATTTAAATGTTTCTCGTAGTCATAAAAACTCTTTCTCTTTCCTGAATGACCTTGTGAAGAACACTTGTTTGTTTACAGTCTCCAGGGGGCCGTAAAAGGAAACATACTACTTTGCAAAATGTTCCCCAAGCTATTTATTGACCTCAAATGCCTGTTTGATTTGGCATGTTCATTGGCTAGTACTTTTCCTTCAGCTAGTTCACTGGATGTCCTGATCCTTCTTCCTCCTTTCTGCCTTCTTAGAGAAGTTCCCCAAGACTTCACAATATTTTAAAAATATTTTATGTTCAAATAGCCCCGTGGTTAACAGGATTTTTTTTATACTAACCTAAAAAATATCTCATAACTTTCATTTTTCAAACAACTCTTTTATATTTCCAGAAATATTTACATAATTAATTTCCTGGGCTGAATCCTAATGCTTAAGATTACTAGCAATGAATTTGAAAAACAGCAAGGTAGGGGAGGTATGTGGGAGAATTTCGAGGGAGGAAAGGGAAAAGGAAAATGGTGCATTTACCAAATAATCCCAAAAAATACTATTAAAAATAAAAGTCACTTTGGTAAGCTATTATTTGGTAAGCTTTAATATTTTAATCTCAGTAATGGTTCAGGTTTCTGTTTTGCTCATGGAAACTTGATCATGTTTTCATTGAAGATCATTGGTTTCTGAAGTCAGCTGACTTATATGATCTAAACATTTAGAAGGAATCATTTAAATTAAACCACACACACACAAATGCACCCTTGAAGCTAATTCTAAAACATTGTTGAAAAGTTTTAAGAACAATAAAAGCAATGTTGGAAATAATGAAGTCGGAAAAAGGACATTGTTTGATCACGGGAATTAACTTACTTTCACAGTAATCAAGATACTGTCCTATTGAAGAGAAGATAAATAAAGAGATCAATGAGACAATGAGTCAAAAAAAAATAGATCTATACAAACACTGTTACCTGATTTCTGACAATGTCAGAGGAAATTCACTGGATAGTGGTGAGTTTTTTTTCAACAAATAATGTTGGGCCAATTGGGTAGTTATGTGCAAAAATGCATTTCATCTTAAATTCTTCTTACAAGATAGAGAATCCAGATGCTCCTCCCAAGACTAAGCAACTGCTTAACTCTACTAGTCTTGATAATAAAATGAAATTATTTAATTTTGGTTGATGATATCATCATAAACACCCAGTAGAAAAGTATAGCAAATATGATTGATATTTTAACAGTTTAAAGGATACACTCTGGAGACACTGGGCTTAAATCTCTATAGGATGTTATCAGGACAGCTACTTCTCATTAACACTCTTCTTCAGTTTGCTGCTCAAATGTAAGACAACATGACTGTCCCTCACTTGAACACTACCACACCTACTTACAAGCAAAAGGCTATTATTTTAACCCATTATTTGAACTATGGTTATTTTTTTTTTTGTATAAGTTTTCTGTGGGACACTAAACACTAATTCTAGTCACCTGAAATGCCTTAAAGTAAATAGATCCCAGATTCATCTTTCTCAAGTCCAGCTATGGAATTTTTAAAAACTAAGGAGTAGTCCGAAGACAGAGGTTCTTGCAAACCCATCATAAAATTCCAATGGAGTTTGATTAGGACATTTAAACATTCCTGTGTTCTAGTCTCTTAGTTCTCCACCTGGGTCTTGTAATGGTAATAACTGTTGCTGTTACTTCTCCCTACCTTTCCAGTCCAGACACCAGTCAAGGACTTTCTTTCAATGGAACTTCAGACATAAGCACTGGAGATGCGTCCTGACTGAATTATGCTGTGTCCCCATTCAGCTGGAAGCAGGAAGAATGATCACCATCTGCATTCCATAACAGTACATAGGGTGCCCTCTCTGTAGGAGAGGATGATGAGGCTTAGAAACTGCCTAGGCCATTTAGGGTGAAAGTAACCCATAAAAAAAACAATAACAATCTTCTTTTATCAAAAAGCCAGAAATGTCACTGGGCTTCTTGGTAGCACTGTCTTAGCCAGAGCATGGAGATGCTGAAAGTGTTTGGAGGCTCTGATCCTTGATCTGGTTCCTGAATGATTTTACAGTTTCCTCTTCAGATGTAGGAATGTTAGAATGGCAATAAAGTTACATTGAAGGAAAAAAGTCATTCAAGTCAATAGAATGTACTTCCTGGCCTGTGTGGACACAAAACATGTCACCTGGGCTCGTCAGTCACCTGGCCAAGGAACTGCCTCCAGAAGTATAAGCTCACCTTGAGCCCTGCAAAAGAGATGAACAGAATAATTACCCCTTAATGAGATAGCATGCTTCTTCTTTTTCACCTCCCACCTCTTATAATCAAGCTACCAACAGATTCTGCTGCATCTACTTATCTTTCTAGTACATTTCCTTTTCTTTTTTTCTCTTTTTTTTAGACATAGGTCATAACCTAACTATGCTTTTTTCTTCTGTTACTCTGACCTTTTTTACTTTTTCTCTAAAGCAGTCCCTTTCTGCCATGTAGCTACTTTCTGCCATGAATCTTGCCACAATAGCAGCCTGAAAGGCATGGATTTTCTTCCTTCTATTCTCTCTTCTTTTGCAAGCAGTTTCTGAGATTTATAGCTTGCTTGCCCTGGTGTGGTTTTTGTTGTTGTTGTTGTTGAATAAAAACTCTAACAAAGTTATCCTCAAGTTTCAAATCAACAGTAGCAAAGTGAGTCTTCTTAAACAAAAAGTAAATAAGATGAAACAGATAAGAACATAAAGTGTAACATTATACATTTTTGTAGAAAATAAGAGGCAAATTATAGTGATCTAGTAGGTATGAAAGGAGACCAAAGATATAAAAACTACTTGATGAAAGAAAAAAAAAAGAACACTGACAAGTTGGAATTGATCAAACTGAACAAGCTTTCCTGTAGTAAAGGTGTTGTCAAGAGGAGGAAAGCAAAAGGTATATGCTAGCAGACTGTATTTGTGGAGCAAATATCTGATCAAGATTATATATATATATATATATATATATATATATATATATATCCAATAATGAGTCATCTAGATTATATAGCAAGCCTCTGTCTCAATTTACAAAATAAACAAAAAGATGTGAACTATTAAACATAAAAATACAAAAAGAGAAATAAAAAGTTTTAACATCAGACATCATTTTAGCATCCTCAGGGAAACACAAATAGTACTAAAATGATAGTCCACTATACAGAAGGCTGGCCAAAAGGAAAACCACATGAATCTCTGGCAAAAATGCAAATCAACTGAAATTTGTCAAAATGTGTAGCCAGAAATGCAAATGATGTGTATATTTGAACAATAGTTTATGGATTTCTTATCAAATTCGACATTTGTAATACTACCCTACAATCAAATATGTACTTAATTTACCCTGAAGAAATTAAAACTCATTTTCATAATCTGAACCCAGACACAAAGCTAAAAAGGCCTCTCATATTCTTCACTTAGGAAAGGTATTTAAACATTGTAATAAAGTCATTCTGTTGAAAGTTTAGACTGTATACACAAATGAATATTCACATTATGACACATACATATTTCTGGGACATTTTTCAAAATGGAACTTAAATGTAAACCAGAGAATGTAAAAATAAATTAACAAATATATACTGTGTCTTTTAACACAAAAAATAATTAAAATCCAAGACAGGTAAGCATAAAGTACAGCACTATACATTTACTTTTTTTGCAGAAAATATACAAGAAAAATCATAGTGAAATAATGAATGTGAAAGGAGACTAAAGAAAAATGTGAAAGAAACAATATTAAAACTAATCATTTTCATTAAATATATAGCATTTATTTGAGGATAGCTTATTTAAAATCGGAGTTATATGAGGAGCAAATGTGAATAAATTTAAATAAAATATAGTAAGCAGAAATAACAAGACAATGCCTAGAGTTAAAGCAGATGTAATTAAAAAGTTCTTTTTTATCCAAAATACATGAGGGTGTTTTGTTAAGTATAGTAACAACAATTTTTCTATAAAAGCAATGTGCAATATTTGATCAAAATTGAAGACAAATCCAGCCATGAATTAATGCTGAGGACAACTTTCGCCATTCCTTAGTGTGGATTTTACTTGCGATCCTGTAGAAGTATATAGTTCAGGAATGATTTGACTTGATTTTTTTGTTTGTTTGTTTGGTTTTGGTTTTTTGTTTGTTTTCTATCTTTATTTTATTATCAAGTCATAATTTTTACTTTTTAACACAGGGATTATAAACACAAAAATGCAGGATGTGTGGAAAGAGACAACACAGGAGCATAGGTGTTCAGGGGGAGTACAGATATCTTTCAGAACAGGGTATCAGCTGGGTGAAGGTTCAGGGGTCAGGTCACTATGACTCTGCCTGTGATTCACTTGTCCTTAGCTAAGTTGGTACTATCTGCCAAGGCTGCATATTTACAAAGTCTATGACTACTCCGGCTGGTAGATTTCCACAAAAGCTGCCTGTTTACAATAGCTTATAGCCATCTGTTTCAGTGTTTTTGCATAGAGACCCAAGACTTTGTGTTAGCAGGCATGTATGTCAGGCCTATTGCTGATTTTAGGCTTATGGCTGATTTTAGGCCTTCAGTGTATAAGCAGGGCTGCCTCTGATATCTCCTCCCTTCTCCAAGTATAGAAGGGCTGCGGTGATTCTAATCTTGCCAAGGCAGGGATAGAGGCCTGACCTCCAGTAATTAAAGGGGACCTTGTAATGGCTCCGGTCCTCCTGTCATTGTCCAGTGAGGCATGAGGGCCATAACCATCCTGGTTTCTTTTTCCTGAAGAGGGGATACTTTTGACATCAGCCCCTATGTAGTCAGGCTTGTCCCTCAGGGAACCCAGAAACATATTTTAAACTTTTATTTATATTCTCTTGCAGTGCTTAGCCTCGCAGCCTAAGCAAGAATTCAGATCGCCAGTCAGAGGGGGTTCTGGGTGGTCCTTCTCTGCTTGGTCTAGGGGCAGAAGTCCCCTATTTTAGGTTGGGTGGAGATGAGACTTGAGAACACCCCAGATAGAGTAACAACCTCATCTTGAGTCTCATGGTTCTCCCTAGTGAACTTATGATAATGTATCTGAATAGATTTTGCTATCAGATTATCTCTCTGTTGTTTCACAAAGTTAGTCAGCCTATTTAAGGCCCAGGGACCAAAGGAAATAAGCAAAAATAACCCAATTAATGGTCCCAAGATGGAAGGAAGTAGGGTTGACAATCATGGAGAGGTTGAAGACCAATTCTTGTACCATCTCTCATCTTTCTCTTTCTCTTGATTTTTAAAAGGTACTTGGATCTGCTCAATGATGATAGAAAAATGGTAAGCATGTTGTGTCTTCAATATACAAAAAACAATAGACCCTGGGTTTGATAGCCACATTATTATTCACATAAAGTTGAAGGACACTAGCTACAGAAACCCTTCATACATGTGCAGAAAAACTTGCAGAAATAATGCTGTAAATTCCCATGTTCTTTTTTTCCATATTTAAATTGCAATAATAAGAACTACAGTTAGAGTATTATAAAATCAGTTGTTACATGGGTGTGTCATGTTCTACAGTGTCCAGAATAAAATGGGTGTTCTCATGAGCATTAGGAAATTATTGACCAAACAATAGTATGTTCTGAGAATGAACATGTGTGAAGTAAGATAGCTATACCAATGTACAACTTGTAGTATCATCTTCATGTTTCAATAAGCACATTACCAGTTTTTATATGTTGAGTACTGACAAATGGAAACTATGTTGAAATCTATCTAATCTAATTGAACAAAGTCTGTCTCTCCATATAACCCATGAAGTTATTAGTCAAGAATACACTCTGGCATGGTTTTGACTAGCTTGGATTGATATTTAGATAAGAGTGAAGGAATGGCCTTGGTTTCTTTGCATGTCATACATTATCAGATACAGTCAAATGCATTAATTCGTAAGTGTTGATATTTCTTGCGCTTAATTTGATTGATAAATAATAATCTTAACATCTTTGTTCCAGTATCATAGCCATAATTTTTCTAGATACACAAATTTCTTATATAAATTTAAATGTATTTTTATCTTATATATAAAAACTTACAAATATTAATGAGATGATATATAATAATTCAGTATATATATATATACTTACATATATTTAAATCAAATTAACAATAATAGCCTCAGCAAATTTTGACCACTTACTTAAATGACAAAGACATTTTTAATCTTTTCATTTGACTTTTTGAAATATACAAAATATTCTCTTATATATTCAGAAACCTTCCTATCCAACAGAACATGTGATAACTAAGTGGTATTCTTAGAACCACTGATAAACTTAATTGGATCTATCACTTGGTTCTAGTCTATAGAAATCAATATTGTAGTCAAAACACCATCAGATCATCTATTTATACCACATGTATAAGTACAACTTTATATGATACTTGAAGGTTTATAATTATATAAAATACTAAAATTTTTGTACATTTCAGATTCTAAACTCTGAAAAATAAAAGGGCCAATTTCATTGTTGACATTTCCTATTTCCTTCAGTAAGTACAAAATAGAAATATTTTCTTGAAATGTTACAGAACTATTTAAATAACCTTGAGATATAATTTCCTTTTAACTCCTCCTATGAGAAAATTGTATCTCAAGGTTATTTAAATAGTTCTGTAACATTTCAAGAAAATGGTATCTTAACATGGCATTGCCTTCCCAATGAGAAAAACAATAAAAGTCAAACCACAAACATTATAGTTTTTATGGATCATATTTCTATAAATTAGCTTTTTAAAAGTGGATATATCCTCCTATTTTTTATTTTTAGGAATATTTATTTATGTGTATATATCTGTTCTAAATGCCTGTGTGAACTTATATTCGCCATATGTTTGCAGGAACTACAGAGCCCAGAGGAGGCGGTCAGATGCCCTGGAGGTAAAGTTACAGCTATGATCTGCCATGAGGATTCTGGGTATTGAACACAATTTATATGCAAGAGCAGTAAATGCTCTTCACTGAGACATTACTTTAGCCTTCACTGGTCTTAGTGCTGCTCCTTCTTCATTTTGTAGAGGATGGTTTGGTATCAGCCTTACAAAGATTAATATGGAAAAATGTAACTTGAGATATTCTCTCTTATATGATGCCCCCAGCAGAATGACCTTTTTAATCAACTGACTTACAGATTCTACCCCTTTGCTGACAGAATTCTTGTCCTATTCATGTGTTGCTTGGTTCATAACTATAAATAATTTACCACTTACAGTTTAGTCTCACAGTGACCTTGATCTATTTCACTCCTTGATCATAAGATTAATATGTACCCCCGTGGTTACTCTGTCTGTGGTTTTTTGAATGTCTGTGGGTAGACATTCCAATTGCTTATATCTGGACTCTGAAACATTTACTAAACAAAAGACTCCAATGAGCTTTATAAGTTAATTTACTCTGAATGTAGTGTTATGGATAATAATATGCAAAATGCTTTTATGTCTATTACTCATTTATATTTTACTCTTATTCATAAAGGCCAGAAAAGCTTATAAGTATAGATATTTTAGTTTTTAAAAAATAGTAAAACTAAGGTATTGCAAAGCAATATGCCTTGACCAGAGCCTCCGAGATCTGAAGTGAGAAAGCTGACCCTTCTCTTGCCCGTCCTAGTCCCTGCTTTTTGCAAAGATCCACACTACTTGCAATTCAACCCTTAGAAGAATGGAATGCAAAGAAAATATAGTGGCTTCATAAAGTTCACTTCTTTAAACTTAAAAATTTTAGTTTCTTACAGTAGTATGGGCTTACTTTCTGTTTTTAAATATAAATATTTAATAGCCATAAACATGCCCTGTGCCCTGCTGTGTGCCCAAGAGATATATGACTAGGCCCACAAAAAACAGGTAGTATCATAACAGCAAAATCTAACACACTCAGCATCTTATTTCTCTCCCATTCTTATTAATTTTGCATGAAATGTGCCAATAAATTAACTCTTAGCATCCACTCTGTATGATATGCTGATGCTTAGGTTTTCTAGTTTTATGAAGAGGAAAGAAATGATCTAGTAGAGAAAAAGTCACTAAAGGGGGAAAATGAAGTGGGAAATAAATTAAGGGTTATGCCTTGCTTTCAAGGGAGTTTTACAAAATTACTTCATCACAAGCAAATTTGACTCCTAGTTTGGTATTGCTCTTTCTGAATTGGTTTTATTTAACAGAACATGCTCTTACTCAAAAGTGAACCAGTGCAGTAAAGAACATCTCTAAAGATCATTGTCAACTGTCTATCCCTTAGTTAAGAAGCACACAAAAACATACAATTGCAGGTGGCTCAGTATCTATACCAAAGACATACACATCCACTAACTAGAAAATAAGTGGTGGTTATAAAATAATTGCTAATATCATGAAGTGATGTGAAAATATCAGAGTGTTACTTTTTAAATCTCATATGTTATGGTTATCACAATGTGTATGTCTAGAGAGTCAAATATTCCAAAGGTTTCTGAATTCTCTATGCAATTCCAACAATTCAAATCATATTAAAGCATTCTTTGATGTCCTCTTAATGTTGCTTTTGATTTTAGTTTTCTTTTCTAATTAATATTCACATTAATAGTTACAAAAATTTCTATTTTTAATATAAAAGACATATCTAACTAATTAAATATTGCTTGTTTGGAAGTTATTGTTATAGATTCTCAGGTTTTTGTTACTAATTTCTTTAATTTCTTCTATTTAATATTTTTAATACATTTCTTAGCAATAGACAGTTTTGCATTCTTTAAGTCAAGATATATATTTGATTCCTTGTATTTGCCTGTACTCTACAGTGTAACTGGCCTCTTTCAGTTAGTGCAACAAACATAAAGTTGCTATAGGATATTGGGAAATTTTGCAACCTATGTACTTATTAATATTCTCAGTGTAGAAGTAGAATATCACAGAATATATGTTTTAAAAACGATATTACAAAATTACTTCATTATACTAGGTTATTTTCCAAAATTATGTTTCTTTTCACCTTGTCTTTGATTTTTAAATAGATCTCAGCTGAAATACCCATAGGTGGGAAGGGAATAGGTTAGCATTAGATGTCAGAAGACTTGGTGAAGGGGAGGTGATTAAGATATAAATCAGGCTGTATAACATTGTGCAGTAATTAATTAAAATAAATAAATAAATAAATAAATAAATAAATAAATAAATAAACATATTTAACTTGACAAGAATTGACTTCCAGGCTACCACTATGATTTCATGCAGGCAGAACTTTCTAGTTTATTTAAATTTATATTCCCATTGAAATTCTCAGGTAATGTCTTCTGGTAACATAATGAACTGAAAATATATTTCCATATTTTTCTTACAAGACATCATGAGAAAAAAGTCACACAAACAAATCAATGAGAAAGAAGACAGAATGTACAAATGCAAGGAACATTGAAAATCAGGGTTTTTTCTCCTTTGAGTCACATTATTATGTATTAAATGTCACTAAACTACTAAAAATCTACCTTTCAAAAACAAGTCTTTTCTCAGCCTTTGATGGGATGTCTGTATCAAATGTCTCCCTCAGTGCTCGGGGGCCTATAGAGGAAAAGAGATGAGGAGGTAGAAAAATTGAAAAGCCAGACATTATAGGTGACACCAAGAAAACATGGGTATCTTTAGCCCCAACAAGGCTGAGATTATGTACATATGAAATCATGAAGACTCTGACAGTACATATAAGTCCTGCATGCACTCAATCCAGGTAAAACCTCAAAGTGGAAAGAAGTACATACAAAGTCCTACTCTTAACCCCAAATCTATTTGCAATTGATTCATGCTGGGAGAGGGAAAAATCAGCTTTCTCCACTGGAGTGACATTGGGTTTATCAAGCACACTCCAGAGCAGGACTCATTCATGAAAAGTTTACCAGAAGAAATCAGACTCTATGTTTTTTTGTGTGCTGTTTGACTTGGTGGTTTTTTTTATTTGAGTTTTTGTTTGTTCACTTGAAAGAGAAAAGAATATGAAGTTGGGTGGGTGGGGAGATGGGGTAGAATAAGAGAAGAGGTGGAAATATAAAGAATATTGTGAAAGTATATTGTATGAAAACATTTTAAAATTAAAAAGTATTTAAAAGACAGACAGCAGAAGCTGTAATTTATATACTTTCAAGGCTTGACCTATTGACATAGATTTTACTAATAATTTTTATTTTGAACATTCATAGCAGTAGTAAAATAGGGACAAAAATAGAACTAACAATCTACCAATTCTTTTTATCGTCATTCACAAAAAATACCATTTTTCTCTCAGTTCCTCTCCTCATTTCTCCTCTCTCTAAATATGCAAATATAAAAATACTTTCATGGACTCTTATGGACATGTTTTATAGGCCTCTTCTCAAATATTTAGCACATATTAAGCATAAGAAATGCAATGTGTATAGAACAACCTCAGGTCAAATTTATTCTATACCTGTATATAAAATATGTTCAAAGTGTACTTTCTAGAACTCATAAAATTCCTCCCATTGTGTAACTGTGCCTTTTGGTCTTCTTCATCACAGAAAATACCTTTACCTTTCATGGTTGGCTGTTCATAACACTCAAAGTTTAAAAGAACCTAGATTTCTGGTTCATTATTTCTCCGATTTCCTAAGTTGTTCATGATTCCTCATGTTCAAGTTTCCTCATGATTTGGGTAATGTTTTTTTTAATCCATATTATCTCACATCAGGAGGCATATAATATGAATTTTCCCTTTCCATTACATGTTTAATTACTTGTTTAAGGTGGTATCTGCAGTGCTATTATTACCAATGTGTTTTTTCATCAAGTTTAATACAATGACTACATATTATAAAACAATATGATGAGACTATCTACAATACAATTACAGCATTGAATCTGTAATTGTAACAAGAAGGTGAATATTTGATCATATTATAATTCTAATGGCAGCTCTTTCCTATATGAAGATTGTGATAAAGTCAACTATGATCACTCGAAGCTAAATTTTGTTTATTTTCCCTGGAGCTTCATAGAACTAAGATATAGCTCAGAGATATGTGCTTTTTTAGTATGTGGGAAGTCCTAATTTCAGTCACCAGAACTTTGGAAAACCAAAGGCTTACTGTCAGTAACTGAGAATTAACGGGATCATTGTTTAGCATGTTAGTAAGTGTAAGAAAGATAATTTTCTCACTTTGTAGACAAGGATGATTTTCTATTCTGATCCTCTTTTTTTTATCTTTAAAGTGATGGGAGTACATGGCTATACTACCATGACCAGTTTATCTATTATTAGGAATGAATTCCAGAATATCCGTCAGCTAGCAAAAACTCTATTAATTAATTAACAGTACTCCAACCTGAAACTCACATTTTAAATACATTGATCAAGAGAAATTGAATGAAGGACATCTATCACTGACATGATTGCATCTCTTATCCACATTTCAATTTCTTTTTTGTCTCCTGTAAATAATGTTTTATCATCATGACAAAATTCTGGCCACTTAGTTTACATTTCAAAAAAAAAACATTTAAAGAAATTTGTAGAAAAAGATAGAGATAAATTAATATACTTTTAGAAAATGTCTATACTTGTGTATATATGATAGATACACACACACACACACACACACACACACATATATATATATATGTTTTTCAAGGCATCTTTTAAAAATGTTCTTCTATGAAACATAATCAGATAATAAGTTAAAACATGTTAAGTCACCAATAATAGACATTCCAGACCATTGAAGTAATTCAACTTTTTTATTCATAACAAATACACAATACGCATGTTCCACAATCAGTTCTTTCTCTATCTGCTACATTTTCTTTTTAATAAAGTTAGTTCTTGACTCTTTGTTCTTTTCTGGTATTGCTGATATATAGAGACACCTGCTGGGAAACACATGAACAGAAGGAAATTTAAACCTGTATTTTGGAAAGAAGAACAGCTTTCCCCTTGTAGTGTAAGTATGCTTGCCTCAAACAACACATTTCGTTTTGAGGAACTCCTGCCTCTGAAATATATTAACATTCGTGTATATCTAATGTTTTAAAACTGATCAAAAAATCACCACCTGAACATACAGTTTCAAGAACTGACCATTAGAAATAATCCTCAACTTAATAAGGTTTCTAATGAAGAAAATAACAACGAACCTATTTGAATCAAGTCATTTTTTAAGGTAACTATATAATTTAGGAAATACTTAAAATAATTGTCTTTAAAAATGTTTATAACATCATAGTTTTCATTGATTTTACATTCAGGAATGTTTTATTCTTGACTGACTTTAAGCAAGTAATATATATTAAGAAAAATAATTCTTGGGCTTTTATTTACATTAACCATTCTTGGTCGTTTTTACCTAACTGGGTTTGACAGTTATAACCTAGTAAGTAAAAATATTAAAAACTAATAATACAAAATGTAATATTTAGTAAAAATCTGCCATTTGTGTTTCAAACTGCAAGCTATCCTTATCTTTGGCTGAAGGATTCTGATGTACCATGCATCATAAGATAATAAAATCTGTAGAGAATATAGGCAGACGTGATTCCTTGAGTGAATTTAACAATTTCATTTACATGGCTGGCTGAATTTTGAAGAGCAGGGCAAGACTGTGGCCAGGTCTTGGAGTGCAGCCACTACAATAGTTTTCAAGTGATATTCACCATAATTCAGCTGAACATGGACCAGTCATGTGTGGAGAATAGATGACAGCATGATTTCCAAGCACCTGCTCTATGCTCCCAACCAGATAGGAAGAATACATTACATGGTGACAAACTGATATCTGGCCTCCAACCATGTGGCAAAGATGCTGACAATTGCTTCAAGGCCAAACTAACATATGATTCAAGATGGGGTGATCATTATGTAATTTCAAAAAAAGAGAGAGAGAGAGAAAGAAGACACCTTGAGAAGGAAATTATGTTAAAAAAAAAAAAGCCCTTTCTACAAGAATTTAAAGAACCTAAAAAACCCATATTGAACTATTTATTATGCATACAGAATCATTCTCATATGTCTAAGAGCATATACAAAAAGAAAACAGACCCTGAAATCAGACACACTTTATGTGTAAAGCAGCATTTTATATCCTATATGTTATTTTCAGATATAATTAATTAAATTCAAAATCATTAAATTCATCACATTGAGACCTTTTGAGTATACTTAGAATAATGCTGTATGATTTATTATGGAAGCACAGGCAAAAATTTTATGGGGTTTCAGTGAAATTTTTAAAAACACTGGATGTCTGCCACGATGGGAACCTCAACACTGCTGTTGGTTATGAGATTTGGGCAAGGGAAAAAAAACAGTTAACTGAAGATAGGTGAGGAAAGAGAATAGAGAAGACGAAAGTGTAAACTAAACAATTACAAAGTGCCAAGGCTCTGTCATCTCTCTGGTATACACAGTTATGTCTTGTATAAAAAAACAAAGCCAGCACTGTACAGATTGTGTTTTGTGTTTGTTTTACTTATGATCAGAATAGATGCCAGCGGGTATTTAGAAAGGAGGGTTTTAGCACAGTAAAATTTCTCACTCCAGGTACTATTACTTCATAGTTTTACTTGATGTTCTTTTTAAATTATTAAATGTATGTGCATATAGGATATGCTAAGACACTAATTTATTTCTAATGAGTATGCTTGACATATTCTGTTTTTCTTTAAAGTTTAGTTAAAGGAAGACCAGCAGTCTCAACTAATCTGGACCCCTGAAATTGTACAAACACCGACCCACCAACCAGACAGCATACATCAGCTGATATGAGGAACCCAACACATATACAGCAGAGGACTGCCTGGTCTGGACTCAGAGAGAGAATATGCACCTAACCCTCAAGAGACTTGAGCCCCCAAGGACATCCTCTTGGAGAAGGGGGTGGAGGGTGGAGGAAAAGGAGGTATGAGATGAGGAACAGTCAGAGGGTGGACCGAGAGAGAAATAAAGACTGGATTGTAAAAAATGATTGAAGAATTTTTTTTAACGTTTATTTAACACAACACAATCTCCAACTTCACTGAGGTGGCTGACCACATCCATGACCAAAGTTGCCTAAAAGAGGAAATTTAGGTTCTGAGCAACCCCAGCTTCAGATTTTTTGTCAGCTCCAGGGGTCATAGCATTCCTTCTGTGTCTCTATGTGCCTCTCTGCTTGTGAATCTTGCAGGTTGCTCACCCTCTGGACCTTTGGACCAAGGCCTTGCCAATCTCAGGACAGCAGCAGCACAGGGTGACAGGCACAATCTCCAGAGCTAGGTGCAGGTAATCTCGGAAATGCTAATGCCCTCATTCTTAAGGTAGCAACAGAAATATCTCCAGGGAAACTGCTCCTTCATGTAGCCTCAAGACTCGAGAGGCTGCATTACATGAAGGCTGGGCACGTTCTTGTCTGCCAGCTTGGGGTGTTTGGGCATGTTTCTTGTCATTGATCACGCTTTCCTTTTTAAAGGGGATCATAGATGGCAATCAGTTCTTCTTAGGCATCAACATCGCGGCAGCTGCAGAGTCCAAAGAGGAGACTGGAAAGGAATGACGTATTCTTTTACCAAATAGTAAAAGCAAATTTCTAAGGCAAGCAGATGATGTCTGTGGTGAGGAAAATGACAGTGATGAGAATATAAATGCTAAAAGGGAAATTCGTGGCAATTAAAAGTATTAGCCCCAATGACAGAGGTTAGACATGGGTGTTATTGTTTAGACAACAAAGGAAAGCCTCCCAGAGAGAACATTTCATCAACTGGCTGTGAGTAATTAGGACTTATGGAATTCCTCTGGAGGAAATTAGACCACATTGAGAGGAATAGTGGATTCTGGTTACTTCCTCTGTGATGATACCACTTGTTCTGAAAAAGGTTGTCCCATTGGTCCTCCTCTCTGTAATATACCAACCAAGTCCCCAAGCTTGAGATGAAGTGAGCACAGACTGAAACCAAGAGTCAAAGTCAGTATTTCCTCCTCATCTGTTGATTACTTCAGGAATGTTGTCACAGCTAGAAAGAAGAGAGTTTACTCTGTTCTGTAGACCCCTCTAACACACAAGGTTACTCTGAGTTACAGATGATCACAGGGAAGTAAAAACTGGTAGGGGCGGGTGTACATAATACAAATGCAAAATGAAAATAAATCAGAACTAAAAATTAAGAACCTGGACAGAAAATGTGAGTTTTGGGGAAAAACTTTATAAAACTACTATTTTGCCAACTTTTTTTTTGAAGCAGAGGATGCATTATAAAATAATAACATAGTGTTCTGCTTATTACTTTAGCTAAGCAGTTTTCCTGTATGTACCTTACAAACTGGACCCAGATATAAGCAAGACTGAACTCATTATTGTCCCCTGAAGACAGCATGATTCTAAATCAGCTAAAATATGAGGCTCAGGGTAACTTTGGGGCTAGTAATAAAATTCATGGTGCTTAAATTGCTCACTTCTAATGCATATTTTACAAGTCTCAAAGGAGAGCTCTGGAACTCATCACCCCTTCCCCCTTTCTCATTACTGTATCTGATGCACTTTCCAACTCTGTGAGATGCATTTAATACTTTCTATAGCAATGAACGTTTCTCTCTGATAGAACTTGAAGACTCTATAGAGTAGAACCTGCTGAGAACTGTCACCTTATTTGCCTACACTAGAAGATTGAGGAAGCCTTTATAGAAAATACTTGGGTCTGATGTCAGGAAAAGCTCTATCATCTTAACCACATTGGAGTTTGCAATGTGGCCACTCAATCTACTGAATTGTGTTTTCTTAGAGGCAGCATTGTGAATTTTGTTATTTTCTAAAATAACAAAGGGTTATTTTCTACAGTGTTGATGTCTATTTTCAATTATTTTTACTTTCATTTCTTACTGTTAGGCAGTATCATTTTGATATGACTAATATTTACAGGCCTCTGAGGAGCTAGGCATAATACCATTATCTTACTGATACTATCCCTAAACTGGAATTTCAACCCACCAGAGAAACCTTCCTGGGAGATTGCATTTCTTCAGAGGAATATTAACTCACTCAATCTGTAATAGTTATGATCATATCCCAACAACTTCAAGAACAATAGCATGAGAAACTTCTTTTGTCACTGAGTTTTAGTAGAATGAAGATAGTAAATTTTACATTGTTTGGTGTTACGTATATTTTTCTGTGTATATTCATGCATGTATATAGACATATATGTATGTATATATATTAAAAAGTAGATAAACATTATATAAAATGAAAACATTTAACTTTAATTTTGGAAAAATAATATTCCTTAGAAATAATTTATGTTTTCATTACTTAAAATTTCAGAATGAGGAAACATCACCCTAGGTGTTTCATACTTGCAGATTCCAACAGCAGATGTAATTGTGCATTTCTTTTTATTTCTACTTTGTGGAGTCATCTGAACTTTGAAATCTATGGATTAGATGTTCTAGAAATTTCTCAACCCATATGCAGTCAGATATGTGTGCACGTTTCTTCCATCAGTATTTTCCTCTTTCTTTTTCACTCCCTTCTCTCTCTGTAACTCAACCTCTGCCACCATGTTCTGCATGTTTATTTCCATTGTATATTTGTTAATTTGTGTTGAGAATTTAATGTTCAAGTTCAGGATTATATTCACCAATCTCTTTTAACCTTCTAACTTTTCTCATGTTGCCTGCAATTTACACACACACACACACACACACACACACACACACACAGTACCTAATCCATTTACTATTTATTTCTCAAGTCTGGTTTATGCAACCATATTGTTCAAGTTGCACAGGTGCACCTTCTCTGTCATGTCTAGACTTATCCTTCCTTGTATTTTTTTTAAATATCCGCTATTGTGTACATTCTTTGTAACAGTTTCTTACCAATTGTCTTCCAATTCACTACTTTTTTCATTTGTGTTCAATATGCAGCTAAACACACATATTGGATTTTTAAAAAGAAATACTGAGTGACTGAGTATGACTTCATTTTATGACATTTTATAGTTTTTTTCCTAGAAGTATTTTCAAATTTTATTTTACTTCTTTAAACAGAGTGTCTGTTATTTATAATATGTGGTTCTTTATTTTTAAATGTAATGTTGGATCAACCTGCCTTGTAAATATTTATAACTGAATCCTATCTGGTTATGCCTTCTTGCTCTACTGTGGGTATCTTTCCTATAATATTATCATTGTTCTCAGAAATTTATTTATGCAAATTTTTCTCCTTTACCAAGTTGTGAGTAAAAGAGGTAGTGTTTTGCTTCATTCTTGCTCTGTAACAACAATAGCTCAGGGCCATATTTTCATGGATAAGGAGTTCCCTAATACAGCTTGCTTGGCTTAGTATTTATTCTGTTAGTCTTTGACCTGAAATGTAATCAGAAGCTAACCTCAGTTTCCATAGGTTCAGCAACTTGCCACTATTATATTTAGCTCATTTAGTACACATACAATTTTATATATTTTGTTATTTTTCACATTCACTTTGTGGTCTTATTATTTATCCTTGTAGCCATTTATAAATATAGTCTTCACCCTTCATCAAGGAACTTGCCCTTGCAACAGAGACCATTTCAAACCTCATAAATGACCAAACTACAAATTGTAGAGCTATGTTTCAACTGCTACATCTACACCACAACTCCTGCACCTAAGGCTCAGAAACCATTGTGGAACAGGGGACAGAAATACCATAAGAATTAGAGGAATAGCAAATTTGTTGTAGGCCTGTGTTTCCTAAAAGTTTCATAAAGTATAATTGTGAAGTGTTACCAGCATTGTTATTTAAACATGCCTGAACAAGGACAACAATAGACATGCTAATATTAATTAGGGAAACATCATGAATTCTTAAGTCTATACAAAGAACTATGGGAAACTGAGGAATTCTGAAAGCAGGAAAAGTAGTTTTCCCTGGCAATGAAAACAATTGTTTATCCAATACCAAAATGTTTAGCCATAAAAATTTACATATAAGAAGCATTATATGGTCTTGCTCTCTCTCTCTCTCTCTCTCTCTCTATATATATATATATATATATATATATATATATATATATATGGATTATGTAAAAGTGGAAATATTGTAATCATATTATAATTTTAAATTATTGTTTAAATCATACTATTGCAGCTATTTACCTAATTTGATATAGCATCAAACCACTCTCTAGAAATATAGAAAAACAATGTGGCATGAAAGTTTACAAACACATCATGTTGATGTCCCAGGAACATCCAGAAGAGGGACAGAAAAAAAATTTAATATTTGTTGATAAGAAGGATTATGATCTTCCTTGTTTGCTGAGTCCTCTGGGCACATCAAGCTGCCCCGACCCCCGGCTAACCCAGGGGGACTTTATTTCTCCAAGAATCTCTATTCCCACCTTTATTAGACCTGATAAGCCTGAACCATACAGGAAAACTTCCCTTACCCACCCATCTTCACTACTCAGTGAGATCTTTGGGCATGCCAAGCTTCCCTGAGCAGTCTGATAGCCCAGGCAGACCTCCATTTTCCTGGAACTTTTCTGCCTACCTTCATCCTATCTGCAACTGCTGAGCCACTCAGACCTGCAGGTCCTGAACCACAGAGACCTTAACACCAGAACTATACAGGCCAAGCATACCCATCAGAGGCCTGCCATACCAGGACCAGCAAGGTTAACTCCCCTCTAAATATAATTACTTCATTAGGCATATCCAGGGCCCAAAGCCATCCAGGGGCCTAAAGGTTCTCAAAAGAGGAGAATCAACAAAAGGTAAGGCAATATGACACCTTTATATCACAGCTACCCTTTTACAGCAAGCCCTGGGTATCCTAACACAACTGAAACACAAGAAAATGACCTTAAAATCTTACAAATATGATAAAGACATTTAAAATCAAAGTAAATAAATCTGTCAAAGAAACATAGGAAAATACAACCAAACAAGTAGAGATTGTTAAAGAGGAAACAAATAAATCCCTTAAAGATATACAGAAAAATACAACTAAACAAATGAAGGAAATAAATAAAATTGTGCACATCCTGAAAGTAGGACAAGAAACAATAAAGAGAACACAAAGTGAGGGAATCCTGGAAAAGGGAAGCCTAGACAAGAGAACAGGATATCAGATGCAAGCATCACCAAAGGAGTACAGGAGATGGAAGAGAGAATATCACAGGTAGAACATGCTAAAGAAGATATTGACATATCTGTCAATGAAAATGTTAAATTTAATTATTTCTGACAGAATACATCCAGAAAATGAGACAGCACAAAAAGACTTAACCTAAGAAAAGTAGAAATAGAAGAAGATAAAGATTTCCAGTTCCAAGGCCCAAAAAATATTCTCAATAAAACCATAGAAAAAAACTTTCCCAACCTAAAGAAATAGATGCCTGTAAGAATACAAAAACCTTACAAAACACCAACTAGACTGGACCAGAAAAGAAAATCTTCCTATTGCATAATAAGCAAAACACATAATCTACAGAACAAAGAAAGAATAATAAAAGCAGAAAGGGTAAAGGGGAAAGTAACATACAAAGGCATACCTATCAGAATTACACCAGACTTCACAACGGAGACTCTAAAAGACAGAAGGTTCTGGACAAATATCTTGAAACCTATAAGTCAAAATATCACCATTTCTGGATAATATGATAGTATATATAAGTGACCCAAAAATTATACCAGAGAATTTCTACATCTTCATCAAAGAAGTTTGATACAAAATTAACTCAAAGAAATCAGTAGCCCTCCTTTATTCAAACAATAAACTAACCCAGAAAGAAATTAGGGAAACATCACCCTTTACAATATCAAAGAATAATATAAACTATTTTTGTGTAATTAGAATAAAACAAGTGAAAGACCTGTGTGATAAGAACTTCAAGTCCTTGAAGAAAGAAACATAAGAAAATATCAGATGATATAAAGATCTCCCATGCTCATCTATAGGCAAGATTAGCATAGTGAAAATGACCGTCTTACCAAAAGCAATTTATATATTTACTGCAATCCTTATCAAAATTTCATCACAATTTTTATAGACCTTGAAGGAGCAATCACCATCACTGTTGAGTTATAGTGTGTAAACTTAAGCTATACTGCAGAGCAATAATGAGAAAAACTGCATGAAACAGAAATAGATACACTGATCAATGGGATAAAATCAAAGACCCATAAATAAACCCAAATACCTATGGACACTTGACTTTCTTTTAGAAACAACCAAAACCATACACTGGGGGAAAAAAAGAAAGCAAGTTCCACAAATATTGCTGGCCTAACTAGATGTCTACATGCAGAAGAATGAAAACAGATCCATATTTATTACCCTGAAGAAAACTCATGTCCAAGTGGATCAAGGATCTCAACATAAAACCAGCTACACTCAATGTCATAGAAAAGAAAGTCAGAAATATCCTTGAATGAGTTGAAATAGGAGACAATTTCCTGAAAAAAGTACCAGTAGCTCAGGATCTAAGATAAACAATTGATAAATAGGACCTTATAAAACTGAAAACCTTCTGTATAACAAAAGACACCATCAGGAAGACAAACTGGCAGTCTATAGATTGGGAAATAATTGTCACCAACCCCACATCTGACAGCGGATTAATATGTAAAATTTATAAAGAACGCAAGAAGTTAAATACCAAGAACCCAAATAAACCAAATAAAAAAATGAGGCTCAGATCTAAGCAGAGTTTTCAACAGAGGAATGTCAAATGGTGGGGAAACATGCAAAAAAATGTTCAAAGTCCTTAAACATCAGGGAAATGCAAATTAAACCAACTCTGAGACTCCATCTTACACCCATCAGAATGGCTTGAATACTCAAATGATAGCATATGCTGGCAAGGATGTGGAGCCAGGGGAACATTTCTCCATTGCTGTTGGGAGTACAAATTTGTACAACCACTTTAGAAATTAAGTTGGCAGTTTTCTAGAAAACTACAAATAGTTCTAAATCAAGACCTTGCTATACCACTCCTAGGCATATACCCAAAATGTGCCCTACCATCGCACAAAGACACTTGCTCAAGTGTGTTCGTAGAAGCTTTATTAGAAATAGTCAGAAACTGATAACCACCTACACATTCCCCAACTGATGAATGGATAAAGAAAATATGGTACATCTACATAAATGAATACTATTCAGCTTTTTAAAACAAAGTTATGAATTTTGGAGGCAAATAGATGGAACTTGAGCATACCATCCTGTGTGCTCAGGTCATATCAATCTAGTACCAAAAGGACACACGATGTATCTACTTACTTATAAGTAGATATTAGCCATAAAATACAGGATTCCCATGCTACTTACCAGAGACCAGGGAAGGCAATATTTGAATCTCACATTGAATGAGGAATAAAATAGTCATAAGACAGATGGAACTGAGTGGGAGAGGGAATGGGAAGGGGAATGTGGAGGCTTAGGGTCAGGTACAAGGAAAGACAAGAGGGATGGCCAAATAGCCATAAGAATAGATGAAAATCTGTAACTGACAGGGTTGGGGAGGTAGGGGGAATCTCTAGGAAGAGACAAGAGATGTGAGATAAGGGAGGGGCTCAAGAATGAGGGTGTCCTTAGTTGTGACTCACACCACTGTGGATATGGAACCTGAAGAAGCTACCTCCTATACAGCCAGGAAAAAAAAAATCCAATGAAGCAATAGGTATACCAATCTACTCACAAAACTTTTAATCCAAAATTTATCCTGTCTACAAAATACACAGGGATTGTGGATGAAGCAGAGATTGAGAGATAAGCCATCTAATAACCAGTACAACTTGAGACCCATCCCATGGGCAAGCACCAATCCTTGACATTAATGATGATACTCTGTTATACTTGCAGACAGGAGTCTAGCATGGTTGTCCTCTGAGAAGCTCCACCCAGCAGCTGTTTCAGACAGATATGGACACCCATAAACAAACAGTGGATGGAGCTTGGAGACTTCTATGAAAGAATAGGAGAAAGGATTATGAGCCCCTAAGAGGATAGAAACTCCACAGAATGACCAACAGAGTTTAAAAACTTGGACCCTTGGGGCTCTCAGAGACTGAACCACGAACCAAAGAACATACATGGGCTGGACTTAGCCTTCCTGCACATATGTAGCTGAAGTGCAGCTTGGTCTTTATGTTAGTCCCGAACAACTGGAATGGATTATGTTCTTCTAGCTGGGCTGCCTTGTCTGGCCTCAGTGGGAGAGAAGGAGCCCAGCATCATAGAGAATTGATGTGCCAGGGTGGAGAGATACCCAAGTGGGCTACCACTTGCTCAGAGGGGAACAGGAGGACCGATGGGACAAAGAATTGTGGGAGGGAAACCATGGGCTGAATGTAAAGCAAATAATAATAATAATAATGTAATAAAAAAGAACTTCAAAATACCATTTTCTAAGCACAACATAACCATTACAATCATGAACTAACAACAGAGTGGCTACTCACGCTGAGTCTACATAATGTTGAATGGGCCAACAATTGGTTATATCTGACAAAGAAGCTCACAAGGCCCTACACAATTTACAGCGCAACTACTGTCAACCACTTTACTAAAAGGGATAGATTGTGTCTAGGACACAAGGATCCACTGAATAGTTCTAACACCATGTTCACATGGAAGGCTTAAGTTAAACCCAGTGGAACACATGACAAAACACAAAATTATCAATAAGGTAAAGAAATTTGGAGAAAAGAAGAAGAGGTCATAGGAGTGGGAGATAAGAGAAAATATAAGAGGTAATCATAATGCATTATATGTAAGGTACAAAGTTATTAAAAGAAAATTATTAATAAAACATCAAAATATATTTTGAATCAAATCTTATTTATTGAGAGGTTTTGGGCAAATCATGTAGCCTCTTAAATATAGGTAGGCATAGAATACCACATTTCTTTCATCTTCATTATTTTTTAATACCACAATTTTTAATAATAAGAAATATATTGATATTCTTAATAAAAATAAGGGTATTTTGTAAGAAATTAAACTTCCTAGTTTTTGAGAATAGTCAAAACTGCAATGTAAAACTAATGATAACTCTCCTGTAAAATATGAGAAAATTAGCACCTATATATCTGATATTTCTGTGTATTTTAATTCTAGTATCTGAGAGGTATTAAAATAACCTATGTTGAAATGACCCAAGGTACGGTACATGAATGAAATAGAAGCAGTGTTAGAAAAAAGCTGCCTTACTTAGGTGATGTGAGACTTTGCAGTACAGTAGTAGAAGTACTATTATTTACCAGACTTTGACATGGATTCTTTTGTCATTTTCAGAGCTGCTTTATCCTTATGCCCCTTCACAAGTTATGGTTCATAATGCTACCCCTGTTCACAATTCATGCACAACTGAAATGAGATGCAAATCCAGAAAATAGCCTAGAATACACTAGGCTATTCTGAAAAGCCATTATGTGACAGTTGTTTGTTGCCCCCAACAATAAGTAGAATGCTGTTCTAAACTTCTTCTCAGATCTGTGACAACGCATGCTGATTTATAATGAAGCTCAAACTGTGTCATTAACTTGCCTTTGGAAAAACAAACACATACTATTTATTACTATTGCCCATTATCTGAAAAAAAACCTAAACACAAAATTCTTACTTTTCTTATGGAAAATATTTATGTTAACCGTCTATGTTTTATAACTCAGTCATTCTTAACTCAGTTCTAGGTAGTCAAGAATGGCATTCTTGTAGCTCTTAAATGCTGATTAAAAGAAAAAATAGTAACAGAGAAAAGCCGCACATGGTATATATTAATCTGTTTCCACAAATACTAAATTAATTCTTTTGATTAACTTCCCGGTGAAGTAAGATGAACTCAGGTATTAATTGACCTCTTTTGTTCAAAGGGCATTCTAAATATATCTGTAAGCTTCTTAGATGAAACAAGTGTCTTACTGCTTATTCCTACTTTAAGATTACCTTTTGGAGTTCAGCTAGATTGAATGTGGTTGTGGATTAAGCAGTGTTATCTTAGCCTTTCTGGTGGCAGTAGCTAACCTGGGAACCTCACAGAGGTCTCCTGTACTCCTGCTCTCACCTTCTTTCTGAATTGAAGTTCAACCTCTAGTTTTCCAAACAAAAGCGGATTAATTTCATACAAAACATATTAAAACTACTGAATATCACCCATGGAATGATTGATGTATGACATTACTATTACATGAAACTTGACTGATGTGCTTAAGATTTCCTAAGACAGGTGATCTATAGCAAAAATATGACTGTTTCAAACCAGCAAAGAAATGTAAAGCCAAACCTGGGTCTGGCTGAGATGGAGAGGGAAAAGGATGGTTGCATACAACAAAACAAACTTAAACTGTCATTCCAGGTGAGGAAAATACAGCTTGCCTCTTCAAGTCTGGGAATAATTTATAGAATGTTTCCAAAAAAAAAAAAAAAAAAAAAAAAAACAGTGTCATCATAGTGAGACTCAAATTTCAGAAATAGGAGATAAATGACTTTGCTATGTGATAGTTGTCGAAAGCTAGATAGCACATTGTAAACATCAACCAAGAACTATTCAAGCTCTTGTGACTCAAAACTGTTCCAGCCGCTGAGATATACGTAGCCCACGTGAGGTCCCGTCATATGCTTTACATACAACTACTTCTCTTTCCTTTATAAACAAAGAAGACAATTTTTGTTTCCTTTTTTGTACAAAATTGCATATCATTCTTTTGTGTGACCTCAAAAGAAGGAAACCATAATATAAGTTTCCACAAGAAATACAAATAATATGCCCAGAAATTATTTTGTATATTTTGTTTTAGTCTCTTATTATTTTATAATAGTTTTAAAATGTGAGCGTGCATGTGTGTGTGCCTGTGTGTGTGTGTGCCTGTGTGTGTGTGTGTGTGTGTGTGTGTGTGTGTGCCTGTGTGTGTGTGTGTGTGTGTAATTGCAGACACCCATGATGAACAGGAGAGGGTGTTGCATCATCTGCAGTTGGTAGTTCTGGTGTTTGAAAGCAAACAAGACATGGGTGCTGGAAAAGAAACTTGGGCACTTTGGAAGAGCAGTACAGTTAAGTAAAATTAAGTTCCATATTGGTTAAGAGGTCTTAACCAGTGAGCCATGTCTACAGCTCCTTGGTCTTATCCTATATTAACATTTTAGATAAAAAGTTTATAGAATCATTCATCACCTTTGCTACATTTTCATATTGTGAGAATTTTCTAGGCCTTGGAAATTTTAGCCTTGCCATATCCATAAACTTAAATAAATAAAACATGCTATTTTAAGATAACATGGCTGGTTGATTTAAGGTTTGAATGGCTGAAAGAGTTCACCAAAAATACATTTCTTGTTTTCAGAAAACTTGACACTTAGTTTCTCAAAACAATCTAAGCCATTATTAAATGACATGAAAGGTGTTTACTGCTTCAAAGGGCACCCTACCAGAATCCCACTTTTCTTACCGTGAGCTACAGACTTTTAAATGGTACTTTCTATAAATGTATCTTTCCTAATAAGAAGTAATGCTGTGATCTCAGGGAAGCTACACATACTGTAAGAAACTTTTGGGCCTTTAGACTGTTTATCTAATACTGAGTTTAGACTGGATGCTTCTTCATGTCTGTTCTTTCCTCTGAGTGTCTCACCTTTGTTACAAAGCATGTAAAGAACATACATTCTACACATTCAAGAAGAAAATAGCTAAAGGACAGATATTTCATCATTACAGTATCATTAAAGAGACATACTGAAGGTCAATTTTAATAAATTCGATACATAAATAACCCATAAATGAAGACTGAACTTTCTATGATATCAACAGAGTAAATTCTTTTGTATTTTCTTGTCAAAGAACTTTCTAACTTCAAATGAGAATATGAGAATGTAATTAGTTTGGATTAAGATGCATTACTAAAACTAGCATGTAGAAGTAAACAATGAAGGCTATTGGCAAGGGAGTTTGAAGGACACCAAGGTGCTATCGACTCCAACAACACCTGCTTTAGCAAATCTCTTTCTTAAGCCATCTGTGTCTTTAATCTAGTTTTGTTCTCTGGCTTCCTAAGAACCACTTGAACATTCTGTTTTTTCTCTTTAATTTCACACTGATATAGATCTTTACATTTTTCATTATTCCTTCTCTTCTCTTTCCAGGGCTCCATATTGAATGCTCCAAATCTTTATCTTAACTTCCAAGTCTACAATTACTCACCGACTTCAACTTAAAGCAGCAAATTTAGAATTTCCAGTCTTGGCTTGCCAGGACAATGAGTAGGTTGAAAACAGATGCATACCTCTTCTTTTGCTCTTCCAGTTCTACTCCATTCAGTTGTATCTCAGCTCTGTAGCTGAAAACCTGTTGATGTCTCACTTTTCTCTCGAACCCCACCCTCAATAGATCATAAAGATCTCCTCTCCCACCTTTTCTTCCCCCAACTTTCAATATCCCCTTTCTCACAGTGTCCTAGCCTCCAACATCATTGGGCATTCACCGAGACACATCAGCTGAGCAGGACAAGAAAACAGTAACCCTGCTGAAAATCTTCACCACTTCTCTTTTTCCTCCAATACTGTTCCCCATTCTCACCCCTCATGCAGCAACAGAACGCCCGATGAAGGCTAGCTACCATGCCTGCTACCCACATCTTTTGTGTATTCTGCAAACCGTCTGCTGCTTATTTCCTTCTCCCCATGTGTGACACTATACAGTCCTCAACTCCAGCAGGTACATGCCACTAACACATAGGGGATGTCTGCCAGAAAATCAGGTTGCCTACCTACAGATATTCTCTGCTCCCTATTTCTTCCAGATCCAATACCCCAGGCTCACCCCATTCTCTGCTGCAGAACACATGTTGTAACCTTTACTGTCCCCATGATCCCATCTCCTGTGGATCTCACAGATTACCCCCAGTAATCTTCCCCCAGTTGTAGCTTTATCTCAGTCCACAGATCCAACAGGAAACTTTTGCTGATCCACATGCCATACCTGACAGAAAATGAGGAAGCCTTCTTACAAATCTTCTTTTCTCCCTCAGTTTCCCCAGATATGATCCCTCAGTTGCACTCCCAGCTCTGTAACAGAGTATTTGTGGAAGCCTTGGCAGACCTAGAGCCACTCCTCTCAGGGCAAGACTAGGCTGAATGCAGGTGCACAACTTTCTTTAACTCCTCTAATCCTAACCACCTTAGTCTCAGACCTAGCTCAGTAGCAGAAAATATGTTGCAGTTCTTGCTTCCCATTTATTGCATCCTTAATGATTTACAAAGATCTCCAAACATCCTTTGCTCAAACTCATCCCAATATTCCTGCCTCCAACAACCAACAAGTACTACTCCCTTTGAACACATAGGCTGAGTAGGCTAGATAAACAGGCAACAGCCAGCCATCCCTCTTTCCAAAAATCCAGAGAGAAAGCAGAAAACAACAAATAAGACGAATCATTATCAATGCTCTCAATTACTCAATGTAAAAAAATACAGACTTAACAGATTGGATTGGAAAACAGAACCCATTCTTTTCCGTCAGGCAAAAATAACACCACAATATGGAGAGTAGACATTACCTCAGGGTAAAAAGTTAGGAACAGATATCCCAAGCCAATGGATTTAGAAACAAACTGTGGTAGTCACGTTAATATTTGCAAAATAGATTTCAAAACAATCTACTGAGATGAGATTGAGAAGGATAGATAGTAAATACTCATATCAAAGGAAAAATCCACCAAGACAATATTTCAATTCTTAGTATCGATTACCCAAACACAAGGGTCTCAATGTTTGTAAAAGAAGCACTATTACAGCTCAAGTCACATATTGACCCAAACACACTTGCAGTGGGAAACTTCAATATCTTACTCTCGCCAATAGGCAGGTCTTCCATACAAAAACTAAACAAAAAATTGCTAGAGCTAACAGACTTTATAAACCAAATAGGCCTAACAGATAGTTACAGAACATTTCATCTAAACATACAGGAATATACTTTCTTATCAGCCTCAAAAAACTTGCTTTAAAATTGATGAAATATTGAGACACAAACCAAGTAACAACCAATACAATAATAAGGATACAATACAATAATAAAATACAATAATATAAATACAATACAATAATACATAATAAATAATACAATACAATAATAAAAAATTTGCCTGCATTCTATTACCATAGTGGGTCAAAGCTGGATATCAATAAGAGGAAGCTTACAAAGTTGTTGAACCTGAAGAACTCTATTGGATGAAAAAATGAGTCAAACAGTAACAAAGAAACACATTAAACACTTTCCAGAATTCAGTGAAAATAAATACCCAGCACACCCAAACTTCAGGAAACAATGAAAGTAGGTCTAATAGGCAAGTTCATATTTCTATGTGTCTTTATTAAAAAACATAGCAAACAAACAAAAACTGAAGTGATCATATACTAATAACTTACCATTACACCTGAACTCTCTAGACCAAAATCAATGAATCACACACAAAAGAATTAAATGGCAGGAAATAGTCAACTATTTGTATTCATTGTAATACTGGATCCAACTCTCAAGAAACTCATAATCCACTATTTTTATAATATCATAATTGATTGTCCTTGTATAATGTGTGTCTTTTAACAGTGAAAGCAAAATAAGTGAACTCAGAAAGTAAAAGTAATCTGAAGCATTTTATAATTTTTGGAAATATTGGCTGCTTCTTCAGCATTTTGGGGGAAAATTCAGTCTCTATTTACCTAGTCATTCATAACAGTTATTTTTCCATGAAAAACTAAATATGTTTATATTTATCTCAAAGTAGATTTTCAAAATCTACCTTGATTTAATTCTCATTTATATGAGTATATATGGAATTCAATTTTGCTTAGTTTGTGTATGGGGTGTGTGTGTATGTTTGCCTAGTTCCATTTGAATAACTGTTTCAGCAAATGACACTAGAATGCAGACATTTAACTTATAAAAAAAAGGCTGAGTCCCCACTTTTGTTTGCTAATTGACATGGTTTTGTTGAAGTTAAATACGCAAAACTCTTTCATCCAAAATAACTGTGAGCCTTCATCCCTCATTAATCTATGAAAACCTTTCTTTGCCTGTGGTATAAACACAGCAACAGGAGGCACCTACACAAAGCTCAAATATCTCCCAAATTAATCAGAAATCTAAATATTAAATTAAGAAATATTTTGACAGACTGGAAATATGGTTCAGCAGTTTAAAGCGCTTGTGATTCTTCCAGTTGACCTAAATTTAGTCAATATCATTCATTTTGGCTATTTCACAAATTATTAAATGTCCACCTCCAGTTATTGCAATACATTTTGATCTCTGTGTATGTATATAGACACATATATCCAAATATACTTATCAATTTAAAAAATGTAAGCAAGCTACAGTGGTGCAATGCTGTAACTGAGGGCAAGGCAGGAGGTCATTTTTCATAACATAGTAAGTTGGGGGCAAACCTAGGCTATAAGAGTCCATCTTGCAGAAACAAGTAAAGCACAACTTTACTGAACTGATTCATTAGCTCCACTGAGTTCTGGTGATTTTGGATTTGTATGAATATATATATGTACACAAGAGCATACATAATTATTTTGTCTGTGAGAACTGATAATTATATTTTATAATAAATAATATAGTTTTAAATTATGTAATAATGAACATATAGTATATAAAATATATTTCATAGATAAGATACAAATTATATGTGAATAATATACAAAATACATTATATTTGTATTAAGTTATATATATAAATTTACATATAATATAAATTTTTCATATATGTAAATAATATATAGAATAATATATAATAAAATATATAATTTTTATAAAATATACATTATATATAATAAAAATATATGTCTTCAGTTTTCTTTTTTGAACATGTTCTTATCTGGTTTTGTATCACAAAAATATGGGATTAATATAACATGTTCTGAAGAGTCCTTCATCTTCAACTTCTTAAACAGCATATGAAGTATTATTATTCTTTTCTATTTATATTTTGGCAATATTAAAGAATAAAACTGTCTTGTACAGAAATTTTTTATTGACTCAATCATAATGCTTGTTACTGGTCTAGGTTTTCTATTTCTTCATAGCTCTTTTTTTCTTTTCTTTCCAGCTTTTTAAAAAACTTTTTCCCAATCTGGTTTTGTACCATTTTAATTGCATACAAGTACTAAAGTTAGTTCTAGGTTGAAGAACTACCAATAAAATAGATGCAAATAGCCAAGAAATATGCAAGACAAGAAAGACAAATAGTCAAAAAGCAAGCAAGGCAATAAATAAAGTCCTGTGATCATTCATGTGATCACTGTTTCTAAGGGCTTATCAGAATGAACAAAACATCTGTGCCTATATCCTTGTCCTAGACCAAAGTCATTTTAATTCCTGAAGTCTACTTCTTTTTTCTAGCCTAATAATTAGATTCCTGCCTGAAGTTACTTTTTTGTCTTAGCCTAAGAATTATATTTCTGCCTGAAATTACTTTTGTGTTCTAGCCTAAGATTTAGATTCCTGCCTGAAATTATTTCTTTGTTCTAACCAAATGTCAGATTTCTGCCTGTAGCCCATTTCCTTGTCCTTGGCCAATGTCAGATTCCTGCCAAGCAGCCCCAAAAGCTCTACACATCTCCCCATTTTTTATTTCCTAAACTAGACTGAGCCTGTCTTAGGTCATTCTGACAAGAATGCCTTCCTTACCCATCATAGAATATGCATTATCAAAAGCAATCCACTTCTGTCTTAGGTTGGTAAGGCTATGTGCAGAATCTTACCCATCCTTGGCTAGCCAGCCTGCTAAATTAATAACTCTGTCTAGGGGTCTATTTTCAGTTTCAAGGCATGTACTTAGGCCACCAACATAATGATGCTGTTAAAGACAAGCTTCAACACAGTGTGCAGGAATAAAAGTATTCTCAGGACAAAAAGGGCTAGTATGATCAAGCTGTGTATGCCATTCATGATCATTTTTTTTGAAAGTTTAATTTGTGTAAGAATCTGGCCATTTATTCTAGCTTACCAGATCTGATGTCACACAATTGTTCTTTGTAATCTTTAACCAAGGTCTTAAAATTCTCACCACCTGACAACATGCACCAAAGACTAAGTTTTCAACACATAGATCCTTAAGTAGGAACAATTTCTAAAAAAGTGATCTGCACGTTACTTGGGTATATAAATAATGTATATTGAAGAGGGAGTTAAGAGAATTGATACCATAATTAGTTCCCCTTTAAAATGGCACACTTTCAAATAGAAGTGATCTATCATAGTAACATTATAAATATGTTTTTAAGTTTAAAAGACTCTCACTTGGAATTTTCTTTGAAGTGTTGTATAACCAAAGCATATATGATAAAATTCATATATTTAGTGTGAAAGTATGAGATCCAAGGATTTTATGTTCCATCTAGTAATTCTCTATTAATGAGTCAAGAAAGCTTGTGGAGACTTACTCATGAAGGCAAGAACTCATAAAATGAATTATAAACATTTTCCTGCGAAACTCAAATCATTGATTTCACTCAACCATAAAATATAAGCAAAGGACTAACAAAAGTTCCCTTTAGCTAACAATGAAATAAAAGGGACAGTATTTCTCTCCTTTATCACCATACCTACAACAATCAAGTGAGTTCTAGACCATCCTTGAAATGATCATTTCAACTCCATGTATCAAATAAGAGGCTACATGAATCCTCTCAGACAGGATACAAAGTGATGAGTTTTTCCACTGCCCAAGCTTGTCATCAGGAAAGAACTTTAACATAGGAATCAGACAGAAGCCAGCTGAGTAGAGCAGATTACCTGAGTTAAGTTGACTCTGGTGGTTGAAGGTAGGTAGGGTTCAAGAGAGGGAGAGAAAGTCCTGGGAAAAAGGAATGTCCAGACAATGATGAAAAGCCTGAAGAGCCTTCAAGTATTAAGTAGAGCACTGATCAGTGCAGGCCTGAATGGAAAGTAGGTGAGACTAGAAACATGCTCAAAAAATTAGAAGTCACATATCACAACACTAATGTAATGCAAGTAAGAGTGTCTGACTTCACTGCGTAGACTAGAAAACATAAGGCAAATTCCATTAGATTATCCAGCATATCTTGCTTCTGTAATGAGGAATAAATATGCCCAAACCAAGCACCAATTTTTAATACTCTTCAGCAAATCTTAAAGCCTTGCAGAATCCAAGTATTTAGAAATGACTATAATCCAGAATATAGTTTTAGAGTATTGGTAGAAAAACAAAAATATACTTAATCTTTAAAGAAAAAAAAATCACAGTATCTGCTATCACATAAACAATTTTCATTCCAAATTTCAGGAGAAGTAGCAGTGCAAACTCACAGACTGGAGCATGGATAATGGACCTAAGTGCTGAACACTGATGAAAACTGTACCTCAAAGTATTAAGTCAGAATGTGTAATAAAAGACTAAAATGCCCAAATGAAACATCTATATAGAAAATAGTAGTAGAACAAGTCCAATCTGAAGAAACTAGAAACAAAATATCTAGTTATTAGAAAAGATTTAAAAACACTTGGAAAAATACATCTAAACTAATTAGAAACAAACACAGAGAAGTAAAATAAATAAAATCACAAATTAAAGTCTGTATTCTGCCATCAATAAAAACAGATAGAAGGATTGTCAGAAAATCCTGTGAATAATAACATCAATATACTGGCTTACTAGATAAATAGACACATATATGCAAAAAACATATGCAGAGCAGTAAAGATTGACTTGCTGTAAGGAGAATCAACCAGTACTTAGAAATCAAAGGTCCAAGACGAGATGACATCATTCACCACTCTACTCAAAGAGTTAAGTAATTGGCACCAAAAGTTCTTATGATTTTTTGAAAAATAATCGGTTTTGAGGGCCACTTCTTATCTGACTTTATAGTGACAGTATTACCATGATATCCCAAAAGTAGACATACTGCAGTTGTTCCACAAAATAATCTCCCATGAATATTGTGGTGAAAATTATCAGGAAACTACTACTATTGTGGGCTGTTTGTGCTCCTCAAACTCATATTGATGACTTTTTAACTTATTCACTTTACAACCCTCTCATTGTTCTCCATCCCAGTTTGCCAGCTACTCTGGTAATACTTTCTCCTCCCCTCCCTTTCTTCATTGAGCAGGTGGAGGCCACCTAGGTATATATATCCCCACCCTAGTATTTTAAGTCTCTCCAGGGCTAGGCTTTTCTTCTCCCACTAAGGCCAGACAAGGTAGGCTAGCTAGAAGAACATATCCCACACACAGGTAACAACTTTTGGGATAGCCCCCACTCCAGTTGTTTGGGACCCTCATGAATATCATGCTCCACATTCTCTACTACATTAAGGGAGGCCTAGGTCCAGCCCATGTATGTTCTTTGGATGATTAGCTTTTAGTCTCTGAGAGCCCCACCCAGGGGTCCAGATGAGTTGATTCTGTTGATCTTGTGGAGTTCCTATCCCCTTCAGGCCACAATCCTTCACCCTAGTTTCCATAAGTGTCCCCAAGTTCCATTCACTGTTTAGCTGTGGGCATCTGCTTCTGTGTGAGTCAGCTCAAGGGTAAAGCCTCTGAGAGGACGGCCACACTTGTTTGCAAGCATAACAGAGTATCATTAATAGTCTCAGGGATTGGTTCTTGCCCATTGGATGAGTCTCAATTCGGCAGGTTATTGGTTGGCTTTTCCTCTGCCTTTGGTCCATCCACAGTCCCTGTTTTTCTTGTAAATGGGATGAGTTTTGGTTTGCCTATAGCTTCCTGCCTAGCCACAGGAGGCAGCCTACTCAGGCTCTCTATCCCTAATGCTGTGAGTCACAGCTAAGGACACTCCCATTGATTCTCTGTGCTTCCTCTCTGCCAGGTCTTCATCTCTTCCTGCTAGTCACCTTCCCCTGGCCTGGCCATTGCAGATTTCCATTCATTCTCATGGCCATCTGGCCATCCCCCTCTCTCCTCCCTCACCTCTCCCCACACCCAAACTTGAAGCTGCCTCCACTCTTCTCCAGAGATCTGCTCTCCCACCTAGTTCCCTCCCTCCCTCCATCTGCCTTCCAGGACCATCCCATCCCACTTCCAAGTGATACTCATGCATCCTTGCTTGTTGCCCTTCTTCCTATCCAACCTCCTTGGGTGTATCTTGTTGATATCTTTGAACCACATTATTCTACCAGGAGGTAACATCCCATTTTATTTATTCATTATTGTTAAATTATTATTATTTTTAATGTGTATAGGTGTTTTACTTACACATATGTCTAACATGTGTGTGTGGCTGTAATATATAATAGGGCCCAAAACATATACAGAATTAATGAGAAGTTCAAGGCTTCTTTTATTCCCCATTAGCCCCCCCAGCCTTATCTACCTCAAGTCAGAACCTATTAAAAGAAGAGCTTTATAAGTTATCAAATATGCAGGTTACTTGACATTAACTTCAGGCTTCAGAAGTACAGCAATACATTTCCATAGTATACAAATTGATCAGGGTAAGGAACTCTGTTATAGTAGCCCAGATGTACTAAGCAAAACCTGGTACTGAACAATTTAAAAGGATATTACAAATAATTTTTAAAAAGAAGTAGTTTTAGGACTAATAGCTAACAAGTGGAAGTATTTAGAAATTAATTCTCAAGAAAACTTTCATTGCTATGAGAAAAAATTAGATATAATACTAATGTGTCAAAGATTTTGAATAGAGCACTGTGGACGGCAGAATGGGGTGCTCAGGGTACAGCAAGCCTTTTCTTCACTGCTTATCATAAAATGAAAGAAAAGCACAATAAGCTAAATGAAATTCTGCAATAAAATGGGGGCATGTAAAGAGATGGATCAGCACTTAAGAGGACTAGCTGCTCTTCCAGAAGACCAGCACAAACAGGGTGGCTTACAAACATCTGTAACTCCAGTTTTGTGGAATCCAGTATCCTTTTCTGTTGTCAGCGGCACAGACACGCACACACAGGTTACACAGACATGTGTGTAACTAAAATACCTATCCACATAAAACTAATAATTCACCAATAATGAATAAGTAAAATGGAATGGAAGGCAGAGATTAAATAGTTGGAAAGTTCTCAGTCTGGCCATATTGTTAAGATTGAAAAAGTGTGTTGAAAGAATAGTAAGAGTCTGGACAGGAAAAGTATTTGATGACTAAATTAGTACACATAAAAGGAAACAGCTGCCATCCAGAAAATGAAAGACTTTCATAATTTTTTCGAAGATTTATGGAGTTGTCTCACCCAACAGACCCAGAATAAAAGTCCTGAAAAGAGAAAATAACCAGGGCCCCATGCATGCATTCTTCCATCACCTCTAGTAATCCCCAGGTGAGGCTTCCACAGAGCCACATCTGGCTAGGATCTACCATGCAGTAATACCTGCAAAGTGCCCCAAAGGAACAACATGGGGGATTATGGGAATCTTTACTTGGATATAAAAAGACCACTCTACTCCATGTCAGGACTATATAAGACTCACAACAAATACCATTTCCTTGCCGTCTTTTCTTCTCTCCCTTTCTCTCCACAGTCCAGTCCCATATCTCCGGTATGTGCCTTTTTAGTTTGTTTAGCCAGAAGTGGATAAAACTTGTGCATTTTAATTTCCTTGAAGTAAAATTAATTTCTATTTATGCAGCACTATATTTTCTGAATTCTATATAAGCATGATAGCACTGGTTTTATTGCCTTCCTTTTTCTTCTATTAAATTGCAAACATAAAGACTCACTGAACTAGTCTCTCTACACTTATTTGATTGAAGATTTCCATTGTGAAAAGATAAGAGAAACATTCTGTCATGAGAAAATGAGCAGAGAGTTTCCTTTGATTTGTAGCTCTGCAGTTCCCAAATTGAAAAGGTCTGCTGTGTGGGTGTGGGTGTTGGGGGGGATTTCAGTTACTCATGGTATAATATTCAGCCATAATCCAAATTATGTCTTTTGATAAAACTTCTCTACTTCTCATATTTAATGTATTATAAATTATTTAGTTTTGCTTTAGGTTTATTTTGTTTACTAATAAAAGTAGAATGGAATCATAAAATGTACAATTGCAAACATGTGATTAAATGCTCTCAACCACAAATTTAAATTTGGCTGCATTTGAAGTACTACTTCCACTCAGTTTTACCACTAAATAAATTTCCATTCATGATATATATATATATATATATATATATATATATATATATATAGTTACTTTTTCCAACTCATAGATTTAAAGGTATATATAGTAAGTATTATCCTACATTTTCTACTGTTTTATTCTTGCAAAACTACTATTTTTGTTTTCCTATCTATGGAGCCTTTCATGCCTTTTATTTTGTTTCTTAGATCTTGGAAAATCTCACTGTGCTCACAAGAAAAATATTTGGAATGAATGATTCAACTTTAAAAAGCCTTTTGTTTTAATTTAAAAGAGAAATTGGAGACAATGCAAACTTCTCACTCTCTAACTGAAAGCCTAACAATGAGCTAATTCATTAACATAACAACAAAAACTACATATAAAATGCATTATAGCTGAAGAGTTTCTGGGAATTTGGAAAATCTACTCATGTCAAAATTGAAGTATCCTGTACTTACCTGATTTTGGAAAGAAGTGATTATCAAGGAGCAAAACATCCAAAACCAAGGATGTTGAAAAATCGTTAACAAAACCTGATATTTGAGGATGTAATTAAACTATAAAATGTCTGTTACTGTTTGAATGGAAATGCTGCACAGGTGGATAAAACAACTCTCAGAAGTCATGGGTTGTTACATATAATTCACAATACCAGAGGATAGCTAACATCTTTTAAGTTGTTAGTCAAAGATATCCTTGAAGTGACCAAAGTAACACAGGCTACCTATGATGTTGAAGATACCACATACTTCTATTCCAGAACAGAAAAGTCAAGTGGAAATTGAGCTTAAATTTTTCCTATCTCCGATAGCAGTTCTCCTTGTGACAGAAATGCCATGCAGGCTGCAGGGGGAAACCATCAACATTCTTAATCCCCTGTAGAGACAACATGCTATACTACTAAATGACTAGGCAAGATATGCCTTCCAGTGCGATAGTGGAAATTTTATTATGGGTCAATTCTAGATTGGATTCACAAAAGGGAATTCCTATCTCATATGATAAATCTAGTCAAAATCATATAGCTGAAGTCATAGGCCGTGGTAGTAGAAAAACCTATGGCTATTGTTTAGTTAGATGCATATGATGTCCCTACCAAATTGCTTTCTTGATAACTATTTTATTCGAATAAATTCGTTCCACTGGAAGCTTTTACCATGAAAGCTTCTTTTAGCAACATATAGTGGTAACTGGATGATCATGACACTCTGTTTTCCTGTAAATAACCTCTAAGACATGATCTTGTTAGTAAGCAATCCTAATGAAAGTCAGTGAGTCTAACAGAGGGAGAGAGAGAGAGAGAGAGAGAGAGAGAGAGAGAGAGAGAGGGAGGGAGGGAGGGAGGAAGGAAGGAAGGAAGGAAGGAAGGAAGGAAGGAAGGAAGGAAGAAAGAAGTAAACAAGGGACTCCTTGGAAAAATACAGGAGATCAGCTATGTTGAAGAATCACAAGTCAGAGTACTTCAGGATGAATATAACAAAATATATTATGCACATGTATCAAAATGTTGTGATGTAATTCATTACCATGTGTTCTTAATGTGTGCTAAGAAAAAAATCATAGGAATGTATTCAAAAGATAAACAAATAATAAAACTCAAATGTTTTCATAAAGAAAAAAGCTTACAATCGTAATGTTAAACATTTTTTCTGTGCCTGAAATAATCTAAATCAGATATAGAGGGGAAACAAAAAAAAAAAAAAAATGATTCACCCTGAAAGAGAATACTTTCTGGCTTTGAGTTTGCTGAACGAGGCAAGAGGGTATATTTTTGAACCCAAATTCCTGAATATGTATAGGAAATAAATTCTGTTCCAACAAAGGGAAAAGGAAAGGATAAAGGGACAACTTGTTCCAAATTGATTCAAAGCCTGGCAGTGCACAGTACAGTAAGTCATGAGGATTATGATGTCCCTCCATTCTCATGGATATGGAGTGAGGACCTTCAGCCTATTCTGAGGGCTGGAGTCCCATAGCTACAATACTCATAACTGGATCTGTGTGATCACAGCACCACCACTCATGCGGCTCAGCAGTGGGACTGCTCCCAGAGCTTCCTCTGGTATTATCTTATTGGGACTGTGGCAGCCCTACTTTTGTGGGTTTTTTTTCTTTAAGCCACATTGTTTTCTGGAGGATGCTTTGGAATAAAGGTGGAAATAAGCCCATTCCTGAGTCTTTCACTCGCTCTCTCTGCGATAATGCTAGAGAAACCAGAGAGACACTGTCAGAAGCAGCCCAAAATGCTCTTGTGGAGCTGTCATGATGGCTGAAATGTCTAGAAAGACACTGGATATCCCACCTAATGCCATTCCTACATTCACCTGTGACATGATTGGAGACCGGTTTTGAACATTCACATCTTAAGAGAGCATTAACCTATGGACTAAAGCAAATATTTGACGATACCCTGTTTGGTTTTCTTTGTTTTTAATTTTACTTTTATCAGGTTTGCTTTCCTTTTTGTGTTGTCTCACATACTAGTATACATTTTATATACAAAAGAAGTAGGAAGATGCTTTTATCTTATTCAGAACCATGACTATGGTGACCTCTTATTGATTCTCTCAAGCTGTTTGATTTTCCTAAAAACTCAAACTATATCTTAAACTCTCATCACATTTATATATTTGATAATGTGATGTATCAGCTCAGTTTAGATGGTGTTAATATTCTGATAAATGTAAGTATGCTTGCATTGCATTTGGTACTGCAAAGTTCATGCCTGCTTTACTTGGGTAGTTTAAAATTACAGTACCTACTCACAGTTAAGCCAAATATACAGCAGAACTGATTTACTGACTTATAGACTTTTTAGTGCAAAACCTTTAGTGCAAAAAGAATTCAAAGAAGCAGAGACCGTGTGTATGTTTCTCTCTTCCCCCCCCCCCGTGTGTGTGTGTGTGTGTGTGTGTGTGTGTGTGTGTGTGTGCTTCACAGGGGAGATCACTAATTGGAGTGAATCACCAATAATTTAAAGGTGTGTGTGTGTGTGTGTGTGTGTGTGTGTGTGTGTGTTAGATAGACAGGCAGGTTTTGGAACACTGATGTGTATAAGCTACAAAATATTTATTTACTGGAGACTATGTACACTTAAGCATGGTTAGGGAAAACATTGGGTATCTTGGTAGATTCAATTTTATAAAATTAGAATAAAAGTAAAGCCACCTATGAATATGGAGAGTAGTGTGTGAGAAAGTACATGCACAGATGATGCGTGAGATAAAACAGAGGCTGGAGTGTTTCCAATGCACAAGTTCATGTTTGCTAACATGAAATAAAGGTGATAAATATTTATAGAGGCTGCCTCTTATTTTATAAAATCTCTCCACAGGAGAAGAAAAACATGAATTTAATTATGGAAAACAATCATTGAAAATAGTATGAGAAAATGGCTGCTTTGTCTGAGGGCTTGGGGAAAGTTATGCTAAACTATTTCCAAGCTGAAGCAAAATGAATGCAGAATTCTCTTTCCTGGGAACTCAAATATCCAATGGGAAATTACCAAAGGGAAGCTTTTCATTTCTGCCCCTTGATCCAGATAAGTAAGAGCAGGAAGCCTACATGACTACATCTCAGCCATGAATTAAACATGAAAAGTATACAAAATAAAGATACTATTGCACAGACATGTATGCTGTATTTTTAAAGACAAACTTGATTTTTTTTTTAATGATGGTAGAAACATGGACTTAAAACTGTACTTACATTTCAATCTTTCAATTTCTTTTAGTCAAAAAAGTGTACCAAGGAAGGCTAAGTTGTGCAGTGTTAGCCATGCTGTTCCATAAAGACATGGATACACGTGGAAACCAGTATCTGTCCTATCCATCCACACCTGGAAGGTACAACTGCCAACTAAACCCTGGGAAAATTACTTCTTTTTACAACTCATGCTCTAGGTCTTCTTTAGGAAAACAACACATACAGAAAGTATTGTATTGTCCGCGGTTGGTTAGTAAGAAGCATTCTGCTGTGCTCAAAATGTTACAGTCGAATCAATGCACTGTGAGTTCCATGAATCTTTCAAGAAATACGTTTGAAAATAACTTTATAGAATAATAGGGATGGAAGTAGGCTGGACAAGTAGAGATGTGTGTGTGTGTGTGTGTGTGTGTGTGTGATGTGTGTTGTTTGTATTGCATATGTTTTATATGCATGTGATATGTGGGTAAGGAGTATGTATATGAAGTGTATGTGTCTTTTGTATGGTGAGTGTATGGTAAGAATATGAGTATAGTGTGTGTTCTGTGTGGGTATGTGTGTGTGTGTGGGTGTGTCTCTGTGTGTTGTCTACACTGGATTACATATTAGCTCCTGTGTGACTCTGAGGTTAGTGGATGACAATAACACTAGGTTCAGTTGTGTATCTAGTGTGACTGTTAGAAATCGAGTGTGGGCAGCACCCATGTTTTCGGTGTATGGTCACGAAGCTGGAATGAATGTTAGTAGAACACTGAACTTCTTGGCAATAGACAGGTCAGTGCAGTGGGAATCATGAAACAGGGTGCTCACACCTCTGTAGATGAGCAAACAGAATGTAGACTATAATTCTGCTAGGCGATCACTCCTCTGGCCTGTTCCTATGGCCTCACAGCTGACATCTGGTCCCCATATGCAAAAATTGTCACAATCGCTAATAACAGCACCACCATCAGGGATAAGCTGTTCAAGCACACAAGCCTTTCGGGGAGCATTTCACACTTGTAACATGACAGACTTTTTGTTTTGCTTCTGTTAGTGGTAACTGCTAAGTTACTATAAGTGTGTCTAATGTATAACTCCTGTACAGAGTAATTGTTTTTATAATAATTTCTTTAATTTCAGGTTCTAAATGGTTTACAGTACTGGGAACCACTCATTGCTAAAATGGGGAAATCAACAGGATGGCTACACCAGAGCAGAGCAATACAGCTAAACAAAATATAAAATGTAATTAGCCCCATTTAAACTAAATAAGATAACTTCATTATTTAATTATATTTAGTTTTGTTTGCAGATGTTTTCTTTAAATATTTTACCCTGAAATTTATGCTTTTTTATTTTAATTAATAACTTATAATTTGTTTTGCTCATGGTTGCCTTTCTCATATTTTTTCCTAGATCCTTTCCCACCTCACTATACATCCAACTACAAGCTTTCTTTCTCTATGTATTAGAAAACAAACAGACAAATTAAAAAGCAAACAAACCAGAATAAAAAAATTAATTAAAAAAAACAGTAACAAAGTACAAGAAATTTTCTCTCCTACCTCTCCCTATCCCTCTCCCTCTCCCCCTCCTCCAACTCTCTCTCTCTCTCTCTCTCTCTCTCTCTCTCTCTCTCTCTCACACACACACACACACACACACACACACACACACTCTAAAATGCACAAAAACACATAATCGACAACACAAAATCAATGAATTAGAAAAATGTCCAAAAATGAAAACAATATGAGACTCGAAGCTTCCTAAAAATACTGTTTTATTTTGGTCATCTAGTGTTAGGCACGGCACCTACCCTTAAATGTTGTTCAGATACATAGTGTTATTCTACTAGAGAAAACTAAATTTTGTTTTGGAAGCAAATGTCAATAGGATATTTATTGAGGGATGGGGGTTTATGTCCTCTTCGACTCCTCCAGACCCAGACCCAGTTTGGCTTGAACCTGTGGTGACCCTGAGTACTGTGGGGATCAGATGTGCTCCTTCTGATCTGGGCTCTAGTATCAGGATAAGGGTGTACCAACCAAAGTGATAGAAAATATAGCCACTTGGGAAAGTTGTTAGAAATATTTCTTTCAAGTGTAGGGTGGCAAAAATTCACATACAAAATTAGGAATCTGGGTATTTTTTCTTTTTTTTTAAAATTGGATATTATATTTACATTTCAGATTTTATCTCCTAACCCCTCTTCCCCCCACCACCCAGGAACCTCCTATCCCATTCCCACTCCTCATGCTTCTATGAGGATGTGCTCCCACCTACCCCCAACTCCCACCTCCCCACCCTTGAATTCCCCCACACACTCGGCGTTCATCCTTCATGGGACCAAGAATCTCCTCTCCCACCTATGCCAGACAAGGCCATCCTCCTCTTCATGTACAGATGGAGTCATGGGTCCCTCCCTATGTGCTCCCAGGCTGGTGGTTTAGACCTTGGGAAGCTCTGGTTGGTATTGTTGCTCTCCTCATGGGGCCACAAATCCTTTCTGCTTCTTCAGACTTCTCTCTAACTTCTTCATTGGGAAACCCTTGATCAGATCAGTGGTTAGCTGTGAGCATCACCTCTGAATGTGTCAGCCTTTGGCAGACCTCTAAGGAGACAGCTATATCAGGCTCTTGTCAGCATGCACTTCCTGCCATCCACATCAGTGTCTACCTTCGGTGACTGTATCTGGGATGGAAAACCAGGTGGAATGGTCTCCAGATGGCTCCTCCTTCAGTTTCTGTCCCACACTTTGTTTCCATATTTGCTCCCTTGAGTATTTTTGTTACTCCTTCTAAGTAGGACTGAGGCATCCACACTTGGTCTTTCTTCTTCATGAGCTTCATGTGGTCTGTGTGTTGAGTCTTGGCTATTCCAAGCTTTTAAGTTAACATCCGCTTATCAGCGAGTAAATACCATGTGTGTTCTTTTGTGTTTGGGTTAACTCACTAAGGATGATAATTTCTAGTTCCATCCAATTACTTAAGAAAAGGTTTCCAGTTGTTTCTGGGGTTTTAGAGCAGTGGTAGAGTAGATAATGAAAGGTTCCAAGGAAGAGTTTGCCAGCCTACTGGGAGAACCAGGCCCTTTTCTGAGCATTTCAGTTATAGGACCAGGGAGGAAGGACATGGCTGGACTGCAACATTCCTGTAATACATTTTTGTTAAGCTAGAGTTCAAGTAACATGAAATCATTAAGATTAAATTATGCTTCATAAAACAGTTCCTTTCTGCCTTTTGTTGTTATCCGAGGAAGACGGCTCTGAGAAAGGCTTTTCTCATAGCTTTCCTCAGGACTCCTCATGCTGAGCACACTTCTCAGGACCAGACCAGAATTTCAACTTCAGAGACTGTACTTTCTAGGAAAAAAAAAAAAAAAAAAATCAAACTCATTTCAAAATCATCAGTTCTTTCCACATGTTGCGAAGCAGAGGTCCTGTCTGTATCATTAAATACAATTAATCTTGCTAATTCAGGGTACATACTAACAAGTTCAATTTGGTGTATTGGAACATATGGATTTAATGTTAAATGAAAGCAGGCAACACCCCAAACTCCAGGTACTTTAGTAAAAGACCCTGTTGCATGGTGAGAAGAGGTAACGCAATCACTAGTTTGTTCATTTGTTATCTGTTCGATGTTATGCCTTTAAATATGAACTTTACACTTACTCCCACTGTCCCAACTTCTAAGACTCATGTGTTGAATACCCAGCTGTGGAGATTTTCAGAGGCGATGTCATCTTGAGGTGGTTAATAATCCTTAGGTTTAACACTTGGAGAGTTCATAGCTCCCTGAGCTGGTTGGACATGAGAACTAGTTTCAAGAAGTAAATGAAGAGGAACATGCCCTTAAAGAAAGCATCTTTCTCCAGACCTTTGATCTCTTTCTTTTTCTTTCTGTTCTCAGAGTACATTTGCCCAGCTATATCCTCCCTGTCAGAATGTGCATCAGAAGTCCACAAAGAAACAAATAAACAAACAAACAAAAAACCAGCCAACCATGGACTGATCTTGCTGAAACATTATCCAAAATAATGCCTTCCTTCATTTTGAATGAGCAACTGGGACATCATTTTAACCAGTCCTTCATCCAAAAGAAAAAGTTTACCTAGAATACTGAAAAGGAGTCTCTTCAGATACAATGTATCTACCCTACCATATACTTATTTTCCATCAGAGAACATTTATTTAATAGCAATGCTTCATTTCTTCTCCAAAGCTCAGATTCTAATGAGACCCAAGGTCTCTATCTTGAGATAAATTTGGTCATACTCTCATCAATTTTCTAAGCTAAATTTGTTTAACAGCTGTCAGCTCTCAGAATGCTGAGACAACACTGTGAAGGTAAAGCTTTAGAGAAAAATGATGAGAATTTGGGAATTAAGATTTCAGCATTTGGATGTAGGTGAGCACAGCACAAGGAAAGCTAGAAGACAGGGAGAGGAGGATGTGGTGAACAATGCTTTTTTTAAAAAAAAAAAACCTAAAAAAATAGTGTAGAAAATCTAATTAAAGAAATAGATCAAAATTCATTCTTAATAATCAAGGTATATGAAAAATAAGCAATAATTGTTTTCTCATTTATCTCATTACTTCAGATTAAAACACAGATAATTCAAGAGTGAGAAGGGAAACAAGCTGTACATGAAGGTAAATATTTGTATTCTTTACTATCAAAAAATAATACAAAGTATTTCATTAAATAGATATATCAATATGAGATGTTTTTAAGCATACATTAATAGAATCTTTCCTGGCTCCACTTATAATAAACCCATAGGCCTTTAATCTGAATATAGAGTAGGAAGTTACAGTAACAATAATAGCATTTATTAAAGCCTCAGCTATGTGCAGGACACTTTGCCAAGTATATTGTTTGTTTTGTTTCCAGTATTCCTCATAACAATTCCCTGAAATAGGTACAATAGTCATCTTCATTTCTTATACATAAGGAACTCAGACTCCTAGAGTATAGGAAGTCTATATGTACTCACTGTGTGTTCTCAGCCTCACTGAAGTGCCCCGTGTCAGTCCACACTGCATTTGAAAGCACACATGTTAATGAAGCTAACAAAACTTCCAAATCTGGCCCAAAAGATAAGTACATTGGAAATCAGTGTTAGACTATGTAAGTGGATAGGCTGACATGGGAAGCTGCAGCTAGACGTCATGGTAGATCAAAAATGTGATGGAATATCTAACACATTTTCCCAAAAGTCCAGCCCATAAAAGGAGCGGTGATGGGGGAAGCAGCCTGCATCGCAGCCGATAGCCTATTTATGTAAAGATGAATTTGGGGGACATGAGTCCTTTGTTTTTGAGAGTTTTTAAAATACAGACTAAATGACATGAGGCGGTTCTGGCTGGGATATAAACACCAATCGGACATACAAATTGAACATTCAAGCATCTTTCCAACCTGATATCCGACTGTCACATACTCGAATGGAATGCTTAAGTAAAAAGTATTCAATTTAGTTCCAGAAGGAGAGAGAGAAGGAATATGTGTTTTCTCTACTCTTCAGTTTCAAGTAAATGGACAATCCATCAAGAAAGCAAAATTATATTTGAAGCGACAAGCATCATCCAGTGCACACCTCAGGCAGTGTTCTCAAGTCACTGAGAAACAAAATGGCCCACCCTGAAGAGAGCCTTGTAAATTCTGATGCCCAGAAGCCTGAAGCCTCACTACTACGGAGGAGTAGCTGTCAAAGGGAGGTTGTCACTGGCCATTAGTTGAACACAAAGGGAAAAACTGAAAGAACACAAAAAGTACAGTATTCCTTTTGCTGAGATGGTCCAGGCATCCACAGTGGGGCTCCTAGCTGGGGGTAAAGCTAGGTTACTATCAGAAGTCTACTCCTGGCTGGGACTGAAAAGCAGTCTGAATCACTGAAGCAGTCAAACTGAGCACCTTTCCACAAAGGGATTCTGGCTAAAAGAGTAGCATCAGCCGCGCACTCTGGATCCCTCCCCCACCCCCACCAGCATATGTGGTCTCTGTAGCCAGCCAACCTGGGCTTTCCTCCAGTTAGGGGCATATGGTAAGGTCACAATGGCCAAAGGGGTTTAAACAGAAGACTTGATTCCGAGTCAAAAAGAATAAACATATCAAATGTAGGTGCACAGAGGCGAGAGGATCAGAGCAGCTCTGCAATTCTTGTTAGGGTTTCCGTGTTTTCTCACCCTTTTTGCTCAGTGACTTGTCAGCATCCCTAGGTGGAGTTCGGGATGAGATAGGAGACAAGTAAAAAATAAAACTGAAATATTTTCAGATAGCACTGTGAATCTTGCAGAGTGCAGAAATTGTTTTACACGGCGCAGGAGTTTATGATTACTGAAGCACCAAGGACTAGCGCTGCCAAGAGTTTGCAGAGCAGCGGCTTTTCTGACAGGAACTGCGGAGCAATGTTCTTCCAACAGCCTGACGTCATCTATGTTGGTTTGGGTGGGACTGGATTGAATGAGCGTGAAGCTGACAAGAAAGGGATTATGTGGGTCTGTGTGAGGAGGAATACATAATTTACAGACAATTCCCCACAGAAGCAGATGAAAGTAGCAGCATTCTTGTGGCACAGAATTCAGTATAGAAAACACATTTTTCTGCCAAGAACTAATATGTTGCAACTCTGACCCAGTTCGCCACCCACCTAACTCCATTAGGAAAGAAACGAAATAGTCTAAATAAAGGGAGGCATTTAATTGAGGCTATGGTCGTTTCCAGAACAGAAAGAGTCTGGGCTCTAATTAAGTATCTTCCTAGCAGCACTCCAAGAGCTAAGGGGCTAGAATGTCTGGGACCTGAGGTCCTGTTTTGCACGACAATGGCACCGTCTGACGAGCACAGCATCTGTCCAAATGACCAAACACATGCGCAGCTCTGTGTAAAGGAGCTAAACAAACACATTTAATTTAGAGATTTGCAAGTGTAAGAGAGACACAGGAAAACAGGGGCAGTGGCAAACTGGTCCGAGGCTTCTAGACCCATCCTTAGAGCAAAGACAATGAACACAATTGTCCATACTTATCTGTGAACACATTTAATAGGACTCAAAGGATCCTAAAATAAGTATAAAGAAACTTACCTATACCATCATTCTATACAACCTTGTGACAGAAAACAATACTTGCAGAATTTTTAGTTTGCCTCCCAATTCAGTGTGTTTTTTAAAACCCTAGAAGAGTCTACCTTTTTCCTCTGTGTCAGTAATTAACTATCTATTTTGATTTTCTGATATATTAAATTAAAAGTGAGAGTAAGATACAAAAGACAGAACAATGCTGCTAATGAAAACCCACTAGTTTTCTAAATCGTTAGATGCACAGAAGAACTTCTGATTTATTAAAAACCTGTCATCTGCCAGCAGCTAACATTTGGACCAAGTCTTATGACACTGTCTTGACCAAACTATGACAGAGCACAGAAATTGTTTAAGCAAAAACAAGGACAATAAAAACAAAGGTTGTCTAAATTACTGTTGCCTGTGTCATTAAATTTCATATTGTGCATGGAATATAAATACATCACTTTGTTCTGCATGACAAGCAGAAGTGAGCATTCACACATTACTCAGCCACTTAATTAAGTGCCTGGGATATTTGCAGTTAGCAGAAACTAATAAGGGAATCACATTTAAATTCAAATCACTCCTCAGGGTAGCTGTCTGCAACATAAGCAAAGCTTACTGGGTAGATGTTCCACTAAATGCTCAGCTAAAGGCTCAAATTCACTATTTGTGAATAAAGAATAATTCTACTTGTGATTAAAGGTGAAAGTAAAACAAACAATTCTGCTGGGGATTTTTGAGTGACAATCTATTTCGCTCATTTTAAATGCACAGTCTGTCTATTATGATGCCTGCTAGAACAAGGGTATGATTTAGAGCTTTGCTGGTATAAGGAGCTGGTTCCATAAAATAAACAAATGGGGAGACTGACCCTTTCCACGGCAGCCTCGCGACAGAGCTCACACTAAGTCCCTGCACTGCAGACAGTAAACAGCAACATTATGAAGTCTCTGTTCAAAAAAAGCAAAAAACATCCAAAGTAATGGAGGGTCTCAAGGGATGAGGTGGGGGTGAAGGGGACTAAAAGAGAGGGGAGCCACACAATTATAACAAGAAGCCAAAAAACCCAGCGTTTCGAATGCCCAAGTGTGAGTTTATTTTAGCCATTAGTCTTTATAAAATTTAACTGTTCTGGACTAAAACAGTCCCATATGGTTTCAAATCTGCCCTTGCTTCCAAACAGCCCCCACGCCGAGCTGTTTCAAAAATTTAAAGCCATCTGGTCACTTGGGATACAAGAGAACTTACAGTGTCGCTTCTCGCACACTGTGTGGTTTTTGTCAGCTCTAGGAAACCAGACTGAGACCCCTAGAAGTGAAGGGTAAAATTTCACAAAAGATTTCAGCTCTTGAAGAGAAAAATGGTCTAACCCAAGGTACTTATAGGCAAGTAAATGAGAAGGGTTACATTGAAAATAAATAGACATGCCCTTCCACTTATGAAAATTATATAACCTCACCTGCTACCGTGCATTATTTTGCTACGGAAAATATAAATCTCCAAATTCCAGATTGCATTCCAAAATAGAAATAAATCAAAGTGAGCTTGAATATTTTAAGATTGTTTATGGTTTATAGTGAGAATAATGATTTTTTTTGTTAGAAATTTGGCATTTTCTGTAAGTCATAAAGCCTTTGGAACATAAATTCTGATCATCGCAATAGGGTCTGTCACACAACATCACCTCAGACATTGTCAAGGCACCATCTGGAATTTGTTATAAAGCAGTAGATGGAAGAGGTGTAGGCCTAGGACCTAATTCTTTTACATGCAGAAATCAGTATTTACTCTTGCCTCAAGAATTATAATACACAGTTTCTACGTTAAGCTATATCTGAAGAACATTACTTGAAATTTATAAAGGAAGCCATTTGCTGGTTATATTGGTAGGAGGACAAGGATGTTTGGATTTTAGATCTATATCCTCTTATACAACTGAAAATTTTGTTGTATTTTGTCTTTATTTTGTCATAAAATATAGTAACTACACTAAAAATAAATTTTGTGTATAGATTCTCAAATTTTCTCCACCCATCTTTCATCGATATATTAATGTGACTGTACCTTCAAATATTCACAGCCATCTCCTACAATCTCTCCTCCCATTATGAGTAACACCTTTTCTAGGGCTAGAGACACACTTAGATCTGCTTCCATACTGGATTGTTGAAGATAGCCTTTTCTATAGGGAACTTTTTTGATTCTTGAGTAAAATTATTTCAGAAACTTGAATTATTATGCTAAATATTTAGAAGCAGAGTCATTAATAATGAGCAAGCTATAATGAGACATAATTAACAGCATGAACGTTTGTCTTCATAGGTTTTAGTTTCTTTGAAACAAGAGTTTACTATGTAGTCCAGTCTGGCACTGAATCAATTATCTACAAGGGCTGGCCTAGCACTCTTCATCACTCTTAATCTTCCTGCCTCAGCCTGCTAATTTCTGGATTACAGCTGTTCCCTCAGGATCTGTCAAAGAGTATTTATCCTTAATGTCATAGACCAAAAACATATTGCTTTAGAGTCTTTATTGAAAATTAAAGTCCATATTCTCCTAACTGCATAGCTCATACCTAGGTTCATGAGTGGCCTAGGAAACAAGGTGGGCACCAGTCATGGTGGGAGATGCACTAGGAACCAAGAACTGGATTTGCTTTGGTTAATGCTCAGTTTGTACTTTGTATCCCTTACATACATGGGTTCTACCATCTGTAAGAAAATATGACTTATGTATTTTCTGAGTGCAAACAGTGAGGGATACTGACTTGGATAATTTCTTTCATTTCGTCATACTTGTTATCTCCATACTTCTGTGTTTGACTTGGCATGATCTTTGAGGATAGTGTGAAATGTATATCCCCTCACCTCTTTGATAATGGTTATTGACCATATAATTTGGTTTTGATAGATAGAACATTGACAGAATTCTAAATTGAGAAAATGTAAATTTATTAATGGATTTTTGGCTTTCTTGGCTTTCTTCCCTTAAGCTTTAAGAATGTAACTTATGAGCAAGCAAAACATGTGATTAAGATGAAATTGTAGCCAAATGTTGTCAGAAGAACAGCTTGAAACACTCAGTTTAGCACAACATAGAACCAAAACACCACAATTATTTCATAAATCCATTAAATGAAAACAGTTTATAATATATCGAAGGAAGGGGTAGGGACAGTTGTTATACAACATTGCTGTGGGAGCTAATAGAATCTGCTTCCGTTGTCATCTGTAAACAAATATGTTTAAAAGAACCCGTCACTTAACATCATTTGAAAAGTAGTATTTTGCTTTGTATTACAACATTAGGCATTGCTGTACATGAATAAATACTAATAGAGTTGTTAAATTGATTAAAATGTGGTTTAATAAGCTAACTCAGTACTAAAGAAGGTTTCTGGTTATGTTTTGGCATCACGGGGCTTTTTGTTTGTTTATTTTTCAAACGTGGTATAAGCTAGAGTCATTTTGGGAAGAGTGAACCTCAACTGAGAACATCTCTCTGCCAAATTGACCTAGGGTCACTTGACATTTTATTGATTCATGACTGATATGGGAGGGCCTAGCCTGTTTGTAGAAAACCCTGTCCTATGCCAGGTTGTCCTGGAAACTCTAAAAAGGAAAAATGAGCGACCAGGAGGAGCAAGCCAGTACACAGCACTCCTCAGTAGCCTCTGCTTCAGTTCCTGCTTCCAGGTTCAGGACTGGAGTTCCTCCTCTGATTCCCTTCAGTGATAGATGCTATGGCAAAAGTAGAAAACTAAGGACAACCTGGAAAACACAATTTTTCTTGCCATTATTTTTTGCAGACTCCTCTGTATAATTATTTACTGTAAAATACATAATTTTGCTATAAAATGGAATGCATTTGTAATTGAATACTAATTGTACAAAAATCCTCTGCAAAAATGAACCAGAGGCAGTATCTCTGTGGCTCTAGCCACAAGCATCATCTAAAAGATATTTATTTATGAAAAAAAAAGAACTATCTAGTTTTCTCCCTCCCATTATCACTTTAGAGAATTACCTACAGGTGACAAGAACATCCAACAACCTTTAACAAACTATGAGAAGAAGCAGATCATTTTATCTCTGGCATACATAAGTTAATGTAAGGTGTGGTCCTATTAATTCCTAAACTTATTTCTGGTCAGTTTTTTTATAATCCCTCATAATTGATTAAATATTGGTCTCTTAATTTTTTATTACATTCTAATGTCCAGTCTTTACTAATATTTAACAACTGAGGAGTTTTTAAGAATGAATGGGGTTTTTTGAGTCTATATTTTCTCAACTGTAACATGCCGTCTTTATAAAAAATGTAAACTCACTGCTTGACAAAGAAACTTTATGCTAAATTCATTGACTAAAATTAGGTTCACTCATAAAACATGAAAATATTTTTATCCACAGAGATAAATGATTTGGTTTTGTTCTTTGAATTTGACAATGAACTTTCATGGTTATGTTCAACCAGCTTCAATAGCTACTGTGTTCTTGGGACAAAATAAGTACTAACAATAGCAATTTAGAGAAGGAGGGTTGGTTTTGGCTCACTGTTTTAAGCAGTGAAAGAGTCCATCACTGCAGGAACTACAGGATCAGTTAGCTCATCTGCAGTGAGGGAGCTGAAAGCTCTGAGTGCTGCTGTTCAGTAGGCTTCCTCCACTTCCTCTTTTTATTTAGTCTGAAAGTGTAGACGATGAGACAATGCCACCCGCATGCAGAGAAAACATTCCTTCTCTAGTTAAACCCCTCTAGAAACATTCTCAGAGACGTGTCCAAAGGTGGGCTTCCTAGGTAACATAAAATTCTAGTCAAGTTGACAATGAAGATTATTCCCCCATATCCAAAACAATCCACAGATATATATATTCTAATGGAATAAAGGATGCATCTTATTTACCTGTAGAATAAGGTTTAATAAATTTCACATCCCAAATTTTCTATGTTTTGGGAACAAACAGAAAAAAAAAAACCTTAAAGACAGCTAAAAGACAGCTAAAGTAGTGGTTCTCAGTGTTTCTAATGTTGTAAACCTGAAATACAATTCTTCATGATGTGGTGATCCAAACCATAAAATTATTTTGTTGCTAATTCATAACTGTAACTTTGCTACTACTGCTATGAATCATAATTTAAATATTGATGCTTTTCTGTAGTCTTAGTTGACTCCCATGAAAGGGTTGTCAGATGCCAATGGGGTCATGGCCCACAGGTTGAGCAACACTGCTCTAAATTTAAAGCATTACACAGCAAACAATGAGTAAATGAATTTACTATCTGATGCAATATTGAACAAAATAATGCCCAGCTTTGAGTGCTGGGAAGTTTAATAAGCAGGAAATGTATGTTCGGCCATTATAGAAGAGTATAAATTTTTAGAGATTTTCTTTGACTGACACAAATTCTCTTAAGAAATACTATCTATTCTACATCCTGATATATTTAGCTTAATAACCACAATGACACAAAGTAACCCAACTCATTTAGTTCATGTACAATGGGATTACATTTTGCACAGAACAGCAAGTGCTCCATGAGCTGAAGTATCAGAGCTAGTGAGTGACAAACAAGACAAGGAGCTCTCCAACCTCATGAGCTCACCGACACCATGACACCTGCTCCACCTATTTGAGTCAGCCTTGATGTGGGTGGGGTCTGCAAAAGAAGTGGGTGACGAATATATTTTTTCCATGGACCAAAATAGCTTCTGGCACATTTAGTTCATAAGATTTGTTTTTCTAATTTAATTCTTCTAAAAAGAAATTTGGGATAAAATGTTTATCGTACAAAGATTTTCTTCACACAAAAATTGTCTTTTGAAGCTTCAGACATAATTCTGGCTCCTGTTGTAACATAATTTCAAAATATAAACTTGGTCTTATTTCTTTTCCATTTTTAATTACAGGCAGTATATATTGCCAGTTTTCTCTCAATATGTACTTTGTACTGTTTAGTTTAAAACAAACGATGAAACATGGTGACAAGTAAGTTTTAAACAGGTCACAAATCAGCCTAGAAGTTGAAGGAAGTCCTTTTCTTGCCACAAGTGCAGACACCAATTATCTCTTTCCTTCTCATGTTGCAATTCTAAGAGCAGAGTGAATACTTAACATCCTCTCTTAATACATCATTAATCTATAAATTAAGTACTTTATTAAATAATAGATATGTTGATTCTCCAGGTGTTCATTTGTGAGGTCATCACATCTTTATAGTCAAATAAAAACAAACATTTGTAATATCTTTATAAATATTCAGCTTAACTATTATATTTCTTAATTTCAATAGTTATAATAACTCTCAGTACCCATTTGTGTTTAATTGACTAACAGTTGTAGAACTAGATCTTGCTTTAGTAATTTTGGGGAAGATAGGTTAGCATTAAAGAACACTGGCTACTCTTCCAAAGAATCTGGGCTTAATTCCCCACACCTACATGATAATCCACAATAGTCTATAATTTTCAAGTGTATCCAACGTCCTCTTCTGGTTTCCATGAGTACAGCATGCAAGTTGTGCACCAACATAAGACATGCAAAACACACATAAAACAATAAAATTTAGACATTCTGTGTTAAATTCAAAGCTACAAAAAATGAAGAAAGAAAAGCACTACTCTTATAACAAAGTAGCAGGTTGTAGTTGTGGTTGTGGTTCAGTGGTACAGAAAGTGTTTATTTTCTGCAAAACCAAGGGTTTAACCATGTGGGAAAAAGCGTATACACTTAAGAACTAATCAGGTTTACTTATGCTTGGAAATGTGTCAATTACACAACCTAAATTCACATAAAATTACATTCACATAATTTTAAATAAAGGTCTTATAAATTCCTTGAAATTTTATACTGCACAGTTCATTGATAATCATTTTTTTAATTTTCTAAAATGAAAACAAAGTAAACAGATTTTTTTCATGAAACATGTAAAAATAAGTTTGTCTTTCAAAAGCTTAAGTATAAAATACTTTGTAAAAAAAAAAAAGATACTTTTCACCTTGATCTCTTTTGTGAGCTTTTCTGTTTGTTCTTTTTGTACTCCTCATGCATAGGAACAAATATTCAGTCTGCAAATTTCTCACAGAGCCTTCATTTTACACCATCCTGCTGCCCTTCTTTTGGTAATGAATGCAAGACATTTGTAGTTCAAATTAATTTTACTGAGCAAACTGTTTTTAAGCTGAGGAATTCCTTTTGCAAATTGCATTAATAAAATTAAAATCTTCATTTAATTTTCTCAGTGGGTTTAAGTAATACAGCATATCCCTTCATCAAGGTACGAGCTCCATGCCTTTATTTGACAAAGGCAAGAGCCACCTGCACAAACTTCTCTGTTTTTCCCACACATCTATACATTGCATGAGGTATGGCTACATTGCATTACTATGAAGGTTAGAGTCATGTATTATCTACAAAATTTTTGAAATCAGTATGACTATATTTCATCTGTCCTGTGGACATATTTTTATTCTTCTGTGTGTTAAAGAGCTTTTGAACTTTGCTTTTAAATGTAAAATAAAAATCCGAAAAGATTATAAATATAAGATCCATCAAATGTTTTCATAGGCATTCAGTAATTCTCAAGCCAAAAAACTGAAATTTTCTATGACTGGGTGTGGGACCTTGAAAAGATAGGTTTGTTCTGGTTGAGCACTGACTAGAGATGGCTGGAAACCCAACAGGTATCTCTGCAAGGGACAGCATGCATTTTGTCACACTCCCAGACTCCATGCTCCTGACAGGAGGCTGAAGACCACCGTTGATCCACAACTTTCAGTCACATAGGGCAAAGCCCCTACCAGCCCCTCCACAAGAAGGGGGCTTGACTACAGGCCGCAGAGCCTCAAGAGACCTCATATTAATGAGGTACCTAAAGGCCAGAGGTCATAGCCAATTAAGCATTCCTTTCCATACCTTCCTCCTTCCCATGGAGAACTGTGGAGGGGGCCTTCGACTACAGAGACATCATCTAATCTTTCACGGAGAACCTCTCTGTGTTCCAGCCATGGAGCCCTGCCAACTCAAGCCAGCTAGCCAAGTCAGCCATGACCCAGCCAAGAGAGTTGCAGTGACCAAGAGTTTCCACCCTGTGGACCGCTGCTGGACCTCTCCCTCTCGCCCCTCTCAGCTGCTGGCCAGTCCAGCCCTTAGGTCCCCAGTCTCAACTCTTCCCCAGCTCCCAACAGAACCTGGGAGCCCAGGAGTTTGAGACCAGTCAATTCCTGCATACCTTCTTGTCTGGGGGTCCCCATCCAAGAGCTCTGCCCCCACAGGTCTTAGACTGAGATCTCCCCATGCCTGGGCAGAGTCCAGCAGCTTCTCATAGCCTGATGTCTGCCCGTACCGCATTGGGTGAACTCAGTCAAATTCCTGCCTGGAGGACAGACACATGGGAACCACAACTCAGCCCAACAGAACCCACGCCCACGAGAGCACCACAGCCCCACAACTGGGTAGTAGTCCTGCTGTTTAACTGGTAAACACTTCTAAACAGTTCTGTTTTCACTCAGGAAGCTTCTGTTAGAAATCTATTCATGGCAAATCTGGTAACTCTCTTCCACATCACAGGTTTCCTTTGTATTTGAAGAATCGTTTTTCATGTTCTGAATGTTTTCATCAAGAAGACAACTTTTCAGTGTTTTCATGATGGGTCCTCTGTGTTTACTCCCATTTTTAAACTTAATAATGTACAGTGTTCTTTTTTATATTCTTTCTATTATTTCTTTGAGAAATTCACTTGCATTTGATCAACTTGCACTTTTTCACAATTGTTCTTTGATCAAAATATTCACCCTTACCCCAATTCCTCTAAGATCCAGCTCTCCTCTCCCACCTGAGTTACTTTATATTTAGCCCATGTAGTCCAATTTGTACTGCTGATATACCCTAGGATGGGTGGCCCTCTACTATAACATGTACAACCTCTCAATATTTATTATGGGAGCTTCTTTTTACAATATATAAGATCCCTGAATGATCAAGGTGTAGAGTAGACAAGATTGGAGAAAACTCAGCTGTAAATGAAACATTTACATTACAGCCCTCCCTCCATTGGCTCAGGGATCCTTGCAGAAAAGGAGATGGAAAGAGAGTTAGATGAAGAGGTGGAGAATGACTACAGAGAAACATTGTTTGTTGTCTACATAGAAGGGTGGCTGCACATACCAAATCACAGAGGTTGTGAAAGCATGCATGAGACTTGTGCAAGCTCACTTCAGACAAAGTCTCAGCATGGAGATTGGAGAGGGCACAAAGTCCCAGTCTTGGCTGAGGCACTATTGGCAAGTGTTTTGTAGTGTTCTGTCTTATGCTTTAACTTTTAACTCTCCAGAAACACAATCTTCCTTTCAAACTTTCAAGAATGTCTATTCTGTTTTCGTTTCCCTTGTCTTTTCCATTTTATGTGTGACTATTTGTGTGAGTTTATGTGTCCAGATGTGTGGCTGCACTAGTGTGTGTAGGCCAGAGATAGATATCTTACTTGATCAGTCTTTATATATTAAAAGAAGGTCTCTTGCTTTTACCCAGAGATATCTGATTCTGCCTAGTATAGCTAGCCACTTGCTTGACAAGGGGACTACTACTTCTGTTTTTTTACATGAAAAGCATTATAGGCACTCTTAACCACTTAGATTTTACCTGGGTTCTGGGGATTTAAACTCTGGTTCTCACACTTGTCGACTAGCATTTTATCCACTAGGTCATCTGAGCAGACTCCACTCTAATTTTTGGGTAAATTTATTTTGTAGGAATACAGTAGCTGTTGCAGACTTTGCTATGGCTCTAATGTGAAGAAAAATATCCACAAACTCACAAATATCGAAGCATCTAAGAGAAAGTTAAGGGTAGTTCAAGGTCTGCACAAATGCCTTAGAATGAGCTTTTTCACCACCTAACTCTTTTGAGATTAAATAAACTTTTGTCTCATAGTTATACACAAAGCTACAAAGTCAGAGATACAGCCTGCCTAACTAATAGTATTCAAAAATATATTGTTGTAGTTGTTGTTGCTGCTGCTGCTGCTGTTGTTGTGGGGGATGGTGATGATATGCAAAAGAAATTATGATTTAATAGTTATCACTGTATATGCTTGTGACCCCAGGACCCATGAAGCAAAAGCAGAAAGATTAAAATTTCATGTCAGCCAGTCTGTGTCTTACATAAAGAGGTCCTTTCATACACACACACACACACACACACACACACACACACACAGAAATCCTGATTTCAGAAAACTGCTCTCCAACCTCTACCATATATCTAAAGATGCCACTGCTAAACAGCATCGCTAGTTGCCAGGTTATTTTATTCCTCTAAAACCTACACTCTTTCTCTCAAACATTCACAAGAATAAGTGAGTTCACCTGATAGCTATTAAAAATCACAATATACTGAGAAGTCATATTCTGCAATGAAGAAAGGAGATGTATAGGCAATAAAACTAATTTAATGTATTTATAGAGTAGAACATACAGTCAATGTATATTTGTACAACAATATTATAAAATTATTTTTGAAATGTTCCTAGATCATAAACTATCTTTATTTAACCACAATTAAAAAACACAAATGGAACAGTTGTTGGCAGCATGAATTTTAATAAATATTGCCAAATGGAAGTTTAATTAATTGAAAAAAACAATGCTTGGATGAACATTGCCAAAATAAATAAATACTACCAAGAACAAAAGCGTACCACACCATTTGCCCATTTGCACTGCACTCCCAGCACTCATTTTTATCACTGGTAATTCTTTGCTAAAGGTCTACTGTGGACAAGGCATTAGCATTATTCTGATTGTAACAGATACTGTTAACTATATCTGTTAAATAAAGATATATCTCAGGTGGCTAGGAGGAAAGACATACCAAGAAGAGTTATAAAGAGGACGATAGTTTGAGTCCCCATGCTCTACTGATAGCGATTGAAGGTATTAGCATTTCAACTATAATTTTACTTTTTTTTCAAATTGTTTACTCTTTAAACTTGGAGAAAGTCAACCTTCCCCCAGAGTTATGAGCTTCTATGAGAGTTCTTATACAGAAAAAGACATTTCTGTGTCCTGATATGTCCATAATGTTATCATATTATTTCCTCAACAATCAACAACCTAAATTATTGCCAAAAAATAATTTAGAAGCAATTTTCAAGTTTTATTATGCATTTATTTTATCAACATTTGATATTATTGATATATTTGAAAATATGCACCTGCATATTTTCATTTATTTTTATTATTGTGTAAGGACGATGCATGTGATAAAGCAGGTGAAGAAGTCAGAAAAAAAAATTTGTGGAGCTGTTTTACTCCATCCACCTTTATGAGAGTTCCAAAAGTGGAATCAAATTGCCAGGCTTGCACATGAACTGCTTTACCTGCTGAACCATCTCATCAGGCCCATGCTATATTTTGATCCTACTCTCTTAATATCTATTCCCTTATATTTTATAATCATGGTATTACTCATTCATCAATTTCTACATCAAGTAGTAAAATTTCAATAGCGTTACACACTTGCTTCTCAAATGATATCACTTCTGAACTCCGATATTTTTCTCTCCTGTGCATTTATTTATATCTCTCACTGCAATTTTCTATAGTCTAGATTTACTGTTGTGTAGCTTAAATTTATCTCTTTATCTTTTGCTAATAAATAGAACATGGGTACAATAAAATAGTTAATAAATGTTTTTAATTACTCTTCATTTGGATGCTTAACAGATTTAAAAGGAAAATGAAATGTGATGCTGTAATTTGTAACGAAAGTAGAAAATAGCACCTTGAGTGAGGTAACCCAGATTGAAAAGGACATGCATGGTATGTACCACTTATAAGTGGATACTAGGCATGAAAATCAGGGTAGCCATGTTACAATCCACCAACCAAGAAAAACCCAAATAACAAAGAGGGCCAAGGGAGGATGCTTGAATCTTTCTCAGAAGAGAAAACAAGGTAGATATCAGAGATCCATGGAGGGAGGTTAGTGGCAGTAAATGCAGGTGGACATGAGGGTGCATCTCTAAGACTTGACCTAGACCTGGACCAGGGTGGGGGTAGAGGCAGGGAGTCTATGCAGGTGACTCTACTTGAGTCTCTGAACAGTGAGGGATATGAAGCCTGAAGTGGCCACCTTCTGTATCCAGACAGGACTACTATTGAAAGAAAAGAAACAGCAATCCACCCACAAAACCCTCAACCCCAAAATGTGTCCTGCCTATAAGAAGAGGAACAAATAAAGGAGTAGAGACCTGGGGGTGAGAAGGCCAAACAGTGGCTGTCCCAAATTGAGACCCACCTCATGGGCAAGAACAAGTACCTGACACTGTTAACAATTCTCTTTTGTCTTTGCAGACAGAATCCTAGCATAACTGTCTGCTGAGAAGCTCCAACCAGCAGCAGATAAAAACAGATGCCGAGACTCACAGCTAAACATTAGATCGAGTTCAAGTAGTCTTGTGAAAAAGTCAGGGGAAGGATTGAGAGACCCAAAGAGGATAGGGACTCCACAGAAAAACCAACAGAGTCAACTAACTTGGACCCATGAAGGCTCCTAGAAACTGAACCACAAAACAAAGAGATAGCATGGGCTGCACTTAGCCTCCCACCCCTGCCATACTTATGGAGCAGATGTGCAGCTTGGTCTTCATGTGTTTCCCTCAACAGCCTACAGGTGTCTGCCCCTGACTCTACTGCCTGCCTGTGGATCCAGTTTTTGTGTGGCTTTAATGGGAGAGGATAAACTATTTCTGCAGACACGTGATGTGTCAGGGTATGGTGATTCCTGGTAGAGGGGCTCCTCCTTCTCAGAGATGAAATGGACAGGGAAATGGACAAAGAGCTGTGCAAGGGGGACTAGAAGGAGAGGTACTGAATATTGAGATGTAAAGTAAATAGACAAATAAATTAATACAAGAAAGCATAGGGGGAAAATGGCACAAACTGGTGTAAAAAACAGCACAGCAGAAATATAACTTCTGAACAAATGTGAAACTTTAGGAGGACAGGACCTATAATACATTTTTTTTTATCATTAAGAATAAGATAGGAGAACTAAAGAAGGTGGCTCTTTGTTTGCAGAGCTCATCATGGAACATTTCTTATGACAAATAGCAAATGACAAATAACCTTTTACTAGGAAAACGATGAAGAAAGTCTATTGAAACCCTTCTATGTCAAATGCAGCCACAGACATGGAATACTTTTAGAGGGCTTTACAAAGAAGGCTTCGTGGATTTGAAGATGTAGGGACAGCCATCCAGAAGTGTGGCAGGCCATGTACCCTGTATTCACATAATGAAAGCATTGCTAAAACTGCATTAGTCCTTAGAGAAAAATATCAATAAGGTAGACAAAAAGCCATAAAAATGTAACTTAGAAGGCTTAAGATCTCTCAAACGAACAATATGGCATTCATATTGAGGCAAATTTATTAAACCTAAAAGAGATGACTAAGAAGGAACAATTTGTGTCCTAGTCCAACAGAAAGAAGAAACCAGGGCGCAAATATCTCTGTTTTGGTTCATATGCTTTGTCAGGGAACTAAGAGGTACCCCATAATGAAAGCCAAATAGAAAACTCTAGAAGCAAAATTTCAACTATTTCATGTGTTATGCACAGATAATTCAATCTAAATGTTTATTTTTCATTTATAAACAAAATGCATAAAATGATTTCAAATATTTATGGTTTATATTATATCTTCTTCCTTGATGCGAATATTACATAGTTTGGGGAATTCTCCTAAATGAAATAGTGATGGACAAAGTTTCTGCCTCACCAAATATATTAGCTTCTTGTATGCCAAGGCAAAGTAAAGATAAAGTAACTCAAGAAATGAAAATGTTTCCCCTTTTTTGACTTATTGTTCCAAAGCATATATTCCCCCTGACCAACCTCCCCTTACACTAGTAAAGAAGGCATGTCAACAAGAGGAGGAATTAACTTGTCACACTACTTCAGGAAGAATGCTTTCGAGGCTTTAGCTAGCTTTCTTTATTTTGTGCCATCGTGAACTCCAGTTATGTGAATGGTGCTGCCTAAGACTGAGGTAGGTCTTATGACTTCAGTTAATCTAATGAGGACAATCCCTTACTAACGTGACAGAAGTATGTTTTTTTCAGAGATTCTAGATGATACTAGGTCATTAGCCATCTTATTGAGCAGAAACAGATGTCTGTTTATATTATGTACACTTTAAATTATGTCCTAAACCTTAGATATACAACTACCACTCTTGTTGAGTGATGCTTAGTTTAAGAAACTATATAAATGGAAAGTGGTAGTGTTTCCCCTAAAACTTAGGGGAAAGAAAACACTGAAGTTAATACACATTAAGCCATTGCTCTTCAAAAGACAACGACTGGAAACAAACTTACTAAGCCTGACAGATGTCCGTAGCTAACAGGTAGCAAATCTAGAAACCTAACAGAAAGTCCTCTCCAACAGGGAAAACACTACCACCCTGCTGAATAAAGCTACCCAGGGGGAATGGTAGAAACTGCAAGTGAATTACTGTTCTCCTATACATGAAAAGTACAGGACTAGAAGAGGTCAAGTCAGAGTGAAATGTTCCAGGAGACCAACTAGATAAGAACCTACAAACTCCATATACTAGAACCTCAAGGAATACTGAAGTTAAAACGAGCAACAGCTCCCACTTCCCGTTATTCAACATATGACCACATGGAAGGAACCTTACCCTTATCCATCCGGCTTCCTTCCCAGTCCTAATCTTATTTACGAAAATCTCAGTATATGCTGTGCTATCCCGATACTTGGTTGTTTATCTTCCAACAGTATTTGAAGTCAAAGAAGCCACTATTGTTAATGGCTAGAGGATCATTCTCTCAGTGGCAATATAAAGTAGCTAAGGTTACGTACACAGTTAATATGCTACTAAGGGTAATGTAGAGTTTACACAAGGCGTCTGCGCTTTTAGACTAACGGAGTACTTCTGAATTACACATTCAATTCTATGTTATTCAATTTTCTCTTGAACACTGTCAATATCTCAGCTAAAATAATTTAGCTGATAAAAATAAAAGAAGCAAAATAGCAGCACATCCATTAATCTCAATGTAAAAACATAAGAAACATGACAAATCAAGACAGCATAACTTTCCCTAAAATTATTAACATTCTTAATGGCATTTAGTGAGAGTAGAAGAAGCCCCTGATAGAGAAGTCAAGACAACCGTTAGAACTATAATGAAAGACACAAACAACCGAGTGAGATAAAGAAGACAGCCCACAATAAAACTATTGGAGAAAAATATAAGTGGGTGTATTTGAAATGAAAAATAGAGTAAGGAAATAAAGTGCAACATTTCAGCAAGAAGAAGAATGGATAGCTGAGTTTGAGAGCAAGGTAGAGAAACAGAAACCAGTCCAAAATTCTAAGAAAATATTACCAAATATTTAGAAATACCAAAATAGATAAACACTCTGAAAAGAGAAAAAATTCAAGAGTTATAGGCCTAAAGGAAGGAGAATAATCGTGCTCTAAAGGCATTAAAAATATCTTCAACAACAACAAAATTAGCATTCTCCAATGAAGAAAAAGGAGGAGATAATCCAGATTAAGGAAGCATTTAGAACAGCAAACAGAAAGACCAGGGGAAAAAATTTCCCTTGTCATAGTATAATTGAGCCATTAAGTGTACAAAACAAAGTGGGTATATTGAAGGCAGCAAGATAGATTGCATAAATGGCCACCCTATTAAAAACAATCTGCACATTTAATCCAATCATATTATTAATGTCCAATCAATTTTTCACCAAAATTAAAAAAAATCTTTAAATTTACATGGAGACACAGAAAGACCTAAAAACTGCTAAATCAATGAGGAATGCTCTGGGATGTGTCATCATACCCAATATTGTGTTATTCTGCAGAACTGTGTTAAGGAAATCAGTACAGTATCAGAGCAAACACACACATAAATCAGTGAGGAAAAGACTGAAAACATAGCTACTAGCTCATGATATAAAACTCTGAGCCCTCAACATAAAACCTTAAACTTAAACTGTTAGAGGAAAATGTAGAGTAGAAAGTACAATCCAGGGTTTTACATACGTGAGGGTTTTCTAAATTTCAGTCACTCAGAAATAAGGTCCCTAATTGATAAATGCAACTTTGTAAAATTCAAATAATTCTAAATAACAAAATAATTGTCGTTAGTGAAGACACAGCCTGTAGAACGCAAGAAAATCTCTGTTACAGAGCCAACAGAGTGCTAGTAAACAGAATATACAATGCGAGAAACTTGAGAAAGTAAACATGAAGAAAATAAAAAAATCCCATCAAAACATGTGTTATGGAACTAAACAGAGCTTTACAAAAACAAATACAAGTGACTAATTACCTGGCTAATTTTAGAGATAGTCAGCATCATTACCTATCAGAGAAATGCAAATTAAAGCTACTTGGAGATTCCACCTCACTCCAGTTAGAATATATTCTATTAATACTTAATATTAAAATGAGATATTAGCAAGGATGTGAGGAAAAGAGAACCATTACCGCTATTGGTGGAGTATATTAATGTGGAGTATACCTCAGTGCTGTGAGTTTCAGTGTGGTGGTTTCTCTGAAAGCTAAAAGTAGAATTACCACAGGACTCAGCTACATCAGTGCTGAGCATGTACCTAAAGAGGTCTACATCCCACTATATAGATATCTGCACATCAGTATTCATTGTTGCTATGTTTGCAATAGCTAGGAAATATAATCAGCTCAGATGATTACAAACCTATAAATAATGAAAATCTTATCTAAATATACAGTGGAATTTCATTTAATTGTAAAAAAAACCAATGAAATTAAGAAAGTTTCAAAATCAAATGAATGGAACTATAATATAAGTGTGCCAATGTGTTTATGATAACTTGACAAAAGTTAGTTGTATGAGAAAAAGGAACGTCAGTTGAGAAAGTGTCCATACCAGGTTGGCCTACAGGCAATTCTATGGAGCCTATTCTTGACTTATGAGTGGTGTGGTATGGATCAGTTCACAGGAGGTGGTGCCACCCATGGTCTTGTTGTTCTGGATGCTATAGTAAAGTAGCTGTGCAAGTCATGGCAAGCAAGCCAATAAGAAGTGCTCCTCTGTGGTTTCTGCTCCAGTTCCTGCCTCTATGTTTCTGCCCAAAGTTCTTGTCATTTCTCCCAAAGTTTCTATTTGTCATGGTGTTTTATCACAGCAATAGGAACACTAAGATTTGAAGTCACATAACCCTGGCCTAGAAAGATAAATGCTGCATGTTCTCTCTCACTGTGGATCCTAGCTTCAACATTTATGTGTTTAGCTTAGAGTGTCTAAAGAGATCATAAAGACCTGAGGGGGCTATTAGAAGTGGGGAGGTGTGGGTAAGAAATCTTGGTAGAAGAAGGAATAGTTGAACATGTGGTTTTAAACTAAAGGGGGAATCCAAGGAGGCATAGATTTACTTGGTCATAAGAATCTGAGATGAATGAGAAGAATGGGTTAGGGATGGGTTAACCAAAGCTAAAACTCATGAAAATGGTTATGGAAAGACACTACTTTGTGGGTTGACTTAAAATATAATCAAACAAATAAAGGAAGCTATACAAACAAAGCTACCCCATAGATATAGACAGGAATGTGACAAAATAACATTGTTACTAAATCAGAATTTCTTGTTAGGTGAAAGAATCATACCTATTAATTATTAGGAAGGAGGCCCTAGATACCCCATAACCATACAAGGTATTTCCTATACTCTTGGTTGCCCAACAAACATTGGTTTGTTGAAGACACCACACATTATTTTGTTGGAGGTCATAAGAAAATCATGGTGAAAATGAATGAGAAACTTCATTTTTGTAAGCCAGGTTTTATGAAGCTATAATGTGCTGTGTAGCTTACTGGGGGAAAGAAGATATTAGTGATCTTTCCATGCTTGCTGCAATACTAACCTCCAAGGCACTATTGCAATAGTCTGGAATGTAGGTGATCAACAGCTTTCTATTTACATTTCACTTCTACACCACAGAAAACAATTTGTACCTGATACAATAAACTTGGTTGAAAAACAAAGCTGGAGATATCCAAGGCCTTCCATGGGAATCTACTATGATTGTTTTTAAAATGGTCATGATGCCAAATTATACTCTAATTACCCTGTCTCTATAGATACATCTATATCCATGGATCCTTAGCCATAGAAACTTCTTTTTGCAGTGGTCAGTGGTTACTGAGATTCATACTTGTTCAAAGTTTTGAAAATACTTTTGAATGCTCTAAGTTGAACATCTAGACTAACAAACCTCCACTAAGTCTCAGGTAATATGGAAGAGGGTATTGAAAGAATGTAAACAATGGAGGATGGGGGAAAATGCTGTGAATTGTTCTTTTCTGGACATGAAGAGATTCTTGAACTCATAATCTCACAGCAGCTATAGTTACTTGCAAAACATCTATACAAGCTCAAATTATTTCTGCACAGATGTCAGAGAGAGAAACATGAAGTCTCACCCTAGCTGAAGAGCTAGTGGAAACTAATGACTACTGGGGAAGGGAAAATAGATATTCTCAGGAATTTGGCCACTGGAGGTAGGTTGTTCATGCTTCAATAAATGACTTCATACCTACATGTACATGTTGGAAGCAGTAACTATGCTCAGTAAGTTATATTAACATAGAGCACATTGGTGAGAGGAAGAGGTATTGGTGACTTTGGAGCAAGTGGGGAGTGATGGATTGATATGATCAAGATACACTGCATACATGCATGAAACTGTAAAAATAAAAAACTATTTGAACAAAGAATGTATTCAAAATTTCCAGTGAGAATTGATAAAAAGGCATGTCTATAGCACTATATACCAAAATATATTGAGTATTATTAAATTATTAAGTGACCTATTTTGTTTGAGCTTTATAAGATTTAATGAAATTTTGATAAGTAGTCATAACAAGTGGTAAAGATGTCAGGAAACCAACATATCTGCCCATTTCTTTTGAGTATGTCTACTTTTCAATGAAATTCAATTGTTATAAAACATAGTATTTTATCATATGTAATTACTGTTTATAATTCAGCATATCTAAATATCAAAATAGAATTTTCTCTTATTTCTATATACCCTACACCTCATATAATAAATTGTTATTTTTATTCCTTTCTCCATATTAAATATATTCTAGAGATCATTCTGAAATAATTTCCTTCCTTTTACTTTGCACATATACCACTTTTCTAAAACACTGCTTTAAAAAAAGAAATCTATCAGCTATAGACTGAAGAGCTAGGAATGAGGTCTTAGTAACACAATGTAATGAATGATCTTCATTTCGTACAACATTTACTGTTATAAATATTCAGAAAAGAGAATAAATCAGTGTTGTCTCATATACACTATGTGTTCATACTCTTTTTTTTCTATACATTTCTCCCACTAATTTAAAATGCAATGTTTAGGAAAGCTAGAACTTCTAAATGTATAAATGTACAACTAACAAACTGAGATTAACAATAGTAGCAAGAGTATTTAATGTTTAATCCTCTAATAAAAATATCTTTACTGGAATATTTCTATTTTGAACAGGAATGATCAAAAGAAATGTGGGGTTAACAATTACATTGTTTGAGTTTTGTTGTGGCTAAAGTATATCATATCTTAAGTAGAAATGATTGAAATAGGTCTTGAAAATAGGTCTCTGTCTTTATATATCTATTTCTATTCTATATATTTTAGTTAACTCTGTGAGTGAAATGATTGCATTAAACAAAAGCAGGTGTTGTCAAATTATTCATGTGTAATGGAAGAGTCAGACTTCTGGTCAAAAGCACCAGGAGTCTACTTCATAGAATCTTTAAAACTGAGTCATCAACAAAGCACCACTAGAAATTGGTTTACACATTGTTTTCCAGGGAAAACATGGTGGTAAGTAGTAATACTATTCCAATATTCATCTGGCAGAGGATTTTAACAAGAGTCAAGCACTGGGAATTTAATAAAATAAAGGTACAGCACTGGCAATTACTATTACTGGCAATTACTAAAGGTACTATTATGGCAATCACGTGGTCCAAATCTCACCTTTGCAATACTTAAGTTAACATGTACAGTGTGGATCCTAGAGTCTTGAAATCAAATGTTTTTCTTTAGCTCTTCTCATGGTCTGAAGAAAAACATAAGTTGTAGAAAAAAAATAGTATGGCTTAGAAAATGAAACTACAGATTTGATATTCAAATCCCTACATTTTGTATTTTGCAACATTGTAACTAAATCTGTATTGCCAGAAGAGAACAGAATTGTCTCCAAACTCTACTGGTTGTTGCAACAATATAACACAAAGTAATTTGTTGAAACCTAGAAGGACTGATTTCTAGGTGGTAGTTCCTTTGCACCCAGGTCAGCTCTGTCATCATATCATGTTATCTTGAGACACAGAACAGGAACAGTGTCAGTAGATAATTTCTGGGAAGCTGTCAGGGGTCGCCCCAAGCTCTCATTCTGGCATCAAGTAAAGAATAACAGTTAAAGACAGATAATGTAGAGAAATAACATATATATATATATATATATATATATATATATATATATATATATGTGTGTGTGTGTGTGTGTGTGTGTGTGCGTGTATATATATGTATACATATATATATATGTATATATACACAAACATATATATGTGTATATATACATATATATGTATACATATATATACACGCATATATATACACAAACATATATATGTTTATATATGTTTATATATATGTATATATACATATATATACACAAACATATATATGTGTATATATACATATATAATTTATATACTATATACTATATACTATATACTATATACTATATACTATATACTATATACTATATACTATATACTATATACTATATATATCATATATCATATATATCTTATATCTTATATATATATATATAAATATATATAATTTATTATATTATATATAATATATATGCTATTTCTCTACATGATATATAATACATATAATATATATAATTATATATATAAAATTATATATACCATGTATATAATAATATATAATATATATTAGCAAATATATGTATATATAATGCGTGTGGTGTATGTGTAGATGTGTGTAGTGTATACTGTAAACACAAAGCTGGGATATTAATTACTACTTTAAATATTACTTAAAAGAATATCCATTCTCTTCTTACCCATCCTATACACAAAGTCACAGGTTTAGGTAATCATACACAAAATGATTAATTTGCGTATACCCACGATCATAACATGCAAATCTATACTTGAGTTCAACCTGATATTAGCACTTTAGGACTGCTAAGAGTATTTGTAATTACCAGTTCAGCTATTTGTCTAACATAAAAAACTTTCTTTGTTATATGGAGTATGAATGGTCAGAGATAAACTGTGAATTTTGAATTTATTCTTCTATGAAGTTGTTGGTATTTTCCTTCCCCATATACTTCAACTTACTTCATCTGTTTTTCCAAGTAGTTTCTGGTAAGTAATTATGGTGGTAAAAATAATCATCTTTGAACACCATGGCACAAACAGGAAAATGAACATTTTATTTGAAGGAGAGTGGAAGATGAAACATCATATAATCCCCCCTTGAATTATGCCTATAAGCTGTGGCAATGCAATACGAGACAAAATTGAGAGCTTCCTGATTTTTCTTCTGTAATACATACTAAAGAAAAAATTAGAATGAGGAGTGATACCCATTGAATACAAATTATAAAAATTGTTCAGAGCTAATCTGGGTGATATTTACTTCTTGTAGTTGGTCCTATGAGATGGGTAGTATTTATTTGACTTTTGCAATGATGAAAATGGTGCTCAGAAAGATGAGCTACCATATTAATGACCACATGGTTAGGAAAAGAAATATTCTTTCTGAACCACTGGCATATTTTTATCTAAGTCTCCATAGGAGCCATTTGCTCAAAATCAGTCTGCCTTCTAAGCTCTATAGACAGGAATGCCCAAAGAGTGTCAAACCTTTGTCCAAGTAATGCTTTGAAGAAAATTAGTTATACTTTCTTTTCCAGTGCAAACTATCACTTAGACATATAGAACCAAACAAGATCTTTTAATAAAGAGAGGTGGGTGGTTTAAATAAGAATGGCTCTCATAGGTTCATATGTTAGAATGCTTGGTCTCTGGTTGGAGGAAGAGTTTTGAAAGGATAAGTAGGTAAGGCCTTGTTATAAGAGGTATGTCCTTGGGAGTGGGTTTGGAGAATCAAAAAGCCAACGGTAGGTCTATTCTGACTCTCTTTATGCTGTGTGCTAAACAGATATGAGCGCTCAGCTACTGCTCCAATGCTAAGTCTGCCTGCTGTTACTATGCTTCCCCCAGGATGTAAATAAATGAATCCTCTGAAAATCTAAGTAAGTCCTCAATTAAATACTTCTTCTCCTAAGTTGCCATGGTCATGGTGTCTCTTTATAGCAATCAAATAGTAACTAAGAAAAGTGAGAAGTCAGAAAGGGAGTAGAAGAAGCCGCCCTAACTTAATGGCATTTTCTTTGGTAAATATGAAGAAAAGAGAAATTAGCAAATGAGTCTGAAAGCTCTAAGATTAAGCGGAATCCGCGATGATCCAGGGTTCTCGCCATTCATGCTCAGTTAGATAATGTGGGGATTACAATATCTATAATGAAAAAATGGGATGGTTCAAGTGGTTTTAAAAATCAAACCTGGGTTAGTGAGTAGGCTCAGCAGGTAAAGAAAGGTACTCCGTTCCAAACCTGAGAACCTGAGTTCTCCTGGAATCCACATGCCATGAAGTCATGATTCTCGACCTTCCTAAGGCTGCAAACCTGAAATGTAGTACCTCATATTGTAGGGACCTCAACCATAAAATCATTTCATTGCTACTTTATAAGTGTAATATCGCTATTGTTATGAATTTTAATATGAGTATTTGATATGAATTGTAATATAAGTATTTAATACGCAGGCTATTTGAATGTGACCCCAAAAGTGGTCATGACCCACAGGTTGGAGCCTAATGCTCTCAAATTGTACTCAGACATCCACATGCACTCAGTGACATTCCTGCAACTACCTGTCACATATAATTGTTTTTAATTAATAGAAGGGACTACAGCAATAGCTGAGTAGTTAAGAATGCATACTGGTCTTGCAGAGGACCCAAGTTTGATTCTAAGCACCTACATTAAGTACGTGTGACTCTAGCTTCATGAAATCTGATGAAAGCTCCCATCAGCACTTACACTCATGTACACACACACGCATACACACATACACACACATACACACACACACACACACACCCGCGGGCATGCATGCAAACATGCATAATTTTAAAATTAAATTAAGTATAATAAAGCAAAGCTGTTAGGAAGATGCATTTTTAAAAAGCCAGTTATACAAGTGAAAATGGCTGAAAATGATAATTTCATGTTTCATCTTGGTCTTTTAAATTGTTAGCGCTCAATCTTACATAGGGGGGACATTCAAGAAGTATCCAGATGTACTGATGACTGGATTATTTTAAAGTACAAGTTTAGACCGTTTAGACCTGTGATAATTTTATGAACAAATTTGTGGATACATTTTCTGCTATGTCCTCAAGAAAGGGTACCTAGAGCCCTAAAATTTTATTCAGAAGATGGGCCTTCACTGTGACAGCAATTTGACACACCACAGAGCCAAACATGTGTAAACAAAGGTTTCACTTCGCCAGAGCCAAGGGCAGATCCTCAGGCAGAGCATACTGATCTGTGCTTAGCTTTTCTCGCAGCTGTGGCAAGGCTTTAGGAAGGAGCTCGGCATAATTTATGTTCAGTCAATTTAATTTTTTACAGGGCAGGCCTTCGAGGTTTAGCATAACTAAGCCTGAATTAACATGTTCACAACAAGGGCTGATGCAAGCTGCTCATAACACTGGCCAGCACCAGAACGCATCAAACCCCTTAGGTTATCTACCACATGCTTAAGAGGCTCTTTCTTCATGGCACAGACAGAATAACATCCGTAGGCTCTCAGCGAAGCAAGGAGCCGCACCAGCATTTAAAATTGATCCTTGGGGCCAAGGGGGAAAAACAAAGCTTTCCAAAGCATGAAGAGTGTAGGGAAGAAAGTTAGCCGATGTCACTGTCAGGATTCGAAGAACGAGAAGGCAGACAAGCCCATAGGAGACAGTCACACTAAATAAGAACTCTTGATCTCTAAAATGAACGGCAACCCTGGAGCCTCTAATCAAGCAGGACCGTGGTGTACTCTCCTGGGAAGCTCTGGCTCTGCACAGGGGGCATTTGCTGGAAAGAGCCACTTTGCTATCTGCTTTTCTTGTTCTCTTAACATTTGAAGGGGGTGATCAGTTTGCTCATGCTGACCTCCCTGCATGTCACTTTCAGTTACCAGATATGAGAGGCTATGTGAAAAACTGGCCTCTGGAACATTTAACAAAAAGCTTAGTCAGTCTAAGAATAAGAATTCTGGTTAAGAGTTACAGATAGTAAGTATCTGAAAGTTAGGTAACCAAGATATTGTTAAGTATTTTTACATAAATTAAATTTATAATAAATTAAGTGAATTGATGTTTTTTTTAATTTTATTTTTAAGGACTGTGTATCTTGACTATTTCTGAACCTTCCCATGTTGTCTTGTTCTTCCAACATAGATTCTTGGGTTTTTTGCACCATTACTCTGCTTAAGGACTTAATCCTTGACAGGGCTACTGAAAGGGTATGTAGCTATGTGTTACACTAACCACAGCTAGAACTTGTACTTTGTGTAAGGTGCTTTGGGTTTTGATTGTCTCACTATGACTGAGGACACTGTAACAAATAATACATAGTCAGTAAATTTATGAAGTTCCAGTGTTCTTTAGACATTCCTAAGGTAATATGTATTACTACATTCCATGGTGACAGAAATTATATATAAAACATATATACTTTAATCTTACTTAGCCATCATAAAACGTTCTAAATAAAGGGAAGTGAAACACATGAAAGGGAAAATATTCTGCTGCCCTTTCAGCCTGTTACAAGCTTCTCCTTGGCATTCTACCAACAGGGGCTCCCACTTGTTTTTCTTTCACAGAATCCTGTCAGGAAGAATTGTCCTTCCCGGCCATGTGGATGTCCATGGTCTATGCTGCAGCCTTAATCCATGTTGATGTCCATGGTCCCGGCTGTCTCCAAGGGCCTTGTCTGTGTTTGTGATGCTCCTGTAGCAAGGGACTGAGTTCATGGACTGTACTTCCCAGAAGACCATGTAGAATCCCATGCTCTTGCTGATTATGAGGAGCAAAGAGACTGTTTTTGCTTTGATATTGATGACTATTGATGCATTCATAGTTGAGAGAGAGGAACATGAAAGTCTTCTGTAACAACACCTATCCCCACCCCAACTGCCCTCCCCTGCCACCCCACAAAAAGTAGCAGCCTAGACAGAAAGGCACTAATTAATGAAAGATGCTGAGGTGTAACAATATATAACTTATGGCCTCTGATGAGGATTCTGGAGAGGAATGTCTCACTTCTATTTGGGTGAAGGCCAATGACCATGGTTCAATGAGAATAGGAATTACTCAAACTGGACTTTTTTTTCCCCCTATTTTCTTTTCTAATTTTTGTTTTTACTTTTTCCGGAGGTGGGAAGTCACAGGGGTAGAGGGTGGACATGGAAGGACTGGGAAGTGATGGTGATCAGAGCACATGATGCAAAATTCTGAGAGAATCAATAATGATGTTACACTGGGAAAAAACCAATTTGCTCATACTGGGGTTTAAAATTTATTTAGCTAATGTTTAACACCTCATACATATATACTGTGTATCTGTAACATGCTCCACCACTCCTTTTACACTCCCTACAGACACACCTCTCCAACATGCACCCCTGCAACGTTTATGTCTAATTCTTGTTATTTTCTTCTAAAGCACACAGACTCTAATTAATGCTGCTCATGTGTGCATGAGTGTGAGGATGTCTATTGGAACATGGCAACCTAATAGGCGGCACATCCCCGAAGCTAATTGACTATTCCTTACCCTGCAGCAATCAGCTGCCAATGGCTTCTCAGCTATTCCCTTTCCCCATCCATGCTAGAATTGGCTTAAATCTTGTGCAGTCAAATGCAGATAACTATAGCTGCTGTGTTCAAAAGTAGAATCACTAAACTATGTCCAGAAAACTACATTTGCCAATATTCCTGTCCATCCTCCAACTTTCATATTCTTTTCATCTTTTTGGGCAAAAGAATTGATACAGAAGTCCCAATTAGGGCCAATCAATTAACAATTACTTATTCTCAGAGTCTTAACAAGCTAGGTTTCTCTGCGTCTATTGTCATCCACTATAAAAGATTTCTAAGCAAGTTTGAAAGCAACACTTGCATATTTGATTGAATATATGTATTTAGAAAGCAGTTGAATATTCAGACTATTTAGAAAACAATAGTAATAGGTTCTACCCTAAGATCCATTACCTTCCCAGCTTTGGGTAAGACTGAAGTCTCTTTGGTGGAAAACCCTTAAACGCATCTGACAGTGGATAATTAATCTAAATCATTTATGTAAGTATTATAACATTACCTTATTACAACAAATGGAAATATCTTGTCTGGGAGGCCAATACTGCAGCATGCAGTGTCTAGTGATAAGAAATACCATTAGTGGCTTTTTTGTTTTGTTTTGTTTTGTTTTGTTTTGTTTTGTTTTGTTTTGTTTTTGAGATAGGGTTTCTCTGTATAGCCCTGGCTGTCCTGGAACTCACTCTGTAAACCAGGTTGCCCTCAAACTCAGAAATCCACCTGTCTCTGCCTCCCAAGTGCTAGGCTTAAAGGCATGCACCACCACTGCCTGGCTGGCATTTTTTTTTTTATCAGCAGCCTAGATAGCATCTTCCAGTACTAAGAAAGCTGGCTTGTAGGGAGTAAGTTTTCTGGTCAATTCTAGATTAATTTCTTGATTTCACAAAGTGTTGTTTGGAAGACCTATGGGCCTTCTGTGACCCATAACTTGTAGGCAGGTATCCCGTGGATTAATAGAGATACCCTTTAAATGACCCATGTCTTCTGGAAGGAGTACTGTTCAACTGTACATAGTACCTTAAAGGAAAAAAAAACAATTTAAAAATAACTATGCATTTTTAAATTAGCTCAGAATGCACCAGATTTCAATAAAGATTTTTCATATATTCCGCATTTTGGTCAACTCACCACCTATTCATTGTTCTCTCCCATCATGGGCCCCTCTTCACACTTAACTTATACTAACTTTTCCTCTAATGTGTTTGATAAAGCATAACTCAATGATTATAGCATGTGCATGATGGTATTTTCTAGTTAAGTTCTTTCTGACTGTGTTTGGTAGGCCATAGATTCTGTTTAAGAGACCACAGTAATTATGATTCTTCTCTAGCTCTCTACCTCCTGTAGTTTTCAAGGTTCACTTCTTTTCTCATTGATGCTGAATTCTGCTGCCATTTGCTTGAACCCATGGAAGGTTAGCAGATGTGGCATAAAAGCTTTAAATGTATGATTACAGTGTCCCTCAATACTCCTTAGTATTTCCATGCAAAAAGATATCCCCACACATAGGTATGCTATTGATGTAAACAAACAAATAAAAAAAGTCCTAAGGCCTGGTAAACCCAGCCAACCAAAGCTCTCTAAGCCCTAGCTACTGCCACAGAGACATGAAAAAGATATGCACATTTGTGAGAACAGCAAGATGGTTCAGTGGATGAAGGTACTTCCTCTAAGCCTGGAGATCTTAGGTGGATTCTTAGAACCAGGATCTTGCGGAGTCTTGTAAAGAGAAACTGACTTCTACATGTTATTCTCTAGCATCTACACTTGTACATACACGCAATAAATCAATCAATAAATTAAAGTTTAAATTTTACTGTTTTTTGTTAAACAGTAATGATATGTCACCAGTTTTTGTTGTTATTCACTATCATTAGCACAGTATCTAATTGATAAGGGACTAAGTGTTAACCGTGTGAATCATCATGAGGTTTTCACTGCTTCTGCTAAGAAATATAAATAAATAACATGACATAAGAAATATACTTTTAACCTCATAGGTAATCTTCATGTTATAGTGTAATAACTCTCTGAATTTTGGGAAGAAACCTAATGTCATAGAGAAAAGTACATTATGTAATAATTTAAGGAGATTGAAATGACAATAATTTTCTTTTTCCTAAAATATGTTTGTTTTTAACATCTAGATGAAAGTGATTCTCTTAGTCTAAGAAAAGAAAAAGGAATGATTAGTGCAGTGCCAACGTGAGAAAACAAAGAAATACAACTTCACTACAAATAGGCGCACAGTCCTCCTATACTTTGAGAAGAATTCACTTCACTAAAGAATTGAAAATTGTCCCAAGCTTAACATGGACTGTAATTTCAAAGTCAAACAGTGAAAATGTACATTCTTCAAGCACTCAGCCATAGAATATAAAATAGTAAAAGTCTGGTTAACTCATCTGGAATATTTGGCATGAATTGTTGTAGAAATATACAAGCAAGGACAAATGACTATGAATATCAAACAAAAATAAATTATAACAGAGATTAAAATAGTAAGATAGAGTTAAGAAAAACTATTGAAGAAGTATAAGCAACTTTTCCAAAAGAGACATATTTCTAAAAATATTACACCAAGTAAATACAGCACAAAAAGATCTATAAGTATCTGGGAAATTATATTAGTCTATGACAGATTTCTAAGCAAATAATTGTCATAACAAAACTGTTTGGCTCCTGTTGGTAGATGACTTTAGGACCTCCAACCACCCCTTCCAAGTCCCCTTCGCCCATGAAAGAGACACGTGGGGCAGTGTTCGGGTAGTTACTATAGCGAGGCTTTATTCTTGTATCAGCAGAAGCGGAAGACCCCAAGCCCGGGAAAGGCACTGCTGTATGTACCCTAGAGTGGTGTGTTCACTTCTGATTGGCTGTTCACTCATCACCCCATATTACGCCCCAGGATGGGCAGTGGCTTGGTGCGCTTTTGCCTTTTGCACCTTCTCAGTTAGTTGTTTACTTGTGGGAGCACAGGATGTCTGCGCCATCTTGTAATGGTGAATGTTGTCACGCTCACCGCGACTCCTAACAGTTTGATGTCCCTTTATTAAGAGAACAACTTTATATGCCTGTTCTCTCAAACCACAAGTTCATTGATTACTTCTTCTTAAAACACAGAGCTTCCAAGGACTAAACCACTGACCAAAAAGTACACATAGAGGGACCCATGGCTACAGCTGTATACGCATCAGATGATGGCCTTGTCAGGCACCAATGGGAGAAGAGACCCTTGTTCCTGTTAAGGCTTGATGCCTGAGTGTAAGGGAATGCTAGGGTGGGGAGGTGGGAGTTTATTTATTTATTGTAGCAATAGTAACAGTAACTTAGTTGTGGAATCAAATTAGCTGTCTGTCAGCAATGAACGTGTAAGGAAAATGTGGTTGATATATGCAATGAAATTTTACTCAGCCATAAAGAAAAATGAAATTATGCTGTTTTCAGGAAAATGTGAATAGGCAGAGATTTTCATATTAGGCAAGTTAAATTAAATTAAAGACAAATATCATGTGTTTTCTCTCATATAATGATCCTAGATTTTATATAAATACATAAATTATGTATGCAGTCTATCACATGAAATTAAAAGGAAACAGAGAGGTTATTAAAAGGTGGAAGAAGAGAGTAAAAATGAGCAAGAAAGAATTCAAGAATTATACTTACACTACATTGTGTACTTGTATGAAAACATTCTTAGAAAATGCATAGCAATATAAAGGGACAGTAAAAGCATATGATAACTGAAATGAGACCATCCTAGAAATACAAGAGCAGATAATAAAAAAATATCAATTTTGACACATTCAGACTTCCTTGCAGCCAGAGAGAGAGAGAGAGAGAGAGAGAGAGAGAGACAGAGACAGAGACAGAGACAGAGACAGAGACATAGAGGCCTGGGACTGGAATTGACTTTTCTCCAGTATGTATTTTGGGACTGTTTGACAGAAATCAGGTGACCATAGGTACATGGAGTTAAATCCAAGTTCTCAATTCCATTCAATTAATGGATGTCTTCTTTTTAAATTCCAATACCAATACTATGCATATTCTGAGTTTATTACTATAGTAGAAGCAGTTCTTTTATAGCTTAGGACTGTTTTGGCTATCCTGGTTTGTGTGTGTGTGTGCGCATACACATACATTTGAATCTTAAATTTTAGATTTTTTCTTCTATTCTTCAAATAATTACATTGGAATTTTAGTAGGGTTTTCACCTAATATGTTAACTGGCTTTGGTACAGTGGCTATTTGGTCAATATTAATTCTGCCAATTCAATAGCATGTAAAGTCTAACTTGTGGTAACTTCTTCAGTCTAAACAATGTAGCTTGACTTTTGGCTACTTTATTGGATACTTTTTCTATCACCTTTCCAACTCCTCAGCACTAGTTAAGAGAGAAAGAAGATTACAGGGGAAGGGGAATGTCAATATTATTATACTATGTCCTGCTGATTAGGAGATTAGAGATCCTTGGGGGCAAGTCAAATTTCTTCTATTTAACAAACAGCAGCCAACTGCAACCAACCAGTGACCTGCGACCAGTAACCAGCTACAAGCAACTAGCAACAGCAGCAACAGCAGCAGCAGGGGAGGAGGAGAGGGAGAAAGTGGAGGACAAGAAAGAGGAGGAGGAGGAAGAGGAGGAAGAGGAGGAGGATGAGGAGGATGAGGAGGAAGAGGAGGAAGAGGAGGAAGAGGAGGAGAAAGATGAGGAGGAAGATGAGGAAGAGGAGCAGGAGATGGTGGAGGGGGAGAAGAGGAGGAGGAGGAAGATGAAGAGGAAGATGAGGAAGAGGAGCAGGAGATGGAGAAGGAGGTGGAGCAGACTGCTTCTCTTGGGGTTCTGCCATTTGTATACCCTCTGAAGAATTTCAAATGTAAAACATCTTCAGCTGACAAAATTACACCCCTGCCACAACATTCGACAAATCATAGTTAGCTGATATAGACAACCCGGAGCAGCTCCATAGCCCATACCTGGAATTAAAACAAAAATGTATTCACATAACATTTCTGTGTTTTTAAAGGGACCAAAACTCCTACTGCAAAGCATTACCTTTACCTGTTGAATTTCCAAGTGCTAGAAGGCAATGTGCATATCATGGCAGAAAAGCAGTCATCAATCAGCAATACCTCTCCTACCTTTGTGATAGCATGGGTATTCTGAGAGTAAACAAACAAATAAACTCAGAATATGCATAGTATTGGTATTGGAATTTAAAAAGAAGACATCCATTAATTGAATGGAATTGAGAACTTGGATTTAACTCCATGTACCTATGGTCACCTGATTTCTGTCAAACAGTCCCCAAAAAAGGCCAAGTTAATGCAATGCACCCCATACTTTGTTCCACTATCTGAGCCAAGAATTCTATAGATACCCAGATCATAAACCCTAAAGAATACTAATTTTAAATTATTATAATATTGTTATACCTTTAGATCAGAGAATCTCTCAACCCTCACCAGAGAATCTCCTTGTATTATATGACAATTAACATGGAAACACACTATTGATTAATCAACATGATCAGAATAAGAAACTGTGGCATGCTTAACTCTAAATGAGATAGCTATGCCACAATTATAGGCCACATACAATTCTTGCTGATCGTCATGGAAAAGGGAATGAAATGATTGAAAGCAGCAGAGGTGGTGGGTGACTACAAGGAAACTGTTTTCCAGACATTATAAGGCAGTTGTACATATTAACTCACAGTGATTTTGACAATATATACATGGCATGCATAAGCTCAAGCCAGACAGAGCCTCAGCATGGAGCACAGAAGGTAGGCATAAAGATCTTCTCCTAACCGAGTCATTACTAGTATTTCTTCACTTCTGGCAGAGGAAATGTCAGTATTCCTTGATGGTGTGATACCTGCAAGGCTGTCCATGCTCTATTGAAGAACCCAAACCGAACAACACATCTGTAACATGAATTAAACTTAGTAGATTAAAAAAGAAAGAGAGAAAACTACAGAGAAAGAAGAAGAGAGGTCACACAAATGAGAAACTGAGAAAGAGATAGATGAGGGGAGAGAGAGACAGAAAAAGAGAGAAAAAAGAGAGAAAGAGAGAAAGAGAGAAAGAGAGAGAGAAAGAGAGAGAGGGGAGGGAGAAAGAGTGTGCAAAATTGAGAAAAAGTGAGAGATTAGGCTGGATCTTGGAGAGATATGCTTGTGATGAAAATAGGTCATATGAAATTCTCAAAGAAGTAACGAAACTATATTTTAAATGTTCTGGTTGTAAGTGTCAATCTTTTCTACCACTACACTGGCTTTTTTCTACTCTTATATAAATGTTTATAATTAGTTTTAGTTACTGTATTTTACAATTTATTCCTTCCTAATACATGGGATTTAATCATAAAAGTGGGCTACCTTTAATGAATCTATATTAATTTATGTATGAGTAAAACCTTTAAATTAATGTTTTCCAATACATCAATGTTTTATAAACCCCTGTTTTCAATAACTTTATTTTATTAGTTTTATTAAATTTATTTTGTTAAAATTTATGTTTGTATGTGCATCTTCTCATGGACATGAGTTCAGGATGCCCCTGGAGCTGCAGTTAGAAGTGGTGTGAGCAACCCAACAACAGGACTAGAATCCAAACTCAGGTGCTATGGAATGGCAGTATGTGCTCTTAATCACTTAGTTAGGTTTAAGATTTATATGATTGTTAAATATTTTCATTAGTCATGTTTCCAAGTATTTGACGTTTTCACATGGTGGGAATGCCACATTACTCCAATTTCTATTTGTAGCTGGAATAGTTGAACACAATTCAATTTGTTTAGATTGATTTGAACTTAAGACACACAAATCCACTTATTGGTGAGTTTGATTATAGATAAGAAATTTCTATGTATCACAATGTACTTTTTAAATAGTTTTCAATGTCAGATTCCTAAAAACAAGCCCTTATAATCCCACCTTACTATTTCTTTCCCATAGTCCTAGTAGTATTGATTAATCAGTGATTGATTGATTGGTTGATTGATTAATTTAGTGTGTTCCTTGTAGCATGCATTGGCTTTGAACTTGCCAAGTGGCTCACTATGATCATGAACTGTTGGTCCTCCTAGTTTAGACCCTTAAGTGCCAAGATTCCCGATGTGAGTCACTATACCCAGCTCTTTGTAACAAAGTGAAATGAAAGTATTATGGCCAGGATTCTGTTCTGATCAGATCCAGTGCAGATGGACACTTTTAATGAAATAACTAAAGAAATACATATACTTTCATGGAATCAGGGAACATATTTAACCAGAGATAAAATTATTTCAGAGATATCAAATTTTTGTTTATATAATGCTTCTCCCATAAATAATTGTCAGCTTTACTAGTATATAGTTATTGTTTTTATTCATTTGGATAATAATTAAAACTAAGTTAAATACTTAATTATTAATATTGGTAATTATGGCTTTTTATTCCTTCTTTTAACTTAAAGGTCATTAAAATACACCAACTTAATTCAACTTTTAAAAGAACTAGCTTAAACTCTGTTAATTACCTTTACTTTATAGTTGATTTTCTAATTATTCTCTCACATTTACTATGTTACTACTTTCATTTCCTTTGCATTTGTAATGAGATTGCTTTTCTAGCTCTATGGCTATAAATTTACCTTAGATCATCATTTTATCTACCTCTTACGAGTTTTTATACGGTATTCCATCATTCATATTCAGTTCAAATAGTTTATATTTGGGGCTCTACATTCATCTTTGATTTATGAACAATTTGCAAGTCTATCATCACATGCTTCCCAGGGATGTTTTATAACTGTTTGCTATTTATTCTAGTTTAATATCACACATGGTCTTACCCCATAATTTGTGTCATCTCAGTCATTTCATGTTGGTTAGGATTTTCTGTAGCAAATGGGCAATTTTGGTCAATGTTTCATGTGCACTTGGAAAACTACATGTTTCCTAACAGTAATTTTATGCATATGCACATATGTTTCTGTCTGGTCATCTTCATAATGCTGATTTTGTCAGTGTTACAAGAATGGTGATTTACTATGTCCTATTATAAGATGAGATGTACTCAGTTCACTTTCTAAGTTGCTACGTAGGGTATTTTGAAATCATGTCTTGAATATTGACACTCCTAGAAACTGATAGATTAATTCCTTTGCTTTTTTACGCTCTCCACTTAGGTCTAGATATTATTGGACAACCACGATTTTATCTAACATTAGTAAATATAGACTCAACTATTTCTTTTGAGAAATAGCCTGGTATAACTTGTTTCCATTTATTTACCTTGTTATATCTTTATTTTTTAAATACTTATTTTATAAGGAGTATATAGTTGTACACTTTAATCAGATCAAAATAATCTCTACCTAAAATTTAACAAATTTATGGAAATTAGTGCTACTGTTTAGTTTACCTATGCCTTCTTATAATTTTATAAAAAGAGTTTTGCATTTTTGTTTTTTCCTGTGAACTTCCTTTAGATACATTAAAATATTTTTAGTTACTTTTCTAAACTATGAAACAATTTGATTAATTTTTTTAGTTTTTTTTTGCATTAGTCCTAATAAGTATTACAAAACATCAGTGACTTATTTATAAAACTAATAAAATCTTTATTCTTATTACCTTCTTTATACTACCCAAAAGCACAGAATAATGGATTACACAACATTTTCTCCCCTATTTAGTAGCATAGGCTTCCTTATGGCTAATTATATAATATAAAACAGAAAGTACTACAGTTATTATAAATTCTGTGAGTGTGATTTTGAATGTACTTTGTATTATTCAGTCCTTCCAGTACTTCTGTATTTCTGTTTGAGATTAATATCTCCTTACTCTTACCTATTCCTTTATTAGAGATATTTTGGTTTTGAATTGTCTCAGTTTTATTTATCTCAATGTATATTTTAAGCAATTAAAATTTTAACTTAGGTATAGAAATATTAGATTGTAGTTAATTTACAGATCTGTCATCTAGGAATTTTTTTCTACAAAAATTACTTCTATCAGGGAACACTGAGTGTGATTACTTTGAAAGCAATGTGTCATTCTTTGCTGAAGGTATTTTTTAAATTTTTAAATTTTTTTTGATAATTTCATATACAAGCAGTGAATTTCCATTATTTCCACCTCTTCTTTTCCCACATACTCTTTTCATACTCTGTCTCAAGTTCATGACTTTTTCTCTTATATTTATTCTTATCACACACACACACACACACACACACACACACACAAAGAAACAAAGGAAACACTCTACTGAGTCCATTTAGCTCTTCTCTTATGTAAATATACTTGAGGTTGACCCTTGCTGGGTTTATGCCTGAGGAAAAAAAATTCTTCCTCTCTCAGCAGACATTATTTTCTTGTAGCTTTTCATTTGGATGTGAGGCCTTGTAAGATTTACACCATTATGTTAAGGTGGCCAGATCCTTGAGATTCCATGCGTATAGCACTCTTGTCATGTCTAGAAAAAACTACATAGTAGCAGGTATTCTTGTCTTCTGGTTCTTACACTTTCTGAAGTTCTGAGTCTTAAGTATAGGGTTGGAATGTAGATGTGGTACACCAAATGATCACTTACTGTCCGCATTTGAACTTGTTGTGGGTGTCTGTAGTAGCCTTCTCCTTCAGGACTGGAGACATAACTCAGATATAAAAGGCTCCAAATCACAGCTAAAAAAGAACATGAGTTTGGTTCCTCCATTTTTTTTTTTAAATTTTGTGCATTTAATTATCAGAGGATAACTTTGAGCCAAGTATTTTTTACTTCAGTTGCATATTTGTCTCTGCTTCCACCCTTCTGCTTTCTGGTTCATCATCTACAAGTCCCTATTCTGAGCATGCTCTACCTCATCACAGATCTCTCTAAGGGACAGAGCCATTTGGCCATTGAATGAAACTTCTGAAACTAGAAGCCTAAGAAAATCTTCCCCTTCCTGTTTTTTTTTTTTTTTTTTTCTTACTCAAGTATCAAGTTCCTCATATGCAAAGTTAACTTAAATAGGTGGAGTTATATTATTGTTCAATTCATCAGGATTTTGAATCATACATGTTCTAACACATTTTTTCCTCACATGTTTTTGGAATTCTAGTTTCAATTTATTGGGCTTTCTAGTGTGTACAGAAACATTTTGCTGTTTTTACTTTTTATATGTGTATGTGTCTGTGGGGACACATGTGTCTACCCTCATGTGTGAAGACAGGAGGAAAGGCTTAGGTATCATTCCCAGCTGTCTATCTTTATTTTGAGACAGGCCTGGAGCCCTGGAGCTCAGCCAGTTTGATCAGGTAGGAAGACCAGGACCTGTCTGTACCCACTTCCCCAAGACTAGGATTTCAAGTTTGACCCCTACATTAACTGTTTGTTCTTGAGCTATGGGTACCAAACCTAAGTCCTCGTGTCTGTACTTTACATACTGAGCCTTCTACCTAGTTTCTATCATTAGTTTTTTAAAACAATGTTCACTGTATTCTATTATCCTATATTTGAATAGCCTCTCTTTTTCTGCTTCATAAAACTGCCTTTTCTGAGCTTTTTAATACTATATCTATTTTTCAATCATCCAACATATTTTATGGCTTTAGAATATATATATATAATTTTGTTTTCACAAATAGTTGTGTTCATATGTTATATTTTTCTTTTATAAGTTTATAGTCCTCATTAAGAGATCCTTGTATCTGTAATATATGATATATGATATATGATATATGATTGATATATGATACATGATATAATGTATGACCTATGACGTATGGCATATGACATATAACAACATATAACATACACACATACACATATACATATGCTTCATATATGCTGGGTCTGGGTTCAGAGAAGATGTACCTAACCCTCAAGAGACTGGAGGCCCCAGGGAGTTTAGAGGTCTGGTGGGGTGGGGAATGGGAGGATGGGAACACCCTCTTGGAGACAGGGGCAAGGAGGAGGTAGGGGCTGTAAAACAGTAGGAAGGTAGACCAAGATGGAAATATGCCAGGGGCAGCTTTGCTTATACCTGAAGGCCTAAAATCAGCCATAGGCCTAAGTCAGCCTGCTAACACAAAAGTCTCAGGTCTCTGTGGAAAAACACTGAAACAGATGGCTAGAAGCTATTGTAAACAAGCATCTTCGGTGGAAGCCTGAGTAGTCATAGACCTTGGGTAGCCTTGGTAGATAGTACCAACTTAGATTAGGACAAGTGAATCATAGGCGAAGTCACATTGTCCTGTCCCCTGAACCTTCACCCAGCTGACACACTGTTCTAGAAGATATCTTTACTCCCCTTGAACACCTATGCTCCTGCATCATCCCCTTCCCCACATCATGCCTTTTTGTGTAAAAATTACACAAAAAAGTAAAAATTACTAAAAAAGTAAAAATTACAGCTTGATCAGCCTATAAACAAGCTGTGTTTCTTTGCGTCTTTGCCTGCTTACCCCACTCTCGTGGTCATCTCCCTGGACCTCTGTTTAATGCCCTGCTGGCCAGGACAGAAATAAAATCTGGAGTGTAAATAAAAAATAATAAAATAAAAGACTAACTAAAAATAGACAACATATGTGCTTAAACTCTTAGCATTTTATCAGTGTCATTTTCATCCTTGAAAGCTATGTAATATGATGTATATTATTTCCTAAACTTACCTGTAAAATAACTATGAAGGATACTTGAATCTTTGAGAAAATCTTCATGAAATTCTGAAATAGTTGCCTTTATTCTCCTAAGCAGTTAATTATATCAAATTGCATTCACAAAAATGATGCTGAAATACATTTTGCATTATATTATGTAATTTGTTAAACATTATAAGACAGTATATTTTTAAATAGATACCAAATAATGATTATAAACATAAATTATAATTCCTTGTTAGTTATTACCTCATGCATTTTATTTCTTCTAAGTACAGAAAAAAAAATCAGCCCATCAAAAGAAGGTATAAAATAAAGCATTCAAATTATAAAGTCTATCTATAATTACTATTGTTCGTGCAGTTAATACAGACACTTTAAAATATTATACATTGAGCTCTTCTTACCCTCTGTAAAATCAAATATTCAAAAAATGAGTAAATATATCAATAGAAGAGAATATGATACCATATATAATCCAGCAGGTGTGGTGTTAATTTTAATCAATGAGACACAGACAAACAAAAGCTGCATGGACTTACAAGTGGAGTCACATGGAAATAGAGAGGATAATGGTTGTCACCAAGGGCTGAGAGGATGTGAGAATGAAAAGGAGGCAGATGTTGCTCAGTGATTTCAGTAATCTAAGTAAAAGGAATGAATTCAATAGGCTGATTATATGTGCAAATTCTAGTAAATAACACTATGTTATATGCTTTACAAATGAAAAGAGAATTAAAAATGAACCTTCTTACTTAAAAAAAAAAGTGAAAGGATAGCAGTGAGGTACTGTTAGTTAGGATTAATCATTCCAATGTTCTTTTGTACACACACTTCCAAACATCCCATTATGCATTAAAACATTTTTAATTTATTTGCAAATTTAAAGGAAATGTGATTAAAATGAAAAAAATAAATTCCATTGAGAATTCAAAAGAAAAACAAATTACTTATGATGGGAGAAATCTTGGAAGGACAAGTATTTAGTAATTTTGCCAAGAATTTTCAGATGAGATGAGTTTAAAAATTGGGAGTAACTGGGAACAGCACATCAATCCTTGTATGTCTCTTTCTGGCTTCTGCTTCCACAGAAGAAAAACACAAGTCCACCAAGCATAGGTTTCAATATCTCTTTAAATGCCAAAAAAAGGTTGTAATTTAAAAGATTTTGTAATCACTCAAGTAAATTTTCATTCATCTCATCATTTCACAATTTCAAAACAATGTTTTTATCATTATAACTTGTTACAACAACAACAAAAAAATCTATAAACTTCTTTCTAGAAATTTTCAAGAGCACCATGAAGACAGTTGAAAAATCATTGATGGCACTTTTACCACACTGGCTATAAATGCCCATCCTCCTGACAACGTACTAATAGAACATGTCCCTGCTTGAACGAGAGCAAATCCTGTCAATAGTGATGGGCCAGTTTAAGCACTGTTGAAGCTCCCTGTGCATTGTAAAGCCAACACACAATTTATCACACTGAAGGCTGGAACATTCACAAAGTTCAAGGAATTCTCCTTGTGACAAAGATGAACTAGCAAATCAACAACATTTCAGGTACTCATGTGTCTCTGAACTCTTTCCCTATGGAGACCAATCAGTCTACATGTAAAAAGAAAGCAGATCTACTGTACAGACCCACTACTGTGAATCTAGATACCTCCTGACTAAATGTGTACTTTGTTCTTTGAATAAGAATAGAAGTGGAGGCAGGTTTACTGGGTAGCTGGATTGCTGGCTGACTCATATTTTCTATAAATCAATGCTTACTTCTGTGCAATCTATTAATACAGAGCGATGTCTAAACATTCAGCTATATGCTAAAGACTATGAGAGGCTACAAGCCTGGCGTACAAAAGTGAACATAGGAGATTTTCACCATTACTTATTTGGAATAAAAAAAAATAATTTGAAAGGGAGAAATTTTAAAAATTGTATAAGAAATAACTGTGGCAGGTCTGTACATTAGTCAACTATTACTATTGTACAATAGTAATTATTGTATTACTCAAACATGGGTAAAGCAAACTGATTATACTGTTTTATTATGAATATTTGTGGGAGAACAAGACTGGCTGTATAGAGGGAGATTTTAAGTTACCAATCAGTCTGTTAAACCAAGTCCTTCCAACTACAAGTGTAGGCCCACCCATGGAGCTCCTGGGAGAATATCTGAGAAGTTTATAGATTTTCTATAGTCACCTTTTAATCTTATTAGTATCTATGAATTTAATTGTAAACATGGTTCCACTATAGTGGAACCATGAACCCAGAAAAGGAAACCAGAAAAGTCAAATTACAACATACTAGGCACTTGAGCAACTGTTTCCAGTGACATGCAAACAACAAAACTGATCTTCATAAGATAACAACCCTTCTTGCATGTCTACCTTCTTAACTCTACAAAAGTTAAAATTTTCCCAGCTTTTAGCTCATGCAAAAGGTTTACTCTGAAAATGCAATCCCTAGTTAAGTTAAAAGGCAAAACATGCCACTTTTAAAAGCTAAGTGCATCTATTTTTTGCCTAAAATTAGAACTATATTTTCATTTGCAATTTACATTATTGCTTTGAGCAGGAAGAAACAATAATGTCTTAGTTTTTGTTCTAATGAATAAAAGTACTTATAGTGCTTGCTGCAAATTTCAAGCCTACGGGTTTTAGAAATGTCACTCAAATTAAAATCATTTCCCCTCACCAGATGATTGGAAGGTACATTTTTTAAAATCTCTATACCATCTTAAAAATTAAAGCCAATTTTCCTCCAGTTACTAGTCTTTTCAACACCTTCCTTCATTCTGCATATGCAAAATGCATCTTTAGTCAGGAACACACAAGGAGACATCATATGTTTTGTAATATATATGGCAAAATTGTAAGGTAAGTGCTTTATCACTTGGGTGCAATGTTATAGGATTTATGTCTCTTACATTTTTGATATTTTTATTTTAGATTTTCTTTGCATATATATGCAAATATGTGTATATATTTATATATGTAAATATACATGTGTATATATGTGTATATTTGCATATATATATATATATATATATAAATTTCTCATTAAAATCCATAGAAACTATTGAGATAAAATACCTTTATTTGATTTAAAAAATAGGTAAGAATGTAAAGGTCCCATCTGGCAGCATTGCTGCTTACACACAATATCTTTCCTATGCAAATTCGGCTTTTTTCAAAGAAAAGGCAAGGGAGAAACACCATGTGCCTTGTTGCTCTGTGAATTCTCCAGTCGGCAAGTGTCTGAGAAGCTGCCAGACCTTTGATTTGTTTTGTAATCCTCAAGCTCTTTTAAAGGACCTTGACATTCTGCTTCCACTCCTCGTTACACATACCTATTAAGCATCAGACTTTAATGATTTTTGAACTATAACTGGAAAATTGCTTTGCCCATCCTTCTGATGTCACAGACTTTATAATACAATTCTTCCTTTTCCTTCTTTACTCTAGGGTGACATTGAGGGCACATACTTCAAAATCCCTTTTTTTCCTCTCTCTCTTTCTCCCTCTCTCCCCTAGTTTTCTGTTTGGTTCCCTGGATACAACATGCTTCTTCCAGCATCTTATGTTCCCTCAAATTCACAAAACTACCCTGCCCCCTGACTGTAAGTCATTATCGAAAAAGAAGTCATTTGGTTAGCTGATTTTCCATCTCATGCCTTGTGCATACAAAGCACCTCATTACACATCCACATGGCTAGTAAATCTCAGATACGTGATAACAACTGAGGAGCCCCTGCACTCAACCATCCCTTATTTCTTCATACTCTCAGATGTACTTCTACAAGAAAAATAACCTCCAGGATGAATGCGCCTTACTGGCATCTCATATCCAACTCCCAGTAGCCCCCACCCCAGCCCCCCTCACCCTATTCTTGCTCTTATCTCTATCCTTTTCAGTGGCACCCTACTCTCTCTCATCCAACACTTTCTTCAAACCAGGTTCATACCCACCTCTTACTCATTCTTTGAACCTCCTGAAGAAGTCATTTGTATTTAGTAAGCTATTTTCATGTTTTCTTCAACCTCTCAGGAAAAATATTTTATTGATCTATGAATGTCACAGCATTTCTAAGATGATGACAGTTACAGAATTTTTAACATGGGCAATGCTTAGTTTGGGACAAGACATAACAGACAGGACACTTGTGAAGATGTGTATTATGTATCCCAGAATCTCGTGTTATCAGAAAGCACATGAATCTCTCTAGCAAGGCTTATGATACATACAGCCTAAAAACATAACTAACTGGGCTGATGAAGTTGAAAGGAGAAAAATATTGATTACGAAAGGGAGAAAGACATTAAAATTAAAGCTAAACCATTCTCAAGGGAAGGCTCCAAGGTTTGACATTATTACTGATGCTATATGGTGTGCTTACAGACAGGAGCCTAGCATGGCTGCCCTTTGAGAGGTCCAACAAGCAGCTGACTGAGACAGAAACAGATACTTACACCCAACCAATAGTCTAAATTCCGGGACTCCTGTGGTTGAATTAGGGAAAGGCTGGAAGAAGATGAGGAGGAGGGCAACCCCATAGGAAGACCACCAGTCTCAACAAACTCTCACACCTGGATATCTCTCAGACACTGAGCCACCAAACAGGCATCATACTCTAGCTGGTCTGAGGTCCTCAACGCATATACAGCAAAGTACTGCCTGGTCTGGCCTCAATGAGAGAAAATGCTCCTAACCCTTGAGAGAATTGAGGCTTCAGGGAATGGGGAGTCCTGACAGGAAGTGAGGGTGTATGAGAGTGGAGACATCCTTTTGTAGATTGGGAACGAGAGATGGGATGAGGAACTGTAGGGGGCAGAACAGTTGGGGGATAACGACTGGACTATAAAAAAAGATTAATAATAATAATTAAAAATTCTGCGTATATGAGATTTTTTTTGACCACATTATGCATGTGCATCATAAATGTGACTGGTACCCTTGGATGCCAAAAAAGGCTCCCCTGGAACCATATTTACAGATAGTTATGAACTACTGAATGCTGGAAACCAAACCCAGGCCCTCCACAATAACAACAAATGTTTTTAATCAATGTGCCATCTCCCTAGATCTGACACATTAATCATGAGCAATATCAAGTTAATTTTATGAGGATAATTATATTACAGCAATAGTATATTTATCAGTGAAAGGACCTTTCTTCTTCCACATGATAAGGAAATAGGATTTGTATGTGGGTAAAGGGTTACAAAGACTTCACCATTTTTTGCAGTTTTGTATCTAATATAAATAAAAAGGAGATAGTAAGAGGAATAAGATAGGAGAGTTAAAGTTTACTCAAATATTAGAAAAGAGCAGAAAACAATAAAGTATATAAGAAAAATGTTATTTGTATAGAAAATATTTATTTGTATTTAATTTTCTTGAACTAAATAAAAATGAAATAATTATTGACCATAATGTATTGGGTTTATTGGCTTTAAATTTATTGCATTTAAATAAATAGTCTATAAAGTGCTATAACCCAGTGGTTTGAGGAGCAAAATTTCTCTTGCTAAGATAATGACTCAGGTGTCTACTGTTGACAAACACTGGTGCCTAAATTTTCTTACAGTGTAGTTTAGTTAGGTCATTCTGCAAATTATCTGTCCCTCTAATGTCTATCAGTAAGGCATTCTGAAGCAAGAGGTCAAAGTGCTAGTAATTTTTAGTGAGTAAGCAGTTTTGTCAAAGGATAAAAGCATGAGGAGAGAGAAACAGCAAAGAATTCCACTCTGATCAATTCTGACTTTTTGCTGACACCCATTCCTAAAGAATATGAGAGTTGATCAGCATTTTCTAAATGACTCCCTTTGGAGTCAACTTTTCACTGTGGAACAGATAGCAAAGTGCCGTGCCTGGGTTACTGCTAGGTGTTAGATGTGGAAGGCACAAGTATGTATTGCAGCACGGCCCAGTAACATTTACATCCCCGTAATACAGCAAAAATAAGTTTAAGATGAATTTATCTCATTGGAGGATAGATATACAGCTAACACTCCCTTTTTATCACATGGAATTAAATCTAGAGCCCCTCTCATGCCAGGCAGGAGCTCTACAACTGAGCCCTATTCACGTTCCTACTCTTTTTTCTTTACAAAATAAAGCAACACTAAGTGATACACAGCAAATTATTACTTTTAATATCCTTCATTATCAATGTTTTTTAATGGTAGGTTATAAGCATGACTAAAAAAAAAAAATAAGTGAGAAGAGTAAGCTTGGGGAAATGATCATTCTGGAGTAGGCTTTGGAAGGTTTCCAAAAGCTGTTCTAACAGTAGCTAGCTGTCATAGAATTGTGAAAGCAATCTGACAAATAGAGGTAGAACATATGTTCTAGATGGTGTGGTAGTATTTTTCTAGAAATAATGAAGAATTCAATTGTTTAGTGTGCTTTGGAGAGATAGGAAACTTACAAGTTTTTGTAAAAAAAAAAAGATTCTTGTCTCTCTCTCTCTCTCTCTCTCTCTCTCTCTATATATATATATATATATATATATATATATATATATATATATAATTACTCAACAAGTAACACATAGGAACAAAAAATATTTTCCATTGTCTTTTACAAGTTTACAAAAAATACTCTTCAAATTAGCATCTAATATAAATAGAATTCAAAAATCATTTTTGAAAAAATAAATGTAAATTATTACTTGACAATTAATACTGACAGAATCATACTTTGTCTAAACATTGATCACTTAGAAAGTCTTTGAATTCAAATTACATTGAACTCAAATTTCATCTCTTTTAGCTAATTATGAAACTGATCAGCATTATTATCTGGGAGAAGATTTGAGCAGTTTGCCTGCTAGAGTATATTCTGATCAAGTAGGGATGGCTTTTTAAATTATTTACTTTATCTACTCTATTTCAGCATTCTCTCAAATGAGAAGTGCCAAAGTACCAAAATAGAAAATTCTTAAGCATTCAAATAACCAGGAAAACTCAATATTTTATAAAACATTACACATACTATTTGACCCCACATGACTCTCAACATCCAAGGAATCCTGTGTTTGATGCTGACTTGTGTGTGCTTGTGTATGTCTCTGTGCTAGGGAGGGATTACAGGTAGATGGTCTGATTTTCAGTTACTCAGATCACTTAAGCTTGTACCAACCACCCATCTATCTATAAAGAGGGAAATCACTATTACATCAAAAGCACACATATTAATATTTGTAGTAAAAATGAAATTGAGTATAATCATGGATGCAGCTTACTTTCTTCAGCTTCTTCTCTATTTATAACTTCCTCAGTGACAGAGCGTTTGCACAGGAATGGGCTCTTACTCAACACATCTGCTCTCCATGTGTTGCTGAGTCACACATACTTTTTTGGTTACCAGACGTAACAAATATTTATTTTCTCCTTGACAGTCCCACAGAGTTGTTGCAACAGAAGGGAAAACAAGTGAGATTCCATTCAACTTTGCTCATATAAAGAACACTACTGATGCTATGAAAAAATGTCCAGAGAAAATTAATAAAAACAACTTAGGAAAGGCCAAAAAAATTGATGTGGGTCTAAAACCATGTACAGGCTTATGCATTAAATCTTCCATTAAAATAGAAAGTTAAAGACTCTCCTACAGAATTTCCCCAAATTAAATATTTATAAGCCTGATTGTGTCTCCAGGGAACATATAAAGCCCCAATCAACTGCTATATCTGTGTTGAACCTCAATATTCATAATATGACGTGATAACTTTCAAACTTTAGTCTTCTCAAATGCCTTACAGATAAATGTCATTCTGGTTTCACTGCCTGATCTTTGCTTCACAGACTTCTTAAAGTAAGCTAGAGTGGCTTCTGGAATATATAGCAAACCTATCCAGTTTTAGCAGCCACCAACTTGAAACTGTCATAATTACTTGTGTGTGAGTTCTAATTAGGTTTACTTATTAACTAAAAATAATGCCTGAATGTAGATTTACTATAAATCATGCTGAAGCCATCTTATCTTGTCACTTCATCTCTTTAAAAGACTGTGCAACTTCTCCATGCTCATTTAGGATCATTGCTAAGGAAGAATCTTCATGAAGTAAGAAGATTGACTTCATACTGTGACAGTGAATTTGCCTTTTCATCAAACTGGCTTATTTGCTGTCTTAATTGCATATCTGTGAAATCACAAACAGTCACATGAGAGGCTTTCCAAATGCATATTTGCTGGTATAATGATCACTTTCTTTATATAATCTGGTGATGGGTTTAGCATGGTTGCACATACTTTCAAGAAAAAAAAATAAACCTTCCATCAAGGTGGCCTAAATAAAAAAGAATGTGAACTGCTCTGAACATCAGCTGCTGTTTCATGACCTTGATTGCAATGAGATCACCTGCACTCCCCCTTGCTTCAAAAGAACCTACATTATGCTAATAACCCAACTTCCCAAAATATCTAACCGGTTCACATCTAGTTAAAGTTAGTGCTGCACCAAATGCATAGATCACCCAAATGCTCAGGTGCTCACAGAAAATGCATCCTTTCCAATAAATCATTTGGCTTGCCACTGCAAGTGTTCATGCATAAAACATACAAGCTGAACATCGTAACTTCCATGAAAATATGAACCCTCGAATAGCAAATGTTTTAAAATGCACATTCAAAGTAATTTAGGAGCACACCATATGTTACAGTATATTTAAATACGTTAAATAATTGTTTTTCTGCTTAGCAATTATTATATTGCTTAGCTAATATATTTCTTGGTTGTTTGGCTTTATACAAATTTTAAACAGAAACAGAAAGTTCCTTTCATTTTATATATAAAACTGACTTCTGGCTCAAATGTAAACTCTCTCTGTGGGATAGAAAACTCAATCTCAAAATCTAATCTCCTTTCAAGTCTTCAAAATCATCTGACAGCTCTCCAAATTCAAAGTACACATACATTTCTAAAGTCAACCTTCAGAGAATATAAATAGAATAGAGAGAAGCACCTTGCTGTCTTATCCTGTGAGGGAATGGCATACACTGATTCAAAAATCTATTAAGATTAATCTTCCAAAACTAATACTTTGTAGTTCAAAGGTTGCTGAGTTAGGCACTCTTCGTGCCTTGACATAAGTTATCATATCATAAAAGTGTCTTAAGGGCTCACACATTATCTGATGTTTATCTCAGTTATTGGCCCATTCTATTCAGAGCCAACCCAAACTATTTCTTGTCAGACAGAAATTGATAAAACCTAAGTAGCATTCTGGTAATGTAAATATTTCAGCATTCAGGACAGGGGAAAAGATGTTAACTATTGTCTGTTCTCAAAGAGCCTGGTACAGAATTACTAAGAGCACATTATTGCCCTTGAAAACTAGAAATGAAGCATGTACTATACCTAAAAAATGAACCTCTTAAATATATGTCAAATCGAGAAAAGTTATATAAAGAAAAGTAGTAGTGAAATGAGTGTGATCAATAAAGTCATCAATATGGGTAAACTAGACCTCAAATATTTTTTTCTCAAAAATAAGATTAGAACAAAATTCCCAATTTTCAATTTCATCTATCTAGTTTTAATTTCAGAAAAGAATTCAAAAACGAAAAATATTACCTTGCTACTGATCATCATATATAATTATTTTTGTCTCTGAATAAGACTGACAAATGATAAATAACAATATAATCATAGAGACAAAGAATTTGACACTTTTATTACTTTTATAACACATGAAAATAAATTAAGCTTGTAAGCCCATGGTAATTCAAGTCTCCAAAAGGCATGTAGAGAAAATTTATTGTGAAATATAAATGTAGCTTTTATTTGTCTACTGTAGTTGTCTTCCTGGAGGCTTACTGCTGAATAAGCTCACTCTAGCTCTTTCTGAAATCTGTCTAGTTCAACTCTCCTGTTCTAACTCAAGCTCCTTTCTAAGATGATTGGTTCAAACTGGCTTCTCTCAAATTCTGAATTAATTGCTTAGTTTACCCTCAAAGCAACACTGGCAATCTGTTTTAATCTTCTGGCTCCTTCTCATTCTCTGGCTCATTCTGTCTTCACCTGTGTCTAACTTGTTCTCCCTGTTATGTGTCTGAAAAACTGTCCTGCTAAAAACTGCTGTTGGACTCCAGAAACTGAACTGCCAACAAATGAACTATCAGCAACTCAAGTTCCCTGAACTGCCCCTCAACTGACGTCTGAGTGCTGGGATTAAATGCATGTGCAACCATACCAGAACCTAAGCATTTCTGTACCTGAAACTTGTTCTGTACCAGTCTGCCTTGAAGTATGAGATCTATTTGCCTCTGAGATAAATGGAGTATCTGTATCCCAGACAGAGTAAGTACCGTGTTGTTGGATTAAAATTCCTCTACAGTGAAGACAACTCAGAGAATGAAATGGTCCAGAAAATACTATCTTACCCAAGTTAGGATAACTGTTATAAGAAGCACAAAAAGTACCAAATCCTCTCTGGGCCTGGAGAAACATGAATTCTTTTACATTGGTAGTAGAAATAGGATTTATTAGAGCAAGTAATTAAAACAATATGCAGAGTGCTTAAAACCTCCTTGTAAAGCTACCATATGAGACATAACCATTATCACGTATTTGTCCAGAGAAAGAGAAATCATAACAGAAAAGAAACACCTATACTTCCATGTTGAATGATAAAGAGACTGAATCATATCTATATAACATATCTGACAAAAAGAGAATTATTTGGCAAAAAGAGAATGACATCTGTAGTATAGATGGAATGATGACCCTTACATGTAGTGAGTCAGAGTCAGATAAACACATGTCCTCATTCACTTGATCTCATAGAAGATTATGAAATAGTAACCACTAGAGACTGCAAATACTAGAGAGAGAGGAGAAGGAAAATTAGATAATTCACATCAAAATATAGGTAGAAAAAAGAAAATGTTAAAGGGGAAGGTGGAGTTCTATCTTTGTGTTGATAATTTTGTTGATGAATAATCTAACAATGAACTCAAGGAGAAGCCTGAGGACCATTTATTGGAGTTTAATAGTAAAAGCAAGACCAAAGACACTATAAACATAAGGAGTTTGTAGGAGAAAATTGAAAAGGGGGAAGAAAAAAATTTATCCCTTTTCAGTTAGTCCAGCATGAAGGTCAGCCATGTAACAGATGGGCAGACACAGGACAATGGCAAAGCCTCAGGAAAAGAGTAAATTCCAAGTGTTAGAAAAATCATGCTTAAAGTATAGGTATAAGAAAAGGAAAAATAATTCAGAAAAGCAGGCAGATTTATATATATGTGGCTACAGCTCTGTAAGAAAGTGTACAGAGAGCATGGGCTCTGAGAACCAAAAATACATTGGGATAATTATTTCTCTTATCTCTTTGTCATGACATAGGATCAATGCATCATCTTGAGGAGTGGCCTTTTGACCAAATGATTGACAAGCCTAACTGGATTGCTTCTAATGTTGTGGGAAGATTGCAATGCTCTATCTCTACTCGGGCCAGGAAAATGAGTTTCTCAAAAAACCTCCAATAGAATAAGAACTAAGGCTACTGCAATTGGTTTTCACAAGCACATCAAGTTGAAGATTATGTAAAGGAATAATGAAGTTCCCAATTCCTAAAAATTAGGAATGTCTGAAGAGATAGGAGTACTGATTAGATTGATTTGAGCATTACATATTGCATAGATATCAAACACTATCCTATGCCCTGAAAATATGCCCAGACACCACATTCCAATTATAAACTGCATTTATGACTATATAAGTATCTTTTCCATAAATGTTTCAGTTTCCATTCATTAACTACTAAAGAACAATCATGATTTTATTAGTCTTTCCTTTAACATTATCTAAATTTCTTCCAAAGAAATCTACTGAGATGTGCATTCTTGAAGCCTGTTGTTAAAAAGGACAGGATAGTCTTTGATTTGATTCCATTGATCAACTTGTTTGTTCCTATACCAATACAATGAAATTTTTGTTACACTGTGCTCTGTAGCACAGCTTGATATCAGGGATAGTGATACCTCTAAAAGTTCTTTTATTGTTCAGGATAGTTTTAGCTATCCTGGGTTTTTAGTTTTTCCAAACAAAGTTGAGCATTGTTCTTTCAAGGTCTATAAAGAATTGTGTTAGAATTTTGATGAGAATTGCATTTACTCTGAAGATTACTTTTGGTAAGATGGACATTTTCACTGTGTTAACTCTACCTATCCATAACAATGAGAGATCTTTCCATCTTCTGATATCTTCTGAAGTTTGTTTCTTCAGAGACTGGAAGCTCTTGTCATAGAGGTCTTTCACTTGCTTGGTTAGAAATACACCAAGACATTCTCTCTCTCTCTCTCTCTCTCTCTATATATATATATATATATATATATATATATATATATATATATATATATATTTTATACAGTCGCTTTGCTGAAAATAGTTATCTGCTGTAGGAGATCTCTGATAGAATTTTTGGAGTTGCTTGTGTATGTTATCATATCATCTGTAAATATCAATACTTAGACTTCTTTTCCAATTTGAATCTTCGTGATCTCCTTTCATTGTCTTACTGCTCTGGCTGCAAATTCCAGTCCGATGTTAAATAGACAGGGAGTTAATGAGCAGCCTTTTCTTGTCTCTGATTTTAGTAATATTGCTTTAAGTTTCTCTCCATTTAATTTAATTTTGGCTATTTGCTTGCTGTATATTGCTTTTATTATGTTTAGGTATACATCTTGTATCTATGACTTTTTTCAAGACTTTTAACCTGAACAAGTGTTGCATTTCTTCAAAGGCTTTCTCAGCATCTAGTGAATGATATTGCAAGGTTCAGCTTCCTTCTGAAAAACTGAAGAACTTTGAATCTTAGTCATTAGATGATTGAAGTTACCTTCTATAAAAAAGTTGATCTATTATTACACAAGGGAAAGCAGTTTGTTGTTTAAAAAAAAACTGTATTAAAAGAGGGACAAAATCTTTGGTGAGAAATAAAAGACCAACTGGCAGAGAGAAACAAATAAGAAAAGAAGAGAGAGACAAACAGAGACAGAAAGAAAAAGAAAAACAAAGAGACAGACAGAAAACCAGTATGTCTGTATGAACTCATCAATAAGATCTCTAGTGAGCCACCCCATTGAATTAGGAATCAGTTTCTTATCATCAGTGAGCATAGAGACAGATAGAAACGGAAATAGAAATGGAGATGGAGGAAGATGTAGAGACAGGAACAAGAACAGAGACAGACACAGAGAAAGACACACAGAGATAGAGATATTATTGCCTATTGTAGAATTGGAAGAAATTTTCAGAGAAAAGTTTGAAACAATCCATACCCTCAGTAACAGTAAAGACTTTTGTTTGCAACCATTAAAGATAATGAAAGGTGATATTATTGTTCTGTGAAAATTAATTTCTTTTCATTATATACCATCTTGTTAAAACAATGAAACACCATAAAAGTGAGTATGGCTAAATAATTTTTATTTTGCTATTATAAGCTCTCAAAAATATACTGATGTCTAAATTACAAAGCAAGAGCATATAACTGCAGGATCTATTTTCAATATTATATTAGATCTGCATGTTGAACACTGAAACATTCTGTGCCAAAAGCAAAGACCAGGAAAATATATAAATTATGTGCACACAAATGAAACACTAAGCAAACAAGATATGAATGATGGCTTTTTTGTATTTTCTTCATAAAGAATTAAAAGACAGGAAAGGTAAGAGAAAAAAAGAGTCAATGGTGATTTTTAGAAATACTCACTAGATGTGTTATGTCAAATATCTCTATGGGAAAAGATTATTGTAGTAATCTTGTATTCAAATTTGAACTTCAAAATACAAAATTAATAGAGACAAGAAATACTAAGATCAGAAGGAACTCAAAGATAAGAAAGTTGATATCCATGTTAACATGATTTATAAGACTCATTTCTTCATTGAATAAAACCCAAATACAGAAAAAAAAGGATTGATTTTCATTTTAAAAAAGATTAGTATAGATTTTTTAAGTCAAAACTTGCTAAACCGATACAGTTAATGGAAGACGTGATAATTTATTCTACTAAAACATCAAATCAACTAAATCAGCTGATAAAAATTAAGCCTTTCTAGGTATCTTCCAGTTTAGAATAAAATAGTTCATTTCTACATGTTGATTGAAACATATAGCATAGATTATTAATTTCAACTAATAAATTTATTACACAGCCTCTAATTAATAAACTTTCTAACCCTTTGTTGAGTGACTCTTGATAATTATGGATATCTGTGTAGTCTGTCTAAGGCACTGATGACAGATCAAGCAAACAAATCAACCAAAGTCCAATTTGACCTCTCAGTGAATTTTCTGGGATTATTTAAAGACATATAGGTGAAGGGTTGCTTGCAGAAGCAGGAATTACAAAAAGCCAACTATATTACTAAATATTTTACCTCAGTCTTTGTGATGTCTTATAAATACTATATAACTTAAAGGTGGCTCAACATTTTGGAGTTATATAAACATATAATGCTAAGGAAAGAAGAGCGTTATGAACCATGAAGGTATCAGGAACTTCCTGAGACTTGTGAGTTGTTTACTTCCTGAGTCTTAACAAGGACTCTTCTAGGATGCAATGCTTTAAGCTGAAAATTATGGAGTCTCCCAGACTCTCTTTAGGATGAAAATATTTTTATTTATAGGATATTGTACAAGATAATTACATTCAAAAGATTTTTAGTGGAATATTTAATATTACCTCCCCAACATGTGTATGTAATAAGCCTCGTGAAAAGGACATTTGATAGGCGCATTTCCCTCTACTTCCTCTCTAAATTTCTCCTACATGGAGCTGTATTGCTATCCAAGCCCATATTTTGTAAGTCCAGTATAACATTCTGTTTCTAAAATAGGATGGTGCAACTCTTGTCTTGGGGTACTTAAGGTAAGTTAATCAGAAAAATGAGTTTTCTTTTTTTTTCTAGTACTGTGCTGATCAGACAATTCAAATTTTATTTATTATATCACATGGGCATTTTTATGAAAGCCACAAAATTATTTCAAAATGATAATGTCTTTAATACCAAGGTATCTCAGACAAAGAACATTTTTCATATGTTTTTAAATTTTAAACAAAAAGTACGAGCTAGAATTGTACCTCAGTGACAGAATACTTTCAAAGGATATACAAGTTGTGATCCTCAGTAACACACACACAGACACACACACACACACACACACACACACATAATTAGTAGAGAAAATATTTTAATTCAAAGAAAACATCATAGAGAACCACAGCACAGTGCCATCATATATATTTATTTCATAAATGTGTCAAACATATTTATAGAACAGTACAAAATGTGTGAAATATAGCAGTGACTATTGAAATAATTTGCATTTTACATTTGATATCAAGAATGTTAAATGCCTATCTGATAGGTAATCAATTCGTGTAAAAAGCAACTTCAGGCTATTTTGAAGTATTTTTAATTTATATTGTGCTAAAGTAATTTATAGATAAAAACCTGAAAACATTGAGCAAAGATGTAACTGGAATAAGTGCAAGTATCACCTGTCAGTTAGCTGGTACAAAAACAAATTATTACTTAAACAAATTTAGATTAATTCGATTTATTTGCAAATATGGAGCAGCCATTGAGAAATGAAAGCTATTTTGACATCCATTACTCATAAGTATCATTTGTTAATGAGTCAAGAACTTTTAAAGAAACTGCAAGAGCAGAAGTCCTAGATGTGGTTAAATCGAAATCCTAATTGTTTGATCCTCATGATCCTACAGTGAACTAGAATTTTGAATTTTGAAAAGCTTCCTTTCAGGAACTATATTCCTAAAAAAAAAAAAAAACACTTCTTACATTGGTTGCCCAAATATCTCACCAAATAACCATCACAATCTATTCTGAGGAATTTTATGATAATTTGAACATCTTCTTTTCTTATTTCATGTAAAAATCAACACATAATAGACAAGAAAATTATAGGATATTCTTTACAATTTGCGGGTACATGAAAAGTTCTACACTTTCAGAAAATGAAACTAAATAGTAAAATGAAAAGTCATTTTGTGCCTAATACCTGGTTAGAATTTAAATCCCTTTCACATTTATTCTAGGCAAAAGAAACTACTTAAATTCACCATGTGATCCTACTGGGTTGTCACAGATTTCTCTGTACTCTGCAATTGTTCTGCTCAAAGCATTTGTGAGATACTGCTCACCAACTCCGTGCTTCAGTCATCTTATTCTTCCTCTCTCTTCTTATTCAGAGATTCTTTAAATCCCCTTTCTTAACACAGATTCCCATGACTAAGAAATACAAAAGGAAGAAAACTAATCTTTCTTTCCCTGCTTCTTTTTCCTCCCCAGTACATTTCTACCATGCAGAAAAACCACTTCAGGATTAACACTTGTACTTCAGCTCTTTCCTATCAGTACTTACATAAAACGAGCTATAAATGCTTTATCCTAAGTAGATGGTGATGTTTTTTAGGCTTTATATAACTACCTCTTTTATATGTTAATCTTTAGAAATGTTCTTTGTCTGAGATACCTTGGTATTAAAGACATTATCATTTTGAAATAATTTTGTGGCTTTCATAAAAATGTCCATGTGATATAATAAATAAAATATGAATTGTCTGATCAGCATAGTATTAGAAAAATTTCAAAGTGAGATCTATTTGTTTATGTACAGGGGTGTTGTGAATACATATGGCTTCAAACAGCAGCATATATGCATTGGCCAAAACAGAACAAATGCCTCATAATGCATATGTGATTGTAAGAAATTGCAAAAACACAGTTTCAGAATATTACTTCATCAAATTTAAGACCTATATGTTGAAAAATATCAAAATACATTGATTATAATATTGAACATAGAATAATATGTAAAATAATTCCTTTCTTCATTAAAAAGAATGATTGATAAATGATCTTTTTATTTCTACACTAATTGCATAATATTCTGTTGGATTTCAAGTAAAGGATGTAACTATTTGACCCATGACAGACTGATGTTTTCATCATGCTCTTACACATGATTTCAAATGGATACCATCCCAAATATTATAACTCTTACCACAGACTCAGAGATGCTACTCTGATATGAAATCATTTGATCATTTTGGGAGGCTCAGATGATTTTAAGATTAAGTATTAATAACCTCTTTTGTCTGAAAAATTCATGATGTCTTTGTTTTTAATAGCTGGAAAAAATTATATTGTAATTGAGGGACAGACATCTAATTTGTTTCCAGTTGACTATTACAACTAAAGCTGCTATGAACTTGGTTGAGCAAGTGTCTTTGTTGGATGTTGGAGAATCTTTTGGCTATATGCCCAGGAGAGGTATAGCTAAGTCTTAAGGTAGAACTATTCACAATTTTCTGAGAAACTACCAAATTGATTTCCAAAGTGGTTGTATGACTTTGCACTCCCACCAGCAATGAAGGAGTATTCCCCTTGCTTCACATCCTCGCCAGTATCTGCTGTCTCTTGAGTTTTTTATCTTAACGATTCTGATAGATGGAAGATGGAACCTCATAGTTGTTTTGATTTGTATTTCCCTGATGACTAAGGACTTTGAAAATTTCTTTAAGTGCTCTCAGCCACTCGAGATTTGTCTGTTGAGAATTCTGTTTAGCTCTGTATTCCATTTAACTGACTTATTTAGGTTATTGGTGTCTAAGTTCTTGAGTTCTTTCTAAATATTGGATATTAGCCCTTTGTCACATAAAATTGGCAAAGATCCATTCCCAATAAACCACATCATGAGTTTTGCAGGCAAATGGATGGAACTTGGGAATATTATTCATAATGAGGTAACCCAGTCCAAAAAGGTCATGCATGGTATGTATTAACTTACAAGTTTATATTAGTCATAATATACAGGATACCCATGCTACATTCCACAGATGGCCTGGCTGTCCTCTGAGAGGCTCCACCTAGCAGCTGGCTCAAACAGATGCAGAGAGTGGATGGAGCTTGAGAACTCTTATGGAATAATAGGAAAAAGTCATGCAGGGCCCCTAAGAGGATAGTAACTCCACAGGAAGACAAACACAATCAATTAGCCTGGATTCTTGGGGATCAAAGAGGAACCAAAGAACATACATGGGCTGGATTTTGACCTCCCTGAACACACACACACACACACACACACACACACACACACACACATATATATATATGTATATATATATATACATATATATATATATATATACACACACACACACATACACATATATATCAGATGTGCACTTTTGTCTCCTTGTGAGTCTGGAGCAGGGCCATCTCAAAAGCTGTTGCCTGATTGTGGTATGTATTCTTCTAGTTTGGCTGCCTTGTCTGGCCTCAGTGGGAAAAAAATCGCTTAGTCCTGCAGAGACTTGAAGTGCCAAGGTGGAGTATAACCAGGGGGACTCCACCAGCTCAGAGGAAAAGGAGAGGAGGGAAGGAAGGAAGGACTGTGGGAGGGCTGATGAGGAGATGGGCGGTGAGCAGTATGTAAAGTAAATATGTAAAAAAATAAAAGAGAAAGAAAGAAAGAAAGAAAGAAAGAAAGAAAGAAGAAAAGAAAGAAAGAAGGAAGGAAGGAAGGAAGGAAGGAAGGAAGGAAGGAAAGAAAGAAAGAAAGAAAGAAAGAAAGAAAGAAAGAAAGAAAGAGAAAAAAGAATTAACAACCTATCCACAAGTGAGGAAATATCAGTGTTTCCTCTACATTAGTCAATTTAAACTTCACAACTACAGGAAGTAAGTAGAATCAATGAAAAATAATATTCACTTTAAAACTATAAAGTGGGTGAAGAAAAAATAATTAATTTACACAAAATTTGTTATTCTTAATTTCCTAAGAATAGCAGGTCTCAAATTTGAATCCAAAGTCTGAGGTTTTAACCTCTCCACTCATTTGAATTGCAAGAAAACGTTTGACTGAAATCTTATCGTACATGATTAGTATTGGAATTTCATCATTTAGTCAGAGAAACACAGTCAAAATTTGAAAGAAAAAAAAAGCCTTAAATGTATCTACCTGTACAGATAGAAGGCAAATGGTTATAGAAATTCAACTGACAAATAACAGATTCCTCAATATTTTCATACATGGCCAGTCTTTCCTCTCAGCAGGCATCCTATTTTGTATTCCCCACAAGTAAGTGCTGAGATAAGGATTAAGGGCAGGTGGATAATTTGGAAAGGATCTCAGAGACTAAAGCTAAGAATACAGAGAAGGGGATTTAGAAACGGGACAACAGCCAACGAGGTGTAGGTTTCACAGTAACAAATGAAATTCAGTCATTTTTAGGATCCTCTAAGAAACTGTGTGCTGCCTCAAGGTGGTTCTAATCAGGAATGGAACTGCTGACTACACTATTATTCAGATTTTAATATGCCTTATTAAATTAAGCTACCCTTTGTATATTAAATTGCAGCTCTTCAGTGATCTTAGCCCTAGAAGTAGATGTGATCTCATAATCGCTCTCTTTTTTTCTTTTTTCCTTTTTTTTCTTTTAGATTTTATTGGTTATTTTATTTATTTACATTTTAAATGTTATCCCTCTTCCCAGTTTCACCTCCAACAACCCCCTATCCCCTGCTTCTAGGAGGATGCTCCTACTAGTGGAACCACCCACTCCCAACTCAGTGCCTTAGCAGTCCTTTACACTGGGTCATGGAGCCTCCACAGGGCCAAGGGGCTCCCCTCCCAGTGATGCCATATAAGGCAATTGCTACACATGCAGCTGGACCCATGGCTCTCTCCAGGTGTACTCTTTGGTTGGTGGTTTGGTCCCTGGGAGCTTTGAGGGGTCTGGTTTGTTGATATTGTTGTTCTTCCTATGGGGTTGCAAACCCCTTCACCTCCTCAGTCCTTGCCCTAACTTCTCCATTTAGTCCCTGCTCTCAGTCAAATTTGTGGCTGTGTACATCGCATCTGTATTAGTCAGGCTCTAGGAGAGCCTTTTAGGTGACAGCTATACCAGGCTCCTGTACTTGGCATCAACAGTAGCATCTGGGTTTGGGGTCTGTAGACAGGATGGATCCCTAGGTGGAACCGTCTCTGGATGGCTTTTCCTTAAGTCTCTGCTCCACTCTGTCCCTGTAGTTCCTTTTGACAGGAGGTATTCTGGGTTAAAATTTTTGAGGCGGGTGGGTGGCCCTATCCTCAAGCAGTGGCTGTGCCTATCCACTGGATTTGGTCTCTAAAAGTTCTATTTCCCCCGTGTTGCTTTGGCTAATGTCCTCTCTAAGTCCCTGGCATCTAGGACTTTCAAGTGGCTTCCTCCAGTTCCCCCTCCACCACTGCTACACACCTCCTTTTTTGAAAAAATGGACATTTTATTTATTTTCATTTCAAATGTTATCCCCTTTCCAGGTTTCCCCTCCAGAAACCCCTTATCCCATCCTTCACACCCCCCACCCACCTAACAACTCACAAAACACAGACAATGGATGTATGTACCATGCCACGACAGTTCTGGGCAGTCACTTGAGGTTTCATTCAGGTGACTGCAGAGTACACTAGAATGGCATTCCCAACATAAACGGCATCTTTGGTTGTCAAAAGGAAGATCTCTAGTTAGAATAGCACATCATTTTCCTTGTTGAAATAATTCATATCTATATTGTATTTTATATAACTGTAAATTGTCATCCTTTACACTAAAGGGAAAAATAAAAATAATTTGAAAGTATAAGCCTTTACTATATTTCTAACGTATCTTTGCTAAGGTTTTATACTCAAGTAATTCACAGAATATTGTTTTCTGAATTAATCTCATTATCAACTTAAACACTAGCATTTATCCCTATTCTGTATTATTTCAAATATCAATATCAAATTAATTTTTGATAAGTATTATTCTTAGAAATTGTAACACTTGACTAGTACTATAGTGAAGTCAGATAAACAATCTAAACTTCTGGTTGCCTTAAAATTAATTACTATTTACCAAAGAGAAGCTACTATTTAACCATACAGTTAGGGTAACTGGAGCTTCCTTTAAGGAAGTTGACTGCTGACGGCTATGTGGCTCTTACTCTTAGACCCAGAGAATATTCACCAAATTAATTTATATTTTATAAACAAAGGTTCAGAAATGAAGTATGCCTCAATATACAGCCTAGGAAGGTACACTGCTCACTCTCAGAGCATACAAGGTCATATCCACAGCTACATGATAATTCCAGGCACAATGCAATTAAAACACACAGACACACAAACACACACATAAACACAGACACACGCACATTATATACATATATTTATATATAATTTTATTTTAATAATAACATTAATAAATAAGTATATATAGATATTAATTTATTATTAAATTTATTAAATAAATATATTTTTCAAGAGATGTATTTCAGATGTACTATACATTTAGAAAACTCAAAGTACAAGAAAATATAATTTAACATTGACTTTGAAATATTCATTAATACAGTCAATTTCTAGGCAACAACACTAAGTGAGAAAGTCCTGGTAGGAATCATGATTGTTCTTCTACACCATATCATTGCTCTTAGGAAAGCAGGGGCACGAACTGAGAATTCATTTCTAAGCCCTAGTAGAATCTAAATGGGCTCTCCACTACACTTTGCTCGCTGAATGTAGACAATGAAAGTTTTTTATTTCCATTTCTAGGTGTTTGAAAATGAAACACCACATGATCCTTGTCTAGTGACTATCAAAGCTCAAGGAGAGAACTGGTGCTTCTTACAGCAGCTTGGGCTCCATTAAGTAACTCTTTTCTCTGATTTGAATCGTTTTTCTCCTAGATCGATGAGGGAGACTTATAAAATTAAACAAATTAATGAACCTTATAAGGCTCAAGGGATCTCACTTATATGATTCACAAGACAGGTATAGAAAACAGTAATGTAATTCTGGAGAAGGGGGTCCTGTTTGGGTGGTAGCTGTTGGGAAGTTGTACAGGCCACTACAAAGGTGCGTATTTGTGTGTTGTCACCCACATTTTCATGTGCTTTTAGTGTTGCAGATGCTTTTGAATCATATGGAGTCCTGTAACACAATAACCACATCCATGTCTGGTTAAAAAAATCAGACATGGATGAAACAGTTTGTTTATATTTATTTAATCTTTTATTTGTTTATTTGTTTGTTTATTTACTTACACTTGAGATTTTGTTCCTTTCCCAGTCCACTCTCTGACTGTTCTACATCACATACCTCCTCCCAGTCCCCATGTCTCCATGAGGATGTCCACACCACCCAACCCAAAGGCTTCTAAAGCCCCTGGGGCCTCCAGTCTCATGAGGGTTAAATGCATCTTCTCTGACTGAACCCAGACCCAGCAGTCCTCTGCTGTATATGTATTGGGGGCCTCATATCAGCTGGTATATGCTGCCTGGTTGGTGGTTCACTATCTGAGAGATCTCCAGGATCCAGGTTAATTGAGACTGCTCGTGCTCTACAGAGTCGCCCTCCTCCTCAGCTTCTTCCAGCTATTCCCCAATTCAACACAAGGGTCAGGAGCTTCTGTCGATTGGTTGGGTGCAAATAACTGCATCTGACTTTTTCAGCTGCTTGTTGGGTCTTTCGGAGGGCAGTCATTATAGGCCCCTTTTTGTTAGCACCTTATTGCCTCAGTAATAGTATCAGGCTTTTGGTTCTCCCCTTGAGCCGGATCTCACTTTTGGCCTGTGGCTGGAACTTCTTTTCCTTAGGCTCATTTCCATCCCTGCAGTTTTTTTTTTTTTTCAGATAGGAATAAGAGTTTTCACTCTGGGATGGCAACCTCATCCCTCACTTGATGCCTTGTCTTTCTGCTGGAGGTAGGTTCTAAAAGGTCCCTCTCCCCACTGTAGAGCACTGAGTCTGAGAGTCTCTCACTTCACAGGCTTCTGGTACATTCTTGAGGATCCCCCAAATTTCCGACCTCTAGAGGTCACCTGTTTCCATTCATTCTGCTGGCCCTCAGGACTTCAATCATTTTCCCCAACCCAATAACATATCATGTTCCCCTCTTTCCCCCACTCCATCTCCTTTCCATCCCTGGTCCTCCCCTCCCTCCCCTCTTGCGATTGCTTTCTTCTCCCTCTCAAGTGGGACTGAGGCATCCTAACTTGGGCCCTTCATTTTGTTGAACTTTTTGAGTTCTGTGGACTGTATATTGAGTATTCTGTACTTTTTTTTTTTTTTTTTTGGCTAATATCCATTTATTAGAGAGTACATGCCATTCATGTCTTTTGGAGTCTGAGTTACCTCACTCAGGATGATATTTTCTAGTTCCATCCATTTAACTGTGAAACTCGGGATGTCCTTGTTCTTAATAGCTGAGTAGTATTCCATTGTGTAAATGACCACATTTTTTGTACCCATTCTTCTCTAGTGGGACATCTGGGTTCTTTCCAATTTCTGGCTATCACAAACAAGGCCACTATGAACATAGTGGAACTTGTTCCCCTGGGGCATGGTGGGGCATCATGGGTATATCGTGAGAGTGGTATTGCTGGATCTTCAGGTAGATCTATTTCCAATTTTCTGAGAAACATCCAGATTGATTTCCAGAGTGATTGTATCAGTTTGCAATGGCACCAGCAATGGAGGAGTGTTCCTCTTTCTCCACATCCTCACCAATATGTGTTGTCACCTGAGGTTTTGATCTTAGCCATTCTGATTGGTGTAAGTTGGAATCTCAGGGTCATTTTGATTTGCGTTTCTCTGATCATGAAAGACTTTGAACATTTCTTGAAGTGCTTCTGAGCCATTTGAGATTCCTCTGTTGTGAACTCTCAGTTTAGTTTTATACACCATTTTTTGATTGGGCTGCTTGGTTTTTTGCTGGTTAGCTTCTTGAGTTCTATATATATTTTGGATATTAGCCCTTTATTAGATGTGGGGTTAGTGAAGTTTTTTTCCCAATCTGTAGGTTGCTGATTTGTCTTATTAACTGCGTCCTTTACCTTCCAGAAGCCTTCAAGTTTCATGAGGTCCCATTTATTGAGTCTTGATCTTAGAGGGCGAGCCATTGGAGTTCTGTTTAGAAAATTTCCCACTGTGCCAGTGAGTTCAAGTCTCTTTTGCTCTTTATCTTCTGCAACAGTTTGTTTGGTCTAACATTGGTATTTTATCTGGGATGAATAGAATAAACATTTGGTCACATCCTCCCAGGAAGAGTAAGTCTACAGACTGAGTGATTTTCAAATGGAGTTTTACCCTTACGTGGGTCTTTATTCTGACCTAAAACTTCTTTAATGCTGTGCACTCTCCAATTTATTTTTCTGGGCACACAAAAAGACTATTAGGTTAAGTATATATCTATAAGTTCAGGAGAACAGCCTTTGGGTACAATTAATGAATTCTATTTCCAAACACAGCAAGAGCACTCTTTGAATGACCCTGAATATTCTGTGCTTTCTTGTTTCTGGGAACAGTATGGGGAAGATATGAGGGATCTGTATGCAGAATGATGAAGTAGACCAGCATTCACTGTGAGGTAAGTCCTTATTAGTAAGTCACCTGATTTAAATATTACTTATTCAGCATTTGTCTTGCTGTGATACAGAAACTGGAAGATTATAGTAGCATGTTGCTAGAAAAAGCATAAAATGTGTGCAATGAAGTTAGATATCAGATATTAGGTGATACGCTATCATTGGATGGATGGTTAGAGTACAAATGGGATTTGATAAAAAAATTTTCTCATGTCATTTATTTATTGAATAGTTCTAGATGAAGAGCTTAGGAAAACCTGCCATTAACTCTCAGCAACAACAAACAAAATAGACTAAGGAAGACATTGCAAATGTCTTCAGGTTACAAGAAAAAGAAAGAGAATGCCAATCTACAGTCCCCTAGGTGCCAAATAATATGTACAGATTTTTCAAAAATGCCAATTACTCTATAAAACTTCACCATTGAATTAACTGATTCAATATGGTACATAAATTTGGATTAGAAATTTAATGTGGAAGATTTTGATAGCCTCAAAAGAGTTGGCGTTAAGTATGGAGAGTTAAGAAAAAGATAAAAGAAATGAGCATATTTTGATCTGTATGTTAAAAGTACTCAAGTGTAGCATCTAGTTCATAAAGTTCATGGGGAAAACATTTTGAAGTTGTTGCTCACAACAGGGTTTTGATGACAAGAAAAACAAATCAGATTGTTCTAAACAGTGGAAGACTTGAGAACTATTTCAACAACAGCCATCTAGCCAAGAAACACAAAGAAGTCCTGTTGTATGCTTACAAACAGCATTTTTCCAGCATTTTTTATTTTGGTTGTCTATAAGGAAGTAATAGAAAAGGCATAACCCAGTGGAAGAATCACGCAGCAGTGCTTAGGGTCAGAGTTGAGAATAAAATAAGTTCTAATCTATTAAAATACTTCTCTTCCTCAATACCTTTCAAACAAGTGTCAGTCTTTTTGTGCTTATATGTGTTGTGTGTGGATCCTTCCTGCCCTTTTCATAAGAAAAACCTGTGATAGCTATGATAATTTGGGAGTAGAGGTCAGATAAGTAAGTTTCATTTGTTGAGCTTGTGGAGAAGACAGTGCCTCTGTAGATTCTAGACTGGTAGTGGCGGGGCAATGACTGTTTGAACTTACAGGTTCTCTGCCTTTCTGGAGAGATCATTAGTGGTTTTCTGTGTAAAAGTTAAGAAAACAGCAGAGGTTTCAATGTAGAAGGGTAAATTTGGGGAAAGAAAATGCTTAATATTTACCTAATACACTTTCTTTCTTGGCACACAGAAGAACATATTTTTTATGCATCCTTTTGATTAGGTTTATGATACTGGATTGAGTTCTGATTGTTTTTGTCCACACAACAGGAGAGATATATACCATTTTAACATATGGTCAAATAAGCATCTGTATGATCCCTCATCTTTTCCTTTACAGAGGTGTTAGAAGTCATTTGTTGAGAATTCCATAGTCATGTGACAAACAAAACCTGGGTCACTAATCATTGCATAGAATAGAGTCAAACTTTCCAATATATTTAACTATGAGACACACATGCATGGGCACAGACACACACATGCACACACACACACACACACACACACACACACACACACAGACAGAGAGAGAGAGAGAGAGAGAGAGAGAGAGAGAGAGAGAGAGAGAGAGAGATTGAAATTACTTAGAATAACAATACATTAAGTTTTTAGGACTGGTGGTAAGTTATTGAAAACTTACTAGCTTAACACAAATAGAATTTACCCTCCAACAGTTCTGGAGATAAGAAATCGAATGGAAGGATTTGGCAGAGTCAAGTTATACAAATTCTCCATGGAATATCCTTTCTTGCCTCTGACGTTTTGGTGAGTGCTGAAGAGTGTAGCATTGCCTGGCTAACAGCTGCCCCAATCTAATGCCTTCCTTCATTTTCACAGTCACATCTTCCTTTTGGGTCTCTTGTCATATCCTCTCTTTGCTTTTCTGATGGTATTTCTCATGGAATTCAGCACTCACCATTTAGTCTTCTGTAAACATTTAGCCATCTTGATAATTAAGTTTTCAAGCAATGCTATTCAATTTGTTCTAAGAAATATTGTTCTCTACAACAGAATGGAATGGCTGACAAATTATAGTACTCAAAATGAATTGAGAGGACACATACCTCAGAATATTAATAGTTAAATTAGTCATTATAAAGCTCATTCTTTATCATATAAAATGTCTCATATAAATAAATTACTTTGGAAACTGTATGTCATACACGTGAGGGGAAAAATCCATTATTTAGTAGAGATAATCTTACACAGAAAGGAGATTCTCCAGATAGTTTTGAAATCTTGGTATCAGGAGATGGATGTCATATAAAGAGAATAAATATAGTCTCTGACACTACAAAGGAGATATTTTTGCAGAGGCAGCCTCAAGGTTTTGACAAATGACATCTAATAGTGATTGGTGTTTTGAAAATTTGCTAGAATTTATTCACATCCTCAGTGTGAAAAAACCAATTGATCTCAATGTTTTCTTTCTCCATGTGCCTACATAGAAATGTGGTTCACCAATTACCAGGGATCATAGAACTAAAAGAGAAAAACTCTGTGTGTGTGTGTGTGTGTGTCTGTGTGTGTGTCCACCCCAGAATAACAATGTTGGACACCCTACGTAAGAATTTTATTAGAATAAAGCAAAACTTTTGTAGTAAAGAATGCATTTATAATAGCAGGCCTTGAGACCTTAATATTTTCCAATTATGAAAGAAAAAAATAAGTAATAAAGTTCCTATTTTAGAAAAGTTCTTTAATGCAGTTGTAATAAATTTCATTTGAATGAAGACCATGATCATGAATATGCTCTTAAATGAATATATCACAAAGAACCTTTACCATCTATTTAAACTAGATTTGTATTATATATAATTTAAAGCCAGGTGGTATCACTCACTTGTAATCCCAACACTGGAGAGGCAGAGGCAGGAGGATCTCTGAGGTTCAGATAAGCTTGGAATGCAGAGAATGTTCCAAGACAGTCAAGCTACACAGAGAAACCATGTTTCAAAACCACAAAAGCAAGAATTTTCTAATATAATTTTATATTTATTTTATATTATTGCATTTTAACCTATGCATTTATTATAAAATTTTTTTCCAGAACTTAATTCTATAATAAGTTATTTCAAATCTATCTTAATTGAACATTGTTTTAACAAACAAGTTTGAGAAAAATGGAAAAATATAAATTTAGGTATCAAAGAACACAGATAATGCCATTCTCATGAATTTATTTATGCCTCAAATTTTCATAAATTCAGCACATGAAAAGAAAATAAGCACATTATTGATATTAATATTAATTTATCTGCTATTTTCCAAACCTACATATTTTACTTGTTAATTATGCTTGTGTAAGGGATCTAGTCACTGTAATGTGTATTTTTCTTTTTGTTTATTCAACTCTCCCTAAAATGGACTAACTAGATGAGATTATAAATGGGAAAATCATGAATTTGATACATTTTAATCTCCAATTTCAGCCACTAAAAGAAATAAATTTTCTTTTTTTTTTTTCTCATTGGTCTGTTTATTGACTGATGGTCAATTAGACATTAAATTGCAAGTCATTCTTCATATTCCTTCATCTTATTTCTATTTGATCATAGTAAATAACTCATTTCCTTTTGCTTGTATAAAAATGAACCTTGTAAACAAAATTTCAGTGTGGTAACATCTAGACAATGAATGTTAATTTTCTTTTGCAATCTTTCATCAAAACTCGAAAACTTTTTGGATGAAATAAATATTTTGATTTAGTTAGCCTTAGGTGGGATGACTAATTAAACATGTCTAAGAGTCTCCTTGGTGATACCAATATTGCTGGAATATTTAAACCATACTAGAAAAGGAGCTTCATTCACTTCAAACAAACATTCATTTTCTTCTGATTAGATTTTTACTCTGACAATGGTTACAGAATTATGTAGCATTTGCCTATAATAACAAACAATGGCATACAAAAGTCATACAAAAAGAAGTTTACACACAAATGGGATACCTTTATAGCTTTAATAACCTATTTCAGACTTGATTTGTGCATATCAACCATGAAACAAACTAGAAGCATCCTCAGAGTTTTCAAGTAAATGAACATTTTCCAACCACACCAACACTTTCTTAACCACAATCTTTCTGTGAATCTTACTCATATATTAAGGCTTCCCAAGTACCCTTGGCAGTTCATCAAGACCTCATCTCTTTTTTCAGAAAATGCTAGTAGAAAGAACTTCAGGATCTAGTGGATTGTTCACCAGCAGTTTGTCTTTTGTTAAATAAATAAAGTATCCAATAAAACAAACAAAACAAAAATAAATAAATAAAAGTTCAAATCCAAAAAAAAAAATGAAAAAAAGAAAAAAAGAAAAGAAAAAGAAAACAGCTCAGTTACCTCTCTGCATCTTCTGCATCTTCTCTTGCATTTAGCTGCTTACACAAGTTCTGGCCAATGAAATTTGGAAGATGTCATCTCTAGGATTTAACTCTTGCTCACTCTATTTTTTTCTCTGTCTCTGGTTTAAGCTTGAATTTGAGTCGCACAGTATGAACTAGAAGCCTCTACTTCAAGATACTGTGTGGGATTTGTGCCATAATGAAAATGACTAATGTTTACATTGTTCATTTAAATAGTATTTAGTAATTGAAGCTACTGAACAGTTATCATACTATAATATAGCATTTGCAGTTGAGAAAATGAAATTTTATTTTTGATAATAACTATATATGTAACTAATGTCTTTCTCCAATATTAAATTGCACAGCTATAGGGAAATGGAAAAATTCTAAATGAAAAAAACATATCCCACAAGCTAGATATACAATCCTGCCATACCAATTACTGATGCTGATATTATGTGATAGAACTGTTAGTCAACTCTAAAAAGAGCTAAATAATGCAGAATTCATTATTTAAAACTTCAGCCTAAAATGAGGAGATTTAACTCTTGCCTGTGTTCTTTGTAACTTTAAAATGTCAGAGAGGCAATCTAATCATTCCCTTTATCTATTAAGTAGAACTGTTTCAAAAACATGCTAATAAGTTATTACAAGCTTTAAAATGATGTTGTCTGAGTAACAGCTAAAGCATAAAAAATAAAATTATAGTTGAAATTGTCATTGACCACTCAGCAACTGAAAATATGCAAATCAGAAAAACACCTCAAAGCCACACACTTTGAAAAATGCTCATGAAAAGAAATGGTTATATGAGTATGGGTACAATGAATTGAAAGAAGCTGTGCCAACAGTCAAATACACTTCAACAGGATGTATTATTAGCAGAAGACCATTTTTTTTTTGTGGATTATGTCTGTGTTTTTAATGAACTGAATAGAAAGAAAGATAGAGAAGGAACTCCAAACTATGCTATAAAAAATGATTAAGGATAGAAACTGCCTTTAAAAGACATGCTAATTAATACTAATAATAATAATTCAAGGGTTAGTTGAAAAGCATTTCATGGACATAACGTAGCATGAAGTTTTAAAAGAGTTTGACTAAACCCACCAACCTACCTTGATTATAATTGCTTGGGATACAGCATTAGCAAAACTTCTCATTGTAGATGTCCATGCAGCCACTATTAAAAACAAGACAAAACAAAACAAAAAAGACAACAGTGGAAATGGAAAGAGAGTATTGAATTTATGACAGGACTCTTACATTAAATAAAATGCAAATTAAGCAGATTACTGTGGAAGTGTGAAATTTCCATAATAATTTAACAAATTACCATGAGCATAATTTCATATGCACTTTAAAGCCACATTTATCATCAATTTAGAAATGCCTTATTTCATCTAATTAAAGTAAAGCTTAATACATTTTGTGGTAGAAATTTATACCAAGAAACAATGCAATCTACACTCATTATGTCTTAAAGCAAGTTATTTGTTTTTTTCTGTTTTGTTTTGTTTTGTTTTTGGTAAAGGAGAGATGAACTTACTCTGGATGATAACTTTCTCCATTTTCTATTACATTGTTAAAAGCTGAAAAATAAAACAAAACAAATAAGTAAGAACAAATAAGAACTATTAGAGTAACAAGTTATGTTCCTCAAATAAAACAATTTGATTCCAGCTTTTGATATCTTTAAATTAGCATATCATCAAGAAAAGCCAACTCAAATACTGATTTAAAGTACTCATTTTATAAGTTTTGAAATAAAACTCACCTAAAAATTATAGAAACTATTAAATAATTTTTCTTTTACCGAAACAAAAAATTTCCAAGAACTTAGTATTTTGGGGAGTTTTCCTTGATGGTTTTATATTATTTTGTTGACTCCATTTCTGAACCTAGAAACAATTGAAGCACACCATCCTCTTCAGATCATCTCACTTGGATCTATTTACAATAAAAAGACCAATTCTTTCTAATTTGATTCACCCTTTTTCTCCATCAACCATGGCAAGAACACTTGGTTCTTATGCTCTCTACTGGAGTGTCTCAACTGATGTAATTGGCTGAAGCAGCTTGGCCTCAGGTGTTTTCCAATCTCAGACCTCAGATTTTGGAAATAGATCACTGTGACATAAGCTTTACCATGGAGCAGAAAGGACCTGAACTCAAGCATGTGGGTACATGCTTGAAGTTTCTGCTCTGGTATAGAAAATTTTTAATTTCTCACATCCTATTATCAAAAACATTCATGTGTCCTAAGTGAGTTCTGCACATACAGAAACATGATGAAGGGGAGAAAAGAGAACACATACCCCATCCAAATCACTAAACCTTCACCAAACTTGAGATTCTTAAGCACAGTGGTAGTTCTTGATCAATTCAGGTGGAAAGGTGTGTCTCACATAAAATACAAAAAGGAACTTGTACTATCTACTTGTCTATTACTGTGACAAAACACTGTGACCAATGGAGCTAAAACAGAAAGTTTAGTTGGGCTTGTAGTTTTAGACTATTAAAGCCCCTGGTGGTAGCTCCCAGGTAGCAGGCATGTGACATGGACCAAAAATTTGAGATCCATATCTTGAATTTCAATTATAAAACAGAAAGAGAGGAGAGAGGACAGATAGAAATATAAATATGTGATAGATAGATAGATAGATAGACAGACAGACAGACAGACAGACAGATAAACTCAGAATCATTCTTTATTCTGTTTCCATGTACAAACCTCCAATAAGGGCACAACTACTTAGCCTTCCAAACAGTGCTACTAACTGAGGACCGAGTGTTCAAATTCTCAAGATGATAGAGACATCTCATAAGAATAATCAGAGGATATGTGATTCTCAGGACCCTCTCTACTTTGCACTTCACTTCACTGGTACAGCTTTTCCTTGTTATAAGTGACACTATTATCTGATCTATACTCCTGATCCACGTTTCCTTAGCAGAGTATACTGTGAGCATTTACAGATCCAACTCTGACGACCAGATTTCTTTTTACAGCAGATGAAATGATGATTTACATATTTTAAAATATTTATATTATGAGTCCCTTCAAATAAATACCATACAGGTCATAAAATAACTAATTCTATGAACCTGACTTCAGTTTTCAGTAAAAAAAAAAATCTTGTATCAGTAAAACACACTAGTCTCCACCTCCTCAGATGTTTCTTGAACACATTTCAGATATATTATGTAAGCATTGATATTACTGCATAAAAAAGGACAATATGTTTCCACCATCAAATGAGTCATCTTTTGTTCTTCAAAAAGGTTGACATGAATTCTGTAATCAAGTCTAATTTTACTAATATCTATACCCATGTCCACCCAGTCTTTCTGAACCTGTTTCTCTTATTCAGCATGGTACAATTTCTGTTCGTGTAGTATTTCTATTACTTTCAAAGTTTCCCCATTGCAATGTTATCATGGCTATCTTCTTTGGTACTTAAAAGCACAAGATGTAAATTCTCTTTTAGAATCCTTGTCACAATTCTGGCTATTTTTTAATCTTACTATCTATTCATTCCGTAATGATGCAAACATTTTGTGGAATGTTTCTTTTACTTCTATAACTTTACTTTTAGAACATTGTCCTTTCCTTGTTATGCATTTATTTAATAGCTATAACAATGACTGTTTTTGATTCAATGCACTAATACACTGTATGCTACTTCAACTAAAATCATTCATATTTTCATTGACAAGATTAAATCAGTTTTATTAAGTCATGTGGTTTATACTATATATCCATATTCAAGATTTAGAGTTTTAGTACAGAAAGGAAATGTCATTGTCTCATTAAATAAATGTAATAACATATTTGCCCTTATTTAATTGAGAAATGAGGTGTGCAGACTCAATTAATGAATGCACAGGACACCAAGGAACAGTGAGAGATACAATGAAGTACTTTGAAGATTGAAAAAGGTAAGGTTTTCATGTTTTGTTTGAAGCTTTTACAATTTGAGCCTATTTTAAACATGTATAATTGTTTTTATATGGGTATTGTTAATTAGCTTGTTTATCAAAACAAACATACTGAAAATCACGATCATAATCAAATCCTTAACCACATTTCATGAAGAACTGACATAATTAAATGAGATATACGAGCAATAAATATATGGAAACATGAACAGTAACTGAGAATGAAAAGCAAATGACCATGTCTATAGGCATGTCTGGTTATCCATGTCATTTTGAGTATGTCCTTTAATGTGTCACCTTTTCAGTGGCAACAGCCTCTACATCCTTCAGCCAAATTATCCCTTTGCAAGCTGTTGTTTATAGAAATTTAGGAGCTGCTAACAGTTGAACAGATGTATACCTACAGAACACTAAAACCAATCAAAAAGCAGAATTTTAGAGCCCAGAATGAGTAGATACATATATAATACAACTCCTGAACCTTGGAATCAAGGATCACTGTAGCATAAGGGGCAACGGTGTTGTAAAAACCTGGAGGATCAGAGAGCTTGCTGTGAGATTTGTCTCTTAACAATCTCAAAGCTACACCCACAAAGTCCCAACAACAAAGCTCTTTAGGTATGATTTGAACACAGATAATATCAATTGAAATGTCAAAGTGGATGGGGCAATCAAAATATTTCTATTGACATCAAAGTAGGAAATGAGATGTCCCATTTTAAGAACTGAACATGCAACAAGCTCTTATTCTCCAAATTTGACAAGATGTTTGTTTTTGTGTTAACTGGTATGCACTAGAAAAAAAGGGGTCTAGAGCTTTACTACTGCATGTGGTATAAAGATAAGAACTTAGGGGGTAATTTATTACTATTTTCATACCTTTATTCTCCGAGGCTTGGGAAACATTGTAATAAACTGCAATAAAAAGATTTTAGGAGCTGAGAAGGTGGATTTCTATAGCACAACAATATTTTCTAGACATCACATTTGCACATGTGAACGTTCAATAGCTGTAACTTCATGCACAAGTCTTGTACAAGATTAAGCTAGTCAAATTCTTAGCATTGACCAGGAAAGGGCCCATGAAGACCTACTCCTACCTGAGGAGCTACAGTAATCAAGGCCTACTGGGACACGAATCACTTTTCAAGTATGAGGACCCTGAGATGTTAATGATCAATGTTCTAATAGATAGTCGTACATCCCATGCACATACAGGCACCACTGAATGGACTTGGTGGGCCTTAAATTTTGATATATAGAGAGAACGTATTATTGGGAGAATAAAAGTCGGGGAGGTAGAACAATTGAATGAAAGGGAAGTGAGGTGGGTTGTATCCAAACACAATAGATGTAGAAATACTAAATTAAATTTTAAATAAATTGCACAGGGTTGAATATAATCCTTGCATACTAACAACATATATCCCCCAAAATGTAAGGGAAAATATTATGGTAATTGTATTTCTCAAGTTTCTTGTATTTCTCTCAGTGTTTTTTACATTAATAATTTGAGGACATGTGACCCAGGCATGGTAAAACATGCCTGAAATCTCAACAATGAGAATGCTAATTCAGGAAATTTTAGAAGCAGGCCAGTATACATTATTGAATGAGATTCTACCTCAAAGAAGTAATAGTAATAAATGGGAAACTATGGTGTGTATTCCATGTTACAAAATTTTATTCATGTGTGATGAAGACTAGTATAACAGGTATGATATTTTCAAAGTTTTTAATGAAAAACATCATAATTTTTTTTTTTGTTTTCTGTAAAGTGGCTTAACTCCAGTACTGATTACACTTTTCAAACAAAAGTAAGAGCTTCTATGTCTGGTTCCAAGAAAGGCAAAAACCACTTTTGACTTTGTGTTCCTCCTATCTTGTGCACAAATATTAAGACAACTGAGGGGAAAGAGAAATGGGACCTGGAAACATCCTGTTCTTTATCACTGCCCATGGTGATATAAGTTAAGATAGAAGCTCCAATTTAATTAGTAATAACATAATACAATTTGGACTATCAAATTCTTACATGGTCTACTAGCATGTAATCCTTGACATATATGTCACTGCAAGCCTGTATGATAATTTTATCCAAAAAACATGATCATTTTTCCATGTTTTACTGATACATGTAGAAATGAATCAGATATTTAATTTTCATTGTCCCTTAAGAAAAAGATATATAAGTGACATTGTATGATTTAAGTCATGGCAGATTCCTTATATCATCATGAAATTCTATTTCGCACCAGTTTATATTTAAGCCAAATAAAAAAAGGAGAGATGAGAAACACATATTAATATCTTTATTGCTGAATGCCTGCCTCAGGTAGCCTAGAAAGTTCAGAGAAATAAATACTATTGTTTGTTCATCTATTTATTTTCTTGACTTTTCTTGTCTCAGTATCTATCAATTTAAATTATTTGGTGTTCATTACTTTTATTAGAACCCTTACCTGAATGTAATCTAAACTATTAGTCTTTACTACAAGTGTCATAAAATGATGAAGCTTCAGTTTCCCTCATGTTCTTATGTTCATATAAAAACTCAACTAAATAAAAATATGTTACAACTGTTAACTTATGTTACACTGGTACAGGCATAAGTGGGGCCGTCTCAGAATTCAGTCCCAACTCTAGCTGATCAGTTTAATTTACAGAATTTTGAAGGATTGGGATTTAAACAAGAAATTGTACTAGATAGTTTTATGTCAGCTTGACATAAACTTGAGTCGTCTGAGAGGAGGGAATTTCAACTGGGAAATCACCTCTGCAAAATAGGGCCCTAAGCAAACTCAGAAAAGTTTCTTAACTAGTGATTGATGTGAGATGGCCCAGTGTATTCTGAGTAGGGCTACAGCTGGCATGGTGGTCCTGGGTGCTGTAAGAAAGTAAGTTGAGTAAACTAAGAGTAAGCAAGCAACCAATAAGCAAAACTCCTCCATAGCATCTGCATCAGCTTCTGCCTACAGGTTTCTGCCCTTTGTGAGATCCTGCCTTGATTTCACTCAGGGTTGTGTGACTCTATATATGTAAGCTAAATAAAATCTTTCCTTCCCAAGTTGCTTTTAGGCATGGTGTTTCATTACAGTATTAATAATCCTGATCAGAAATTTTATTATTTTTCCATAATATTGGTAGTACTTATGAGTGCACAACCATGTTTAATACAGTTAAACTGAAACCTAGGATTATTAGGAATATTGTAGTCAAGGTAATTATCAAAGCCATTTCACAGCAATTATGATTTTATAGGCAAGCTAGAAAAAGATGGTGTGCTCATTGCCATATGAAATTTGAAACTAAGGACAAAATCATCCTGTGAATTTATAATAAGGGCAGACCACTACATAATAATGAGTATAATTTTGTTGACTTATATTTTCCAAGGTGGCTTTCAGATTCAAGCTTACTTGAATCTTACAAGTCACACTGAAGCACTCAAAGTGAGTGTTCTGAATAATAACCTGAGAGTTTTCTATTTGCTAATAACCTCAAAAATTACTATAGCAAAATGTGGATGAGAGTTCTAACCTTACAGAAAGACAAAATGTACGTACCTGTAGCACAGCTTACTTACCATTCCTGTAACAGTTGCAAAAGGCTCATAGGTTGAAAATTTTCAGGGTTTAGTAGATAATCACTTCATGAATAATGTATGATTCTATATATTTTCAGAGTTATACTCAATTCTTAATACTAAAATGATCAACAATCTATTTTTTGGGGCATTTTGACAATATAAACAAAACCATTTTTTGAAATATAAATCATTGTAGTCAAATCATAATTAATGAGAATTACTTGAATAAAAACATGTAATTCTTCAATAAATGAAGTTTATTCTTATTAACTAGATTGTATAATACAGAAATGAAGGAGAGATTTGATAAATATCATGCTAATGTGATACAGATCCAAGGAACTGTTTCATTCTCACAGTTACACAAAATTTTGAACAAATACAGAATTCATTACAGTTCTTCAAATAAAACTAAAGGAGGAAAAAGATGAGTTCAATTTCTATAAGTAAGATACTGGAATTACTTTGAACTGGCTTGCAGTAGATATTCTCTGGGGAAAATAGTTGTTAACTCAATAAAATCAAGTCCAGAGATGGAGGGGGAGAAAAACAAACCAATCAAAGTTAATGGTTCCTGATGAACCCAGATTAAATACAGAGATTGGTGTGGTTTAAATATACTCAAGGGAACAGTCCTTCAGATAAGAGTATCAATTTTCACTCTGGGTCAATAGGATGAAGAGTGTGTGGTTAAAATCAGATATTGCAAATGTATACAGCTTGAGTGAGATGCCTGTTGGAGAAAAGGACACTTGGCAATCAGAAGCAGCCCGGGGAGCACACAAAGACTTTAAATGAATTTAGCCAAGTCCACTTTATTAAACTGAATAAGAGAATTTAGCAAGGCATGTAGCTTTAAAACAAATCTTCAAAAATAGGTAAGTTTCATACATGTTGATACCTTACAAAATGGAAAATCCTCGCAAAAACCATAAAAATTCTTATACATAAAATTTAACTAAAACATTTATGATTAAGGAGAAGAAAATTTGAAAGTAATGAAAGCACTTGCCGCTATTCAAAAGGATACAAGTTTAGTCCCGAGTACCCATTTCAAGAAACTCTTGATTGCCTACAAATTCATCTCCAAGGAATTCAGTATCATTTCCTATCTTCCTCACAACCTAAATACATACAGGAATAAGACACTCACACACACACACACACACACACACACATTAAAACACACATACACACATGCACACACAAACATACACAGACACAAACACAAGTAAATAAAAACAAAATAAATTATTATGATAACTTGGTAAACAAAAAGTACAATTTAAAAAATATTACAAAATAAAAGTGTTGAGTTGGGTAAATACTTTAATAAAGCAAGAATCATCACCATAAAGATTAAACCTAAAGATTAAAAGTCTTCTCCAAATTAATGTCCAGGCATCAAGAAAATATGATAAAAATACCAGTATTATATTTTACTTTAAATGATAAAAAATTATAATTTATAAAAAGATATATTGAGAAAAGGCAATTAGATGTTTAGAAGATGCTTAATATGGTATTGCTTAAATTATAAAATCTATTTTAAATACATAAATTAATTACACCACTAGCAACAAATACATTGTTTATACACTATGATCTATTTAACAATGTTCAGAAATATATTATACTGCATATTGCCATACATGTATGTTTGTTTCCATGGCTAATACTGGTGTAAATATTCAAACATTCAGTGCTCTCATCTAGGGTTATATAAAACCACAAGATGAGAGTGGATGGTAAGGTTAAGAACTACCATATTTAGGGACAAATTTTGAACAATCTCTGACTAGCATAAGCAGACTCTACAATGATTTTCTGTGCTTATGCCTTCTTCAACCTGATACAATATAATTTTAATGGAAAAAACTACAGATTTTTTTCCTTTATCATTGTGAAAAAAATGGTATTATAATGATTGTTGCTAAGAATTCAAGGGTGAAAAGGAAAGATGAAGCAGGAGTTTATCAAGAGATATTTTAGTAAAACTGGAGAAAAAATTGCCAATATATTTTGTTGACAACAGTTAACATCTTACCTTTTTATTTGCTGTCTTTATAACTGGGTCATAGAATTATTCGTAAGTCTTATTTTCTTTGTAAAACTAATTCTTATGATACAAATATCTCATTCAAAATATATGACACTTTTATAACAATAAAGTCCACAGTATTATTATCTTTGATATTTATAATCATAATTAAGAGAATATTTAAAATATATTATGCAAATGATTTCATTGTCCTGTGTCACTTATAGATAAAATTTGGTATTTTCTTAATATCTCTTCAGAGAGAGATGCTAGAACAATAAAGGCCCATTAGTAGAAAAAAATATCTTTTCAGTCAAGAGAATCAAATTCTGGCCTATTAGTAAGAAAAATGTCTTCTAGGCAAGAAGATAGTCTCTGTCCTGACTGAACACTTAATATTCTTGTTGGGCCAGTCATTCACCTTGCTAAGGGACCATCCTTTAGGAAGGCGGGACTACTCTTATGAAACTGTATTAAGATTGGTAAAACAATTATTTTTTTTGATCTGATATCATACTTTTTCTTCCCTGATCCTGCCCCTTACATGTACAATTAACTATGAGGGTCTAAGCTCTTAGCAAGGAACAACTTGTCCTTTTGCTATTTTCTACATTATTGTTTTGGATCCTGGCAAGATCTCATGTATACTGTTCATGATGTTGTAGGATTCCTTACTCTTTCCTGAAGCCTCAATCCCCACCATGTGTCTTTTTCTGTCAAGTGGAAGACACCCATAGTAACTCAACTTGCATGTGTTTTATCCTTTTTTCCTACATTTTATAGACAACTCGTGAGTTATGTATTGTCAGCCCTGAAAGGTCACCTTTCCTTCTCCTCCTCTTCCTCCTCCTCCTGCTTTTCCTTCTCCTTCTCCTCCCCCTCCCCCTCCTCCTCTTCTCCTTCTCCTCTTCCTACTCCTCCTCCTCTTCCTTCTTCTTCTTCTTCTTCTTCTTCTGCTTCTGCTTCTGCTTCTGCTTCTGCTTCTTCTTCTAAATTCTAATAAAAGTGTCCTTGATCTTAAAAAGAAAATAAGAAAAGAAGAAAGAATGGAAAGAAAGAAGAAAGGAAGAAAAGATAGAGGGACAGAGGAAGGGAGGGAGGGAAGCAGGGAGAAAGGGACAGAAGAAGGATGGACATGTGTCACTACTGACTGTGAAATTATATTATAAATGTTGGGCACAACATTGGTTGGTACATAACCTCTTTGGAAATTAAAATATAAGTGCAGTTACAACACTTCACTGCAACCTTGCACAGAAATACTCAGCAAAACCAAAGGTAAACTAAACTCAAATGTGTAAAAGTGACTTACTCTCAACCTCAAGCACATTTTATTCATTTCTTCATAAGATTTCAGAGAAATGAATATGCTATTAATTTGAAGGTAAGAGACTTTGGGTCATGTTATACATGCATTAACTCTAAACACTCTGAACTACTATCTCGAAAAGCAAAGCAGTGGTCTTAGTTCTGCAATGTTTTATGACAATTTACATCTGCTAAAAAAACGTGATCTCTTACAGACCTGAAACCTAACTGATGCTGTTACCAGAATTTTCCTTATAACATTGTTTTCCAACAGTTACTTCATACATGAAAATAAATAACCTTGAAACATGGAATAAGATTCATATTTCTTCAAGTCGATCTGATTATGTCATTCAGTTGTCTTATTTATATTAAAAACATGTTTATTTTCAGTCTCCAAAGGATGATTTTAAGTGTGACAAACTGGTTATTGCTAGCTATTTTTTCCAGACAGGATCTGACAGAGCCCAGGTTGGACTCAAATTTACTCGATAGCCAAAGATGACTTCACACTCTGGATTCTTCTTTCATCTCTCTCCAAGTGACACAATTGCAAGCATGGGTCACTATCATCTGTGACAATATGGTCATTCATCTCAAATGAGAAAGTAATGCCTTCTCATCGGTGCTGAAGCTAGTCATTGAGGAACATGCAGCCTGGGTCAAAATAAAAAATCATTAATATATAAACATTTATTTATATAGTATTTTAGGAAGCAGCCTATATTTCTGTGGTCTCTAAAAACACATGTGTATTGGTCAGAATTGTAACATGTCCCCTTTATGTTCTGACATACATTTCCTATAAAAACAAAAATTTATTGCTGATGAGAATGTGTACATTCTAGGAAGGGTTAAAATAGTCACTCACTGCAGATTGGTGTGCCCCTTAACCCTGCCTGATTCCCAGGATGACTGCTGTAACCTAGGACAGAGGTGAGACTCCAGACTCAGTCCCCATACCAGCTGAGACCCCACAGAGTGCAGCATACCTAGGCTCTGTCTTACCTGTCAGAACCACATCTCATTTCAGACATCACCTCAACCATCACTCGCCTCAGAGAGGCACATCACTACTCTATGCCTCCCAACCACATATGTCTTTCCTGTCTCTCAGGAAGCCTGCTTTAACCAGGAGCTCAAGAGGCCTGCTGGAACTAGAAACAGAGCTCTGTCTGCCTCCCAAGAGGCTTGCTCTAATCCAGGACACACAGATTCATCTGCCTCCTGGAGGGCCTGCTGCAATCCTCAACACCCAGGCCAGCTAACACAAGAGACCATCAGATGGTGAAAGGCAAGGACAAGAATATAATCAACAGAGACTAATGGAATATAACATTATCGGAACCCAGCTCTTCTACTACAGCAAGATCTGCATAGCTGAACGTAGCTGAAGAGCAAGATTTTAACCACAAATCCCATTTCATGAAGGTAATATAGGCCTTTAAAGAGGATATAAATAATTTCCTTAAGTAATTCATTAAAAAAATATACTCAAACAGGTAGAAACACTTAAAGAGATAAAAATAAATGAAATACAGGAAAATACAAACCAACAGGTAAAGGAAATAACATAAAAGTCCAATACCTAAAAATGAAAATAGAAGCAATAAAGAAAACATAAATGGAGGCAACCCTGGAGATTAAAAAAAAAAAAAAAAAAAAAAAAACTAGAAAAGTGAACAGGAACTACATATCCAACCATCACCAATAGAATACAAGAGATGAAAGAGAGAATCTCAGGTATAAAAAGTACCATAGAGTAAATTAATACATGGATCAAAAAAATTCCAAATATAAAAAGTACCTAAAACAAAACATCCATAAAATTTGTGACACAGTGAAAAGACAAAACCTAATAGGAATAATAGGAATAGAAGAGGGTGGAAGTTTGCCAGTTCAAAAAGCCAGGAACATCTGCAACGAAAGCCTAGAAAACTTCCCTAACCCCCATTTATAGGAGGAGGGAGAGGGAGAGGGAGAGGGAGAAGGAGGAGGGAGGGAAAGTGACAATTATAAATATAAATGAAGCCTACTGAACATTAAATAAATTGGACCAAAAAAAGAAAAAGAAAGAAAATCCTCACTCCACATAAGAATTAAAACACTAAATGTACAGAACAAAGAACATTAAAAGCTGCAGGGGAAAACAGGCAAGTGACAGATAAAGTCAGACCTATCAGAATTACACTTGACTTCTCAATAGATACTCTAAAAGCCAGAAGAATATGGACAGATGTCTTGCAGACCCTAAGAGACCAAAAATATCAACCAAAACCACTATAACCAGCAAAATTCTCAATCATCAGAGATGGAGAAATCAATATATCCCACAAGAAAACCAAATTTAGACAATATTTGTCTACTAATCCAGCTCTACAAAAGATACTAGTAAGAATACCACAGCACAAGGAGAATAACTAACACCCAAGAAAACATAAGAACTTAATGATCTCACAACAAACTCAAAACAAGAGAATCACATACACATGCATGCACACACACACAGAGAGAGAGAGAGAGAGAGAGAGAGAGAGAGAGAGAGAGAGAGAGAGAGAGGAGAGAGGGGGAGGGGAGGAGGAAGGGGAGAGGGGGAGGGGGAGGGGGAGGGGGAGGAGGGAGAGGGGAGAGGGAGAGGGAGAAGCAGAGGGAGAGGGAGAAGCAGAAGCAGAGGGAGAGGGAGAGGGAGGAGGGAAAGGAAGGAGAGGTAGAGGGAGGAAGGAGAGGGAGAGGGAGAGAGCATAACCTCCAACAACAAAATAATGGGAACTAATAATCATTGATCTTCAACATCTCTCAACATCAATGGACTCAATTCAGCAATACAGCAAGACAGGCTAACAAATTAGATATGCAACCAGAATTCACCATTATGCTGCACACAAGGAACAAGCCTTAGCAACAAAGGTAGACACTAACTTGTAGTACAGGACTTGAAAGGTTATAAAAGAAAAGAGTCCCCAAAAAACTGGTTGGAGTAGTCATTTTAATATATAATAGATTAGACTTTAAACCAAAAGTATTTAAAACAGATAGGGAAACAACCTTGACCTTCTTGTACTAGAGATAATTTCTGAACAGAACACCAAATGCTGACGTTGTAAATAACCAATTGATAAACGGGAGCTCCTGAAACTGAAAAGCTTCTGTAAGTCAAAGGCACTGTCAATAGGACAAAACATCAGCCTACAAATCGGGACATCCCACAGAAGGCTAATGTCCAAAATATATAAAGAGCTCAAGAATTTAGACTCCAACAACCCAAATACCCCAATTTAGAAATGGTGTACAGAGCTAAAAGAGAATTTTAATAGAGAAATCTCTAATGGCTGAGAAGTACTTAAAGAAGTGTTCAACATCCTTAGTCTTCAGGGAAATGTAATAAAATTAACCCAGAGATTCCGCCTTATATCAATCAGATTGACTAAGGTTATAAACTCAAAGGACACCATATGCTGGCAAGGATGTTGTAAAAGAAGACTCCTCCATTTCTCGTGGGATTGCAAATTTGTACAGCTACTCTGGAAATTAATCAGGCTGTTTCTCAAAAAAAAAAAAAAAAAAAAAAAAAAGGAAACAGTTCTATGTGAAGACCCCCCACTAGACTGCTCCTGGGTGTATACCTAAAAGATGCTCCAACATACCACAAAGACACATGCTCTACCATAATCATAGCAGCCTTATTCATAATAGCCAGAAATTGAAAGCAGCCTAGATTCCCCTCAATTGAACAATGGATACCAAAAATGTAGGTCATTTACACAATGGAATACTATTCAGCTATTAAAAACAAGAGCATCTTTAACTTTGCAGGCAAATGGATTAAACTTGAAAATATCACCCTGACTGAGGTAACCCAGACCCAGAAGGACATGCATGGCATACACTCACTGATAAGTACATATTAGCCAAAAGCATAGAATAACAATGATACACCCCACAGACCCAAAGAGGTTAAAGAAGGAAGGCCCAAGTGAGGATTCTTTTCCCCCCTTCCCTTCTCCCTCTTGCTCTCCAGCCCCTCTCACTCTGGCCCAAAGATTTTTTTACTTATTTATTATATGTAAGTACACTGTAGCTCTCTTCAGGCACCCCATAAGAGGGCATCAGATCTCATTACAGATGGTTGTGAGTCACTATGTGGTTGCTGGGATTTGAACTCATGACCTCTGGAAGAGCAGTCAGTGCTCTTTACTGCTGGGCCATCTCACTTAGAAGGAGGAACAAAATAGTCATGGGAGGCAAAAGGTAAGAGGGACCTGGATGGAAGAAGGGAGTGGAAAAGAATCAGTATCATGTATGTGGAAAGACAAGAGAGAGGCCCTGAGAGCCAAGAGAATGAATGGAAATATATGGCTATAGTGGTTGGGGAATCTCTTAAGAAATCCCAGAGACCTGGATAGTCTCCCTGTACTCAATGCAGGGGACCTTAGCTGAAATGTCCAACAGTGGGGATAGTAAACCAGAAGAGACCTCCACCAGTAAGCAGTCAGGACTGCAAGTGGAGAGATGGGGATACCAATACACCTGCAAAATTTTCAACTTAAAATTGCTCCTCTAAAAGAAATGCAGGGGAAAAAATGGAGCAGAGACTAAAAGAATGACCAACCAATATCTGGCCCAACCTGTTCTACAGGCAAACACCAAACCCTGACATTATTACTGAGGCTATGCTCTACTTGTAGATAAGGAGCCTGGCATAGCTGTCCTCTGAGAGGCTTTACCCAGCAGCTGACTGAAACAAATGGCAGATACAGCCAAACATGGGATGGAGGTCCAGGGCCACTGTGGAAGAGTTAGAGTAAGGATTAAAGAAACTAAAGGGATGGTAACCCATAGGAAAATAAACAATGTCAACTAACTTGATCCCTGGAAGTTTTCAGAGACTGAATCACCAACCAAAAAGCATACATGGCTGGTCAGAGCCCCACTTCCTGTCCCTCTACATACATAGCAGATGGCTGCTGTGTCTAGCTTCAGTGAGAAAAGATGAACCTAATACTGTAGGGACTTGAAGCCCCAAGAGTAGGGTGAAATCAGGAGTGGCACCCTCCCAGAGGTGAAAAAGAGATGGTATGGACAAAGAACTCCTCAGTGGAGGCTGGAGTGGGGCATCATTTGGGACGTAAGTAAATAAAATAATTAATTTTAAAAAGGGTTCAAACAGCCAAGTATAAAGAAAAGTCTGATCTGATTGACTTCCCAAATTCTCATTGCTTTTGATTTCTCGGTGATAACAAGTTTTTCCTAAAGTCAATATCATTCTCTTCATTTATTAGCAAGAAAATTAGCATCATTTGCCTTTTCAAATCAAATTTTGTAATCAATGGCTGTATTCTAAATGGAACTCAGAAAAGTGTATAAATCATGGGCAGTTTATACAATTGTTTTTAACCAGCAATACATAGAAGTGAATTTTTTTTGTTGTTTGCCTTTGCATCTATCAAAAAACTAATGAACATTCTCCTACTTTGGTCCAACCTTTACTGAGGAGTCATATGCTATGAATATATTTGTTCAATAAAACCTATTTCTAAATGACTTATGAATGTATTCAGTTATATGTGAGTTGTGATCTTTGAAACATAACCATTAGAATTTCATTGTTTGGCATAATAAAGTGAATATTCAGTATCTGTATGTTGGAAAAAAAAAGTCTTATGTTTTAAGAAAAAGAAAAAGGCCTCTAAAGTAATTGAAAGATTGCCTTGTGTAGCATCCTGAGCTTCAGAATTCAGTATCCAATTTATATGATATTGATGAGTAGTTCTTATAGCATAGGATAAGTAAGCTACATCATTGTACTTGTTCCACAAAATAATTCCTTTCCCCCATAAATCAGTTAGTAAAATTACACTAGTATTTTATTTGGAGTTTAGTTTACTTGAACCAATCCAGTTATGAATATCGAAGTACATCCCACTAGTAAAATCATTGCAGACAGATTCTTGAGTTTGCACACAGAACATTAGTAAATTCGCATGTTTGATTTCTTTGTCCCAAAAACTATTCCTTAAGTCATAAAAATGCCACAAGCTATAATCCCACAGTAACAGTGGAGGGAGAGTTACACTAACGCTCATCTACCACACGATTCCTCAGTTAATGCATTTGGATAATAGGGAAAGTCAGAGAAATAACCAAAGAAAAGTTCAGCTGAACGAGGATACTTCTCGAAGCATTACCCAGTTTATTGTTCAAGGTACTGGAAGGAATCGTGGAAGGTAGGGGTTGGGTGTACAAGGACCAAGACTAAGCTGTGAGTTGTTCCTAATCATTCCTTAGCTCATTCATCCACTCATTCTGTCGACATCCCATTGCTGCTCCAGGTTCTGTTGTAAAAGGTGGACACACATCAGAGAAAAAGAAAAGATCCAACATTCCATGCATTCATGGATCTTCCATGTTGAATACATCAATCCTCACTAATAAAAATGTATATGCCACGAAGACACTCATATGCATATGCATGTACACATATTATCTCAAACTGCTTGGAAGCAAAGCAATGTATGTTATTATACAATATATGTATCTACATCACACCATATGCCTTAAAAACGTACTTTAACTTTAGTATAATGTTTTAGAATTACTAAAAATGAAAGAAACAATTTTCTAAGAGATCATTTTTATTCACACTTACATGAGTAACTTTTCTGAATTTGTTCGTAATAGGATTAATGTAAGATTCAATATTTTAAAATGCTAGACTCATGCTTAGATGTGTGTCACAGTTTTCACTAGCCATCAGCCTCACTGACGTTTAAGGATTATGGTATTACCTTCAGAAGAATATTAGAATAAAACTCACTAAATGAGGATTCTCAAGTTTCGAGAGATCATGAGATCATGAGAAAATCTTACTCTCTTTGTGTTCGTTTCTTCCCAACTAGCAAAAGTGGATATGCTTTTTAATTAAATATGAAGGATTATCTATAAAATTCTGTTCAATTCCACTGCAATGTACAGGCACTGTGATAATTGTAAAGGTGTATGGAGAAGGGCAAACGCTAAATAATTCATTGCACAAGTTACAAAGTGGAGGTCAAACCCTAACTGTAGGAAAGACGGAACATTCTAAAAGCTAGCCATCAATGTGTAGGCGAAGAGCACATTAGAGAAAGTACTGCCATATTTGGATCTTTAAAGTTCCTTGGGGGAAAGAAAACACTGATAAATGACAACAGTCATGGAGGTCATATTATTATAAAAAAGTATCAAAAAACTGACAACAAGCCCTAACCTCATTTAAGTAACAACAGAGTGGACGTGAAGGGACTTGACACTGCATCACAAGATGAACCTAACAATTTTAGATTTGGAGTATAACTGTGTCTTATGGTTGTTTGGTGAATAGGTGATTGACATTCCCAGCCCCTTTGCTCTGTATTTTTTGCTTACCTTATTTTCTTTTCTCAATTAACCACACTAGTTACTATAATCATCAAGATAAAGAAGTACCTGTCATTGTTCAGTGCTGTACTTAAGTCCTTCCGCTAGGCTCAATAAATAGATATAAATTGTCTTCTCCCTAGAGAGTCATCTAATGTTAAGAAAAATGAGCCATAAATTTCTCTATTAGCTTTACTCTTCTAAGTGCATAAATTATAAAAAATGGTCATTTTACTAATTTTTCTCTAATTCAATTTAAATATAATGTTTTGATGATAAATGAATAGACATTTGTACACAGACTCACACGCACACACGCACACATACACACGTACTCTACATGCACTCCAGTGAAAGAACAAAAAAAAATAAATAAGATTTTTCAGGACCCAGAATAGCTGCATTAATTTTCCATTAAAAGCTTCACAATTTAACTAATCTTATGTAGTAATAACCTAATTAGTGAAAGTAAAAAAATAATAACATTCATTAATCTATTATCTTTTATATAAATTATATAATGAAACTCATTTGCATCCATAAGAAAGCAGGTTATAAATGAGCCTGATAATGTGTTACCACACTGAGAAACCCAATTTAACCTGTAAGCCCATACTTCTTCTCTGCAACTGCTCAAAATCCATTCACCAAATTGTTCCATCTACATCCATTTCCTACTGATGAGAAAAATAAACCAATGGGGGAGAGGGAGCAAAACAAGAGTGTTGGGAGCCAACTTTTAGCAGAAAGCGGCTAGATTATCTTTGCAGCCATCTGGAACCATATACCCTGATAAGATATTTGGTTTTCAATAGCCTACAACAGCTGAAGCACACTCTGATATCCCACATATTTTGTTTTGCTGTTTACTGCCCCCAGCTGCAAGGCGCATGACGTAGCCATGCCTGCAAGGCGCATGGTGCACGTGCTGTCCACGTGCTATCCAGGCCATATAAGCCTGTAAGGCGCATGTGGTATCCAAGCCTGCAAGGCGCAAGGTGCATGTGCTATCCACGCTATAGACGCCTGTAAGGCTTACGTCATATCAACACCTGCAAGGCACATGGCAAAAGCTTATAAATACCTCAGAATTTCCTTCAATAAAGGAGACTAGAGACTTGAGACTTGAGATTTGAGACTTGAGACTTGATCAGAACCTCTGTCTTGTCTCCATTCTTCTCGTCTCTTCCCCTGCAGCCCCACTCTCTCTCTTGACCAGAGCACTTAGCCCCAAAGTGTTGAGGCAGAGTATAGGTCTCAACACAACAGGACAACCAACAGGGAGAAAAAGGAGTTCCTAATCATATTGCCTGCCCCACAATCACAGATACTTGACACAAAATGAGACCTATCTCACATGTTGTAATAGCTAACATAGCCAATAATGGTTCTTGCCTCCATTTCCAAAGGCTAAAGAACTACTAATATATTTTGTGTAGTATCACGTGATTCTTCAAACATCCTCTTAGATGGCTGCTTACTTTAAAGTCGTCTCAGTCTCTCTTGGCCCCACTGGAATTGTTGCTATGGATGAGATTTTCGTGCTATAAACAAACCAATATGGACCTGAAGGTCTGAATTCTCCAAGGATTCTCACCTAATAATAAGCCTGGATGCCACTCCTTTTGCCAACTTCAATGTAGATTATTCTGAAGTGTGACAGGCTTACTGGTCAAAATTTCATTTACTTCCCTAAACGATGTTCTTTCAGTAGGCATACAAACAGAAAAGAAGGACACTCAAGCTCTATGCTGGAGATGTTGAGATTCCATCTGCATGTTTGTCATATTCAGTTTTATGATATTGTTTGATATTTCTGAAAGTGTGCAAACAGGAAGGCTATGTTGCCCAGTATAACATTCTAGACAAGCAATCACTGCCACCTTTCCCTTGATGATCAGCAAAAGGAGAATGGCCAGGTGACTACGTATGAGTGAAAGGGCCTGTCTCCCAGCTAAACATTTGATTTCTTTGGAATGTACATTATTTTAGCACTTGTGTCATATTCGTATCCTACTTCTGTAAATACACAGTTGTTTTTCTCTACGTAAAATCCCAACTCTTCTGATCATGTTAGGGCTCAAGAATCCTCTAACTCCTTGATTGTTTTTATGACTCCCAGGCACACCAGGCCTGTCAATGTAGTATTAAGTTGTTAAAGTTCTTAGGTTCTAGCTAAAAATTTTAAGTATAGTAATCTACCCCCTATTTGAAAATAAAATAAGGGGAGACCATATATCTCACTTCTATTCATAATTACAGTTATAAAGAAACTCGTCATATCCCAAAGTGTTCTTTGTTAGCTGAGAGATCATTGACCACCATCCAACAGCATTAAAATGGCGATCCTTCTTAGTATTAACAGCTGTGCAGCATCATGAATATCTCATAACATTAGAATCTACAGGGACGTAAATACTCTTTTTAAAATATTGATTTTTAACACGATGTGTAAAAGTCCAATGAGATGAGAGGAGGTGTAAATATAGCAAGAGCCTTGTACTAGCTTCTGTAACACCTCACAAAGCTTGGAGGAACAGTGCCTGGGTTCTGCCCAGCACAAGGTCATGCAGAATTATTTAAAAAAAAAAAGAAAGGGAATAAATAGGAAGCCAGTCCAGCACTCGCAGCCTCTCGTTCTTTATGCATGAATGGGCACACTATCATTAAAGTTCTTTACCATTCAGGTTAGACAGAGTCCTGTGGGATTCACTCCCTGTCATGTGATTTTCTGACTAGGCTGTACAATTCTATTGGCCCTATTGATTAGGCATCTGCTTCTGCTGTGAGAATGGTTTGCTCTTGTGGAACTGTGTTTAGCAGCTGTTACAGTTCAGATGAGTGTTGACAGGATGAAAATTAAATTAACACCCAATAACATTTTAACACCTGGTCCAACAACTGCAATATCATTGAATTTCACCTTTTTGAAATTGCTTTGGGAGTTGATTCCTCCTTACTTTGACTTTGACCTGAAGAGACATTACTATAATTTTACCACAAAAAAACCTCACTTGACTGTTATTTACAATTTTCAATTCCCCCCCCCCATTCATGCTCAGTGTATATGGGCAGCCCTTGGAAAATATTTAGTAACCATATCATTTTAGAAGATGTACTATCCCTGATAATAGCTGAAGAGGTAGCAAAGGTAAAACACATTAGCCAACCAGCAAGAACGATTCACTGTAGCACAATCTATACTGACCTGATGGGCAATCATTTGGAAGGGATTAAAAAAAATCTGACAAAAATATATTTCACATATTTCTGACTTCCTGGTTCAGATTGGTTTAGGAAGATGGTGGAAGGGATAATAAACAAAGCTAAGCCTTTACACTGGCAGACTGAGCCCATAATGCTTAGTTCAAAAGCTAAACTCTCACGCTTCATTAACATGTATAATTTATACAAGATCCATGAATCCTTAAGCCTCAGTTTCCCCATAAGATCCAGTTAACAAAAGCATTGGTTTCACTGGATTATATGGCGATAATTATGTAATCTCTGTAAAAGTGTTACAGTGACAGTGCTCTACTAGGCCTGGAACTAAGTCCCAAATAAGTTTTTCATTTTGTGACAAATTCACAGACTTATCTAGCTGAGACTTTTTAAAGATCATTCAATCTTGTCCTTGGATTTCATTATTAAGTTAGTGTGGAAAAGTACTATAGCTTCTGAAAGATACACACATAGTCAATCGGAATGAGGAAATCAGCTAATTTCATTAGAATTTGAGATTTCTTCTTATGACTTCCACTTCTTAATAGGCTTTGTATTTGGAAAGAAGTCTGGGTCTATTCTAAGTAACTCAGTCATTTAATTTACTTATTTATTTCTCTTTCATCTGTGGAGAAAGGAATGATGTTATGTGCTACTTCTCAGAACTAATAAGAAGCATAGATAATAGAATCACGATGCTAACATTTGCATTTAGGGATACCATCAGGTGTTAGATGCTCTGCTAAAGATAAATATAGAACATAACAAGTTTACATGAAGAAAAGGAAAAACATGCAGCTATATTTAAACAACAGCAGCAGCAACAGCAACAACAACAACAACAAAAAACAGTCCAATAACCATTGCAGGAAATGGCTACCGATTTGGAAGGTTTTTGTTTCCTTTGTCTCATGTGTTATTGCTAATTATATTTGTAAGGAAATGAGAATCAGCAGAAAGGAGAATTAGATCTTTTAATTTGGTCAGTTTTGCTCTTAACAGCTTCTGGCAAATAAATTGTATTTCTAGAGAAAAATGTTGTAAACTGTAATGAGATTTTAGGTTTAAGGGTAGATTGTATTTATTCATATATTTTTCCCATTTGGGTTATCTCCTACACCCAGAGAAATGCAGAATGCAGATTTCCTCTTCTTGATGTTTTCTGGTAGAATACCCAACCCCACTTTTGTTTTCTCTCTTACCGAGCACATGGCAGTAGTGGTAAATTAAAAAAAAAAAAAAAAAAAAAAGTAAAATACAAATGAAGCAGAGAACAGCAGTTGCTTCCAAAAGTCTTATTTACAAGTTATTTTATTTATTTTAAATAAAAAAATAAGATTTAATGTTAAATTTTCAAAATCTGATGGAAGCCTTAGTTTTTAAGGAGAAAAACATATTTTGTAAAATTAGGTGAACTTTCCAGGAGTAAAGAATCAAATATTAGTGATTGTCTTCTAAGAATGGTAATCTAATAGTTAGGAGCACAGAGCACTTTTAAAATGCTGTACATTCGCTCAGTTGCCTCAGTTTCTTACATGGTCCCTGTGTCACCTCAGGAAATTAACATGCTCATTGCCCTAATTCTAGCAAAAATCTGATTGCCTTGAAAAGAGAATGCACAATGATTTGAAAGATATAAACAATAAAGTTATAATAATATTTCAAGCAACATATTTGTATTTCTGATTATTCTGTCTTTAATAAGTAAGTATATTGCTACTCTAAAACAAGTGTGTTATCCACTAAAAGTACTAAGACTAATACACTAAATAAAACTGTTCCTCTACATAATACCTTGCATTTACACCAGGAAGAAAAATACATAATTCTAAAGTTTTCACAAAGTTAACAGTGTTGTTGTTTAATGAAAATTCATGGACTAATTGCTGCACATTGAAAAACATTTTCAACAAATTCTATAAACTCACCCCATGCTCATAATTACCATCTTAGTGTTGTTTGAAGAAGGAAAAAATAAGAATCTGTAAAAGCCTTCAAACTCAGTGAACTTTCTTGGGGAGTCTTGATAGTGGTAGTCACAGTCATTCAACCCTTAAGTGTTCTGATTCTAAAAACAATAGGCTGTGGTCATCTGGAAAAGAAATATGGCTTTCCTGTGAGAAATAGGAGCAAGAAAGAAGAAGAAGAGAAATCGGGACAAACCATCTTGTACTTTTACATAGTTATCAGGTTACAGTTCATGAAATCATAGAACTGGAAAATATCTTAATATTGCATTCAATTCACAGCCATAATTCCTGGGTGAAAACAGAAAATTGAAAATCAGAGAAAATAACTCTTGCATTAAGAATACCAATTCATTAGTCTCTGATTAGATTTACAAATATATGAGATTCTGAAGAAATTGCACAATTTTCAATGTGCACATTCACAATCAATTTGCTCAGGAGCAGAGAAGAGGATAGTGTAGACAAGCAGAACGTGAACAAAAGCATAAACCATAATAATTTATGAGATAAAAATGTAGAATCATAAACAAAAAATTATTGGTGGGAATTATCAAATATGAATACTTACTTTACAGACGTGAATGAGATGGTGATAGTAAAGGTATCAAGCTTACATTCCCTGGTCACACTAGGTAGTCACAAAAAGAGAAAAGATCACAATTCAAATATTGAAACGTTATGTGCCAGGTCAACATCTATTGTACCACTCCCAGGAAGATTTGTACACCGTCCTCTATGATATTTTGTCAACAATTAAATACAAGCAAAAACTATTTAATGAAAAATAAGGATCCTAGGTTCTAAAGTATGTGTCAGACCTGGTGAGAAGTCTTTTGTGTAACTACAAGCTGGATTGCATATGACCATCACCTGCTACACTTGGTTGATATAATTGTTTACAAACCAAAGCAATAGTTGGAAAGGAATGTTCAAATATATAGATTCAGTGCTGATATATATTACAAAGAAAATTACATGTATATATTTGGTAGTGGGATTAAAATATATCTATATTTTTAAATGACTAATACTGCTTTTAACTTACATACAGTGATTAGAATCACAAAGCTTTTACTGTCCCTGCTATTGGTGGGTCTCTAACAGACAGATTCATAATCGTCCTTTGGACATTGTTTTGTCCTAGTTTCAAGAGACATTTTACATGTTTTCCTGATTTTACTCTTGGGATCAGATGATCTCACTAAGTTATCTAGACTGGCTTTGAATTTTGGACTCACCTTCATCAGGTTGGTGGATGCTGAGATTACAGATATGGACCACCTATTCTGAGTATATTATTTTTTCATTATTACCTATCATTACCAAAATAAAAGCTAAAAAACTTTTTTTCAGTAACCAAAACATAAATACATCTTAATTGTCTATAATCACCAAGAAAACAAAATTTGTCTTGTTGACACAGGTTTTGGGGCTAGAAATATCAAAACAATATAGTATTGTTTTGAAAAATCAGAGACAAGTATGATATTCAAAGTCATCTTGACCCTTAATCAAGATACTTTGTTATGTGACTCATCATGTCTACCTGCTTATGAGATACAACTTGTAAAGAAAAGAAACAATAAGAGTCATTCTTTGCATAATTTATTCACTGTATCACTGACAATATTAAGTAAGCCAGAAAACACAATTTTCTTTTTATCTAGGAAAGAAGAGTCCTTTATTTAGAGATTTTGATTTGAAGCATTATTGTCAAACTAGGAAAGAGATGTAGTAACATTTGCTTTCAGAGAAGAGTAAAATATGATTTAATACACTTATGCAAACATATTCTTTCTAAACCAGAGATACTGAAGGTTAGACTCCTCACAGTTCATAAACTTCAAAATGAACTGAAATTGCCTTTGGAACCAGTTATACACTAGAATGAATCTCAGATAAGCTATGAGAGCAAAAAAAGAAGTTCAGAAAATATACTTAGTTGTGTCAATAAAAAAATAACAAACCATAAAGTTGTCATCTAAGGAAAAATTTAAAAATTATCTTTTCACCTTAGATTTTACACAACATATGCAAATATTCAAAATACTTGTATCTAAGAGAAGAGTATTTTTGCACGGACGTAATTAATTGTCAACATAAAAAAATAATTATATTAACAATAGCTCAAAAATTTTAATGAGATTTTTGCAAGAAATATAGCCTGTATTTTATACTTAAAACCCAATTGTATTTACTTAGATACCATAAAAGTTTATTAGATAATATAATGGTGATTGATAGGCACTGTTGAATAATGATTTCTATCAATCAACTGCAGGATTACACAGTAGTAGAAAGACAGTTCCCTTGGTAAGGAAGAATGCTAACACAGAGTTAGACACTGGTCAAATGTGTCTAGATGGTGACCACCTTCCTCAGGTCTGTGAGATAAATTTCAGCTTACTTTTCAATATTGTTCCAGCTCCAGATCACCATGATGTCCTGAAAACAATTTTGAAGTACTTTTGTGCATTTATTTAATTACGTGTCTTAGGGGAAACAATTGCAATCTCACGCAAAACAATTTATAATTGCAGTCTCTTGAAAAACTATTGAGTCTTATTTGTTGATCAAAAAAAAAAAAAAAAAAAGCAAGCCTGGTTGGGGAAATATCTGTGAAGAACAGAACAAAGGGTGGGAGCTGCAGGAAGGAGCTTTTTGATTTTAGAGAGTAGTAGATTTCTGAGTTGTGGAAGGAGGAAAGTGGCTTGGCCTGAGAATCAGACTATAATACAGCCATAAGGAAATCTCAGGCAGGACTTAAGTTTAAGTTTATAAGCCACGTTTTCTTTGTAGAGAATTCCTGTGTCCCATCACCTGTGTCCCATCAGACTGCCCAATCCTAGAACTGGTCACTGGCCACTGGGTAGTAGCCTCCTGAGTAGTATTGCTTATTAGTATGGTGGTGAACTTGGAGGCACAGAAGGTCCATATGACTTTTGTTTTTCCCAGCAAGTATTCTCAGAAGTGTCTTTCCATAAGATGAACATCAAAGAGACAAACTGAATTTTACCTTAGACTAAGGAGACTATAGTGTTCCAAATTTGGCAATAATCTGTTTACTAATTTATCTTCAGTTGAAGACAAAGTATTCAGTCACACTGCAGTCACAAAAGGGTTCCATTGGACACTGCTGATTTCTGGAGAAGACTGTACATGGATAAATACTTTAATCACTTAAACTGAGAAAAGCCAATAGATGTTAGTTCTCTATATTTAAGTACATCTTTTTTTCTTGATTAATTAAATATATCTTACAGTATTTCTTTTAGTATATATAGCATACTTCTTCAGAATATGTATACACAATAATTTCTTTCCATTACCTCTCAAAAGAAATCAGCTTGGTTGACAGCAAGTAAAAAAAATTGTAGTTTAGTAAAGAATGGTGCTACAAGGTGAGACCCCTTTGTCTCCGTGTGGCTGACAACTGAGAGGGAACTATGGTTTGGGAGTAAGAAGCTCTGGGGCCACATTTTTAAAAAAAGCTGACAAGATGAATACATCTATCTAGAAATTATGGCAACTACCTGAACTTTCTTTCCCTTACTGTTTATTCTTTTATTCAGAAGTAAGAAGACTGACAGCTGTGCTACTTAGATTCTCTGGAAGCAGTTTCTATGTCTGGAAACAATGGCGTCTAGCAAGCCATTTCTGACAGTGGCGCTTTTGCCTTAAACAAGCTGAAAACCTTGTTCTCTTGTCATCAACCATAAGAGTGTGTGGCAGTGCTGATAGCATTTTTTTTTCTGTCTTTATTGAAAATATGATGGTGTAATTTTGCATTAAAAAAAAGGCCAGTGGCAACTTGCTCAGAGTACTTTTGTAAGCACCTTATTGGCTGTGAAAATTCTTTCTGTTGAGCTTTCGATTTTTTGAGAAAAAGCCAGAATCGATGATGACAATAGAGAACTGTGTGATGCATTGTGCAACAGGAAGCCCAAAGGGCTGAAATTACAAGGAAGGGAACGTGAAGGCTGCACTTGTGTCAAGATGGAGGGCTTCTACAGAACAACCACCGTACTCTTTTATCAAAGGCCAGGGATTTTCCAAAGAGAATCAGAGTAGGGAGTCAATCCAGGTAGAAACTCCTGCTGTGGAAAGGCGGTGTTTTCACCTTCACTGACTCTTTCTGATGCTGTTAGATAGAAAAGGTATTTCCAAAGCTCACCTCCTACTGTTTCACTATAACATGTTCTTAGTCTTTGCAGCACATTGACTTCTTCAGTTAGTGCTCTCAATAAGTCTAACAGAAAAAAAATTAATACTTCTAGTTGGTAAATAAGGAACCTGAGCATCAAAGAGATTTTGATAAGCAGCAAGTGAAAGAAACTCTACAAAAACTTTGCTTTTACTTTTAGTTCATTTGCTGCAATACAATTTACTCTCTTCTACATCGATCAAGCCCACAGAAGAGGAAAGATTTATATAAATAAAATTCAGCCAATAGGTTTATAAAATACTTATAGAAATTACTACTTATAGAAGTAGTAGTCAATAAACCTGCCTCAAAACCTTTCTATCTCATAAGAATAAATAACAAAATAATATATTTTTCCCTTTTAGTGTCATAGCGAATATTTTCGATAATAGACTTAAGAAGAGCTACATTTTCTTCTACTAAAGAGCGTATGAAAAGCTTTTATTTTTTTCTATTCTGGAGACACTGCATCTCCTACTATATAGTGATATTGTCATAAGTTACATATTCTTACTCTTAGTGACATATCTCTCAAGTTCACAGTCGTGGTCTAGGTGATTCATAGTTATGAACTTTTATATTACTGGATATCATACAAGGTTACTATGTGGGATTTTAGTATCAGATGGTAATGTGCAGAGCACAAAGGCAATGTGATTTATGAGATACATCTGCATGAACTGAATATATTTCAAGGTAAGCTACAGTCGGGAGGCAAAAGTCACAGAACTGTGCTATCTATCTTACACAGCCTGTCTAACATGGATGGCCAAAATTATTGCAAGTTTTTAAAAATGCATGTAGAAATAACTCTCTATATTAGATGGTTTTGAAGACCACTTTGGTTCTTCCACATCTATCCCCAGGTGGGTAACCAGGCAGACATGGTCAAGTTCAAGGAACATACCATGAATAGTCAGTTCCCTGAAACACAGAAATGACATCAAGAAACCCCAGTTACCAAAGTGTGAATCCTTTAAGAGATAGAACCCACTTTCTAAGGAACATGTGTTTTGCCATGGAGCAGATGACATCAGGCCTGAAGAAGATATAGGAAAGTGGTGTTAGGACCTTAATAAGTGGCTTAAGCCTTTAAATGCTCTTATAAAAAATAAAGAGTTTAGGTCTAAGATCACAAAAGCATTAGCCCGAAGCCCTGTAACATTGCTTTTTTGCCTACTCTAACCTTGAGGAATGTATCATATCCACATTACCCCCAGGTCACAGACTCAGTCTACCAAAACATAGGCCATGGTTTCCAACCTTTTGAATGCTATGACCCTTTATAATACAGTTCCACATGACATGGTGATCCACAAGGTTATTTTTTTGCTAGGTTAAAAATACTAGGTTATTTTTGTTGCTACTTCATAACTATAATTTTGATTCTGTTAGGAATCATACAGCAAATATCTGATATACAGGATATTAGATATGCAACAACAATGAAAAGGTTGCTCAATCCCCAGAGGGTTTGTGACTCATAGTTTGAGAACCACAGGGCTAAGGTTTAAACCAAGGCTCAGGATGCAATATAGGCTGCTTCTCAGATTCCTGCTCCAGTTTTAGCTCAGGCATTCGTATCCATGTAGACACACGTACCAAAGGTTTTCCTCTGCAAGTATGAGAACAGACTGGTTTCACTTGCTATATGTGCCAATGGCCAGAATACAGTGCTATTTCTATAATAAAGTTGAATATAGGATAATAACAAATAAATAAGCCTTAAATAAATAATGGTAAATGAAAATTTTCTATAGAAAATAAATATGATATTTTATATTTGAATTGCTTTTCCAAATAATTTTACTAACTTTTAAATGAACCTTAAATATATGCTATTGGACCTAAGTTATACTGTCTATATTTCATATTGGCTACATACTACATATCATTCATACTTGTAAAGAATAGCACAGAAAATTTAAGAATTTTAAAATATTATAATTTGTGATAACTCAAGTTTTAAATTCCATCAGACCAATGCAAATGCAAATAAGATTTTAAAAAGACTCCCTAGACTCATGCTAACAGACATTTTAATCAACTATTAACTTTATTGAACTCTATCATCTGATACATTTTCTAGCATGCAATACTCAGCAGAAATTATCCAGACTCCTTATGCTCATGCAAGCACAAGAAATGGTGCCTTTTGGGAAGATATTAGGACTAGAAAGAAGGCCTGCTGTAAAACACCAATATCCAGGGAGACAATAAGCTGTATTCTACCAAAGATCTAAACAGAAAAGCACGTAAGCTCTAAGAAACGAGAAGAAATTATCGGAAGTCCAGTGGAATATATGAAATGATGCTGTGGAAGTGACAATATACAAACAAGACCTAGAAGAATTAATAGGACTTGGCCATTCTAATAATAGTTGTAAGTTCTTATTTGGAAGATTAGAACCTTAATACAGTATTTGTAAACATGGAAAGAAGTGTGCCAGCTTTGAAAAATAAGTAATTCTTTGATCACTTAAGCCCAGAGACTTAAATTTGTCAGGAATTATACTCCTAGCTGTATGAAGTTTACTCTTGAAGATAAGTAGATGAAGCTTGACTTAAAATTTCACAGGACATGTAATAATAGTCATATCGAGGTCTAGGGCAGAAAACATTACAGACAGTGGTTACTGAATGCTAACAAGGTCAATGGGGCAGGAAGATATAAGTCATCTTCAGGGTTCTGGCATAGAGGAAATGTCTTCATAGAGTAAGAAACAACATGAGATCACAAGAAATTATTATTTCTTTCTTACTCACTTATTAATAATAGTCATAAAATAGTATTAAAATCAAAGAAAATGTATTTACCACATTGTTGTATACCAACATTTTCATAAATGATTTTCTTTCTCCATGCATTTCCTGTTATCCCATTGATGAATAATGAAACTTAAAGTCAAGTTAGTCTCTTAAAAATTTTGTTCTTTTAAATTGCAGTTACTCTTATTGTGCTTATTTAGATTTGTAATTGTATGTTCTGGTAGATCAGTTTTCCAGTACTGTGGAAAAATTACCACATAAAGAGAAACTGAGGAGGGCTTCTTTACAATTTCATCATCATGGAGGAAGACATGACTGTGGGCAAATGTGATGTATTGGCAGACTGGGCTCTTCCCTGTAGGCTGTCAGGCATTATCTACCTATACACTTACCCAGGTTGTTCACAGAATTCACTGCTTTGCACCATAGGATGAAGAATTTGCTTTGTTGGAGGCTACTAAAAAGAAGTGACTCTGAGATTTGAAATAATATATAAACACCTTAATGTTTTATTTACTTGTTTAATATCTTTTTTTAAAAAAAGTTTTGTTTTATTTTTCTTCATGTGCACTAATGTGTATATATGTGTCACTTAATGTGAACATGTGTGGGTATGTTTCAGAATCCCTGGGTCTGGAATTATAGCAGGCTGTCTGGAACCTAGTGTGGTTACTTCAAACCAAACTCGGGTACTCAGCAAGAGCAACAAGCTCTCTTATTCTGTGAATTCACTCTCTAGCCACAAACTTACTGCTCATAAGTTTACTATTAATTACTAGATTAAAAACAAATAAGAAAACTTGTACAAATGGATTAAATAACATATATACATTATATAATTTAACTTTGGTTAAGTGTATCTCCTAAAATACTTACCATTTTACATTGATTACCATTTTATTATTATCTACAGTAAACATTCTATGTGTTAGTACAACAGAATACATTTATCCTATTTTTTGATAATAACAATTTTTCTCTAAATTTCTATAAAAACCAACAGGCTTTGGATTCCACATATGGCTAAAATTGGCAGTTACCTTTCTCCACTTGCTTTATTTCAATTAGTGTGAAGTAATAATTCATAATTGTTGAAAAAGATAAGTTTTTATTCTCTATATGTCTGAATAGTATGGGTGCAAAGTGTAGAAAATAAGCCTTTGGAAGAGATATCTGTCCTTTTAAGTTCACAGGGTCACAAATAATATAAGTCAAGAAATATAAACAATCTGAATGTCCATCAGCCTACAGATGGAAAACCAAATGTGGTACAAAGAATACTATGATAAGGAGTTCATTTATAATCTATATTTACAGTATAACACATGAAAACAAAAGGAGATACTTGAGGAAAGAAAGTAGATAAATAGAATGGGTAGGGGAACAAGACAAAGTAATAAAATCTGATCACAATATACAAAACACATGTTTGAAAATCAAACAAAGAATCCCATTATTTTGTACAAGAAATACAGGTTAATAATAAAAGAAATAATCAGTAGTTTTATTTATTGGAGACAATCTCTCCATGCTCAATGAGTTTATGAGAATTATGATTATATTCTAAATGAACAGTTGATGCCAACTTATTCCAATCATATCTCAAGGGAGGTCATATTGATTTAATATATCATAACCAGCGCTGGCCATAAAAAAGTTAAATTGAATGGAATAATCATATTTAATCACAGGAGATTTGTCCTATAAATGCATTCTATTTGTCATAAGCGTTACATATTGCTAGTGCTATGTTTGGAATTGTTCTATAGCTTTTACCAGGAGCAACATATCGTGTTTTACCAATGACCTTTACTGACAAAAAGGACAGGCTCCTAGTCCTTTGCAAAACATGACAGGTAGTGAGTGGTAGAGCTGAGAGTCTATGCACCTAGTTCAGTGGTCATATACACTTTACCTGTTCTTTTTGTTGTTCTTATGGCTGATTTCATTGGCTTTGTGTCAGATATATATGATAAATAATCTCCTAGGTGAGGTTTTTTTTTTTTTAAACGGATGAACATCTCAGTAAAATTCTTAGCTAAGGCACCCACAGAGTTTATCACGTAACTTGCACAGAATTACTTTGGCGATGCTCTACTTATTTACAGATGATACTAACAAGATGGAACTTACCTAGAGAGCAATTTCCTAAAGCAATTCCACTCCATTTAAAAAACAAGTCTGCAACTTTTAGATTCAAAATATTTTAAAACTCATTTAAATAGTCCTGTGATCTTAATGCTGCACAGAGAGAGCTCAGATTAAGATGACCTTTAATGATTATTTAGGTTTAAAGCCGTCCAGGAATTCACTGAGGCATGGAAATTTCACTCCCCAGATTCAATTATACTCATGGAAGCAGGAGTAAATGGTATTAAGTATATGCCATAAAATATATGATAGCATGTAGAAGCAATAACCCAAATTACTTTCAGCAACATAAAATGGTATTATAAAGCATACTCTTAAGTTAAAAAACAAAATAAGAAATGATTAAAGTCTAAGGCACAGTACCATTTAAGCAAAGAGAATGAACATATATACATGAGAAGTAAATTAATAAAATGACTATATATATATATATATATATATATATATATATATATATATATTCACACCACACATTCCAATGCTATCATTAATTTGACAAAGGGAAGAAAGTACATTTTAATTAAATAAAGCTGAATATATCAGCCATATATTCATATGTTGCCATATATTCATAGGGCAACAGGTTCATTGTGATTTCTGGTTTCGTAGAGAACCCATACGTTTAGATAAAAAAAAAATTATACAATGAAAATTATATAACATGTTCTTAGTTTTCAATTTTAGTCCTTATTAAGAAAAAAAACTCTCAAAATTTTTATTTAAAATTAAAACATGTTCTAAAGATTTGTTTAAAACAAAATAATCAAAATTGAGCTTTAACAATGAATGTATTTTTATTCCTAATTCAGTGAGTGAAGGAAAACAATTATACCTGAAATTTATAATGTTTGCTTCTGCATATAGGCAGATACATAAGACACTGCTCTGCAGAAGTTGAATCACTCATAGGTGATGCCAGGCTCTATGATAGTAAGAAAACTATCTGAAAGTCTATTTTATTGCCTATATATGTTCTACTATATAATAAAATAATTAATAAGATCAATATACTTACATTATTGAATCAAAAGTGTCTTACAAACAATATTTCAGAAATCTCCACAATTTGGCACACCAGGAGATAGATACCTTGCAAGAATGTAATTAATATTCATTTTAGTGGATAAACTTTGGAAACAAATCATATTTTCATCAATGCTTTCCCTAATTAACTCTTGTACAAAGTGTCTGTCTTTAGATGGATTTTCCAGTGCTATCATTTAAATTGACAATGGGAAGAACAATTAATTCAGATTTACTTTAAAAAAAATTAAAAGATAAAAAAGAAATCTGTCTCGAGACAAAAGATTTTATACCCCAACAATTCTCAAAAGGCTTAAAGTATTGGATATTTTAGCCTGGATTCAGATAAAAGTTAAGTCCTTCTTAAGGACTGGCCTACCACAATTTTCTCTTTATACTATTCTTTAATGACTGATAAGTTTTGTCTCAGAACTCAAACTCTTATCCTGAAAGTTGACAATGGTTTGATATCAATTCTTTCATTATCTTTAAACATCTACCAGAGTCTTCAGTGTTTGGTAGCCTGATCCTGTCACTTTCAAATTTTGCTCTGAACGTCTATAACTATATGTCCTCTATCTTGTCACAGAAATGGTTTTTCTCATCCTATATTCCAAAATATGTGTTTTATGCCTCTTCTTTTATTGATAGTTTTATCTGTTTCCTACTGTATCATTTCTTTGTCTCCCCAGCAAGCCAGCATGTTCAACATCATTTTATCCTCATTTCTAACTACCTTAAACTCTATCTCAGAGACTAATAAAGATCACCATCTTGGATCCATATTTAAAAAGAATTCCACTGATGAATTCACTATTTGACTTAATGACTTGACATTTTCTCATACTGCAAGCTTTAGACATAAGAAACTATTAAATTCTTCTTACAGTTAATTGTGAGGTCATATTGAACCTCCCATGACTATTTTACCCTAATCCTAGCCCACATACACCATCTTGTCTGCTACATTACACACTTAGGTTTAATCAATATTGACATAAATAGCTAACCTTTATTAGCTAGTTTCAATATAATCTTCTAAAATGTCTTCTTGCTTCTGTCTCTTATACATTTTAAAATGAAATATTAAAAAATAAATATTATCAAAATTTTCTAATATTTACAAAGCAGATAGAAAACATTTAACTGATTATTATCACCAAGGAAAATATTCAATCATGAAAAAATAGCAGTATAAAAGACAATTTTATATAATGTGTTTTTTTTGCCATATGTATATAATATCAGAGTTCTTATCTTTCAATTCATTAAACTAACTAGTAATTTTATCAACAACTATTTCTTGAATATTTCCAATGTTCCAGGCACTGTGTTAGGATGGGAGTATATATTAAAATACAAAGTGGAAAACCCACCTGCTCTGATGAAGCTTATATTCTAGGAGCTATGAGAGAATGATAGAACCTAAAGCAAGAGTTTGCAACAAGACTCAGTGTGCTACCACAAAACATCACAGAGAGGAGAGAGAAAGCATCAAAAAGATATACTAGAGAAAAAATCGTTCTTTATTACTTCATTTATGCTCTAATTCTACTTTTTTTAAGACAAAAATCCAAGCTCTTTGAAATTAATAAAAATTAGCTAAGAGACTAATCCCACTAAAACACTCTCTCACCATCTTTTTGTGTGCAAAGATTTTTCCATAGTTCCCCACTGACTACAGCATAAAGCCTATGTTATCTATGGAACTCAAAAGTACGCCTTGAAATATAGTATTGTCTAGCTAGGTAAAATACCTGCTGATTCTCATTCATATATTCCCATTCCCCTACTTATATCTGTAACCCACTTTTTTCCAAATTTGGCCATTAGGAAAATTCTTCTCATTCTTAGAACTCAATTTAAATATTACTTCATCATGAAATTTTTTAAAATGTATTTCATGTATTATGATTTTATGTGTATGGGTGTAGCTGTGGTTACACTAGAGTGCTTGTGTAAAAGTCAAAGGATTTCGTTATGTGTAGATTTATGAACTAACTAAGGTTGTTTGGTCAATTTTACCTGCTGGACTATCTCAATGGCAGAAGGTTTTCCATATACTAAACAATCTATTTTACACAAACTTTGTACTTGAACAAATAGCGCTCTCTCCTTGAATGAAATTTAGCATGCTTCAGAGTTCAATCTCTGATCACCTTTTCAATCTTATCTTTATTCATTTATTTGGTGAACTTGTTCTACTTTGTATCTGTAAATATATTTGCCGATGACTCATAAATTGATATGTTCTACCCAGTTTTCTCATAACTATCAAGGATATCATAACTATCAGGATATCACTTCAGAAAGTTTAATAGGTGTTTCAAATACAAGAAGTTTAAAACATAACTCATGTTTTTCTTTGTGAAATTTCTCTTCCTTCACCACCAGTTGAAGATTATCATTCTTGCAGTAACTTAGTTGGAAGCCTGGATATAATCTTTTGTGTATCTTTTTATCATTGCCCTTATTCTTGATGAAGGAAAAACTGAGCTTTTGTTTTTGCCATTTTCATGGTAGAGACAATCTCTTGGGCACAGTGCAGAAGCATCACCTGTAAATAAAAATACAATGGGTAATAAGTTGAGGCAAGATTAGAAGGTGGGTTATCTAGCAGAGAGTGATAGGAATTCTGAGAAAGAATCAAGAGAAGGAGATTCATCCTGGAATTTGAAGATGGATGGAGATATATATATATATATATATATATATATATATATATATTGAATTTAAAAATAAAAAAGTAAAGTCTCTGAAGAAAGGACAATTAGAAAGATTAAAAAGAAATATTTTCTGTGATATATTTATATATATATATTATATATCATATTATATATTATACATATATTATATAATATATATATTTTTATATATATATTCTGTGATATATATATATATACTTCAGATATATATATATATATATATATATATATATATATATATATATATATATATATACCTGAAGACAGGTAACCAGCCATGTGACTCATAGAATAGAATAAAGGAGTTTATATCAGCCATGAGCTAGTAAAGGAACTAGCCCAAACTTAAGGATGAGGCAGTTATTTGTAAACAATTAAGTCTCAGAGTCATTATTCTGAGAACAAAGAGGCAGAGTATAAAAGCATGTGACTACATTTGGCACCTAAGATGCGGTATAGAATCGAAGCTTAGGAAAGTCTTGGGTGAGAGGTGCAGGAATAAGCACTCCCTGAGAAAAGAGCAGGTTCCCAGCTCTGTTCCTTTAAAAGATAGAGTCAGCCAGCTGCTATTTAGACATGGAGAACTGAGGCAGAGCACATGTCATAGGCATAACATCTTAACTGGCTAAACTACAGCTCTCGGCTGCTGAGAGAGACACTGCACCCATGGGCTACAGCTCTCTATAGCCTGGAGCCACCTAACTAGAGTGGTGGAAATGATAGTTAAGGCTCAGTCCAGCATGGCAAGGCACATAGGCCCACATGAGTGTCTACCCAATGGCGATAGAGGTGTGAGAACCAGGATTCCGGAAGCCTGCTAGACAAGACAAGCCGAAGGGGCAGAGTCAGCTGCCATATACACTTGCTGGCCTGAGGATCCTGCAAACACACAGAAGGGCATATGAATATGTATCTGGAACTGTGGTGTGACTGACAAGCACCAAACATATGAACTGGTAATGTATTAAGTTTGAAAACAGTAAAAGAAAATAGAAACTGGAAATAAAAAGTCATAGAAAAAAGTAATGAATTTAAAAATAAAAAAGTAAAGTCTCTGAAGAAAGGACAATTAGAAAGATTAAAAAGAAAATATTTTCTGTGTTAAAAAATGGTTTTATTTCAAAATATTTTGTTCATGCATTTTTATTACCATCGTCATGAGTTTCCTCTAAGATAACTTCTAGTTTAGAGGTGTTAGCTGTTCAATTTTTAAGGTAGAGTTGTCACATATTTCTTTAATTATATAAGGAATTACATAAGACATGTTGTCTCTTTGCATGAAAGATTACACATACTTTACTACTGTATTTAGAGGAGCACCTCCTTCAAAAATGCAGAGACACCATTAAATCAGTGAACTGTTTGGTTTGAAATATGTCTGGATATTTCAAATTAAATAGATAGGTTTGGTTTGTTCAAGTGCTGTCTTACTCCTGTCTATTATTTAGTCAACTATTAGAGGTGAAAATATGTTGATGAACTATTTCTTCCTTAAATGATATTTTAAGCCTCTAGTTATTTACTCATTTAATCATCCATTAGCTTCTGGAAGACGTTCTTCCTTGATTTTCAAGTATATCTTTCTTGATGATAGAACACTGAGCCTTAGTGAGGAAACTAAAGAATTCAGATCATGGGGACCTGAATTTAAAAATATATAGTAGTTAACTAAGTTGGCTTAACTGCTGAAAATTTCCTGAGGTAACCTTCATACAATAGATTGCAAGTGTTGTTCTTTTTGAATGGAGAATGACAGTAGAATAACTGGAGAATTATTTTTTTTACTGAGAACATATTGAAACTAATCATTATCCAATCCTGGTGCTTTGACTAAAATGTGAAACACTTTTACTGAAGCAGTTAAGTTCTCATTAAGTAGCTCTGCTTACTCAAAGGATGATTGTTGACCTTCTGTGCTTAAAGTATGTGCTGCTCTGTGCAGATAGAGGCTTTTCTCCCACAGCCCTCTTGATGGTGCATAATGGAGTTACATGTGCATATCGGGAGGAAAATAGACCTTAATTTGCAATATTAAGCAGCATAGACACATAAAAAGCCTTCATTAAAATATTAAAAGTTGGCTAAACCCTTAAGAGCTAAGAGATATGTTCCTATGGGAGGAAAATTTCAACCTCAAGCTCCTTTCTTATCTCAGTTTCTGACATTTGTTAATAAGAAAGAAGTCAGAAACTTAGAAAGTCCTAGTTATCCAATAGCCAGTGGAGTGTTACCAGACAGCCCAGAGATTAGCACATGTTCTACCTTCTGCAGAACACAACAGCAGGGTACAATAAACAATCATGGGATTCCTCAAAATGCCAAACAACAGATGCAATGCTCATTTTTTGTCATCTTGAGCTAAACTGTAGGAAAATAATGTCTTTACGCCTCAGTTTTTAAAGAGATGTTGATAGTCTAACCACAGCTGTGGACTTATAGCTATGTCAATGAACATTTGAATTGTTCTATTTTCAACCTACATTTAGGAACCACTACTATCTCTATAATATCTAGAGTGGAGGTTTTTGAGTGGGTATTTTTCATTTTATTAAATATAAAACAATGCATATTATAGAAACTACTTTTATATGATCCACAAGTTAATTTAGTAATTATGGAACTAAATACTATATATGTCTGAACATTTTAAAATATTTTATTAAAATAAATGTGGCTTTAAATGCATGTGCCTTATCTCTCTTCAAAAAAGATGGGAAGGCTTAAAAGCAGGTAAAGAAAGGAATAAATTATATGATTACATTATATTCTTAACAATTAAAATATAAAAAAATGCTCTGAGGAAATTAATAGTGACTAAATATTAAATAAATGACTGCGGTATTCACTCATTTTTAACTTGATATGTTCTGTGGTTCCTATGGTATCTTAGGATTCATCACAGTTCATGTGAATGCTTTGTATCCCATTAAGCTGAAGATACAATTTTGTGACACTTGATGTGATGCTTAGACCTAAACTAGGATCTTCTGCAAAAGAAAGAATTGTTCTTAATCACTGAGGTATCTAAGACTTTAATATTTTAAATTTTCTAGATCTAGAATGGCTGTTTTTAAGTCTGTATTTTTGTTTATTTTTAATGTGAACTCATTTTAAAATATCACATTTTTAAATTTCACAATAACCATTTAAGAACATTTTAATGCATAAATGTGCAAAAGGAATTTTTTTTCCATCAAAAGGAGGGTCTGGAGAAGGCGTAGAGGCAGACAGAGAAGAGCAGAGCCATGACGACAGAAAAGTGGGTGCAGAGAAGTAGGTTCAGAGAAGATCATAAAGAAGACAGAAAACATGGGCTGGGAACAAGTGGAAATGGAATAAAAAGAGAGAGAGAGAGAGAAAATTTCCAGTGCTGGAGTGGCAACTGTCCTTTTATACATTGCTGCACCTGAGTCGTACCTGGCAGAGGCAGCAGATGATCACATAAGATGATCACATAAGCCATTGCTAGGTCCCCAGAAGGAGGCTGGCAGAATCACCCATAAGCCAACATTTCTATCTTTTTTTAAAATTAATCAATTAATTTATTTATTTTCATTTATTCACTTTGCATATCACTCCCGGCCCCACTCCTGGTCACACCCTCCCCAAATCCTTCCTCCACTCCCTTCCCCTTCTCCTCTAAGCAGGTGGGGGGCACCTTACCCTGGACCTTCAAGTCTCCTCTTCCACTGAGGCTAGACAACTTTTTGTTTAATTAAAAATGAGGAACTAGAAAAGGGCTATGGTGGGACAAGTATGGGGTCCTTGTGATCTTGATACTACTTCCTGCTGACTGGGGGTGACCATTGTGTTTAGAGACCCTAAGAAAATTGGGATGATGAGCATGACCTGGGAGAACTGGCTGCTTCACTGCTGTCCAAGATCTGTGTGATCATCAGCAATTAATGAGTCAAAGGATTTTAAAGTGGAGATATTGTAAGAGCTTTCAGGACTAAACTAGGGCTGAAATATCGAGGTTAACTCCAATAATGAGATAAAGCACGGACCTGTAGAACTACAAAAATAAGTATGTCCATTAGTAACAATGGAGGTTATATACAGTATTCATGTGGTAATACTCTAGAGTTTTCATAACAAAATATCACAGATTAGATGTGAAAAAGAACTTGATTTGGTAACAGGTTTGGAAAATTGATATTGATGAGCAAGGAAGGCACCGATGCAGATGTCTCTGCTCTGAGTTGGGTTGCCTGTTTCTCTGCTCATACACAGACTGCAGCATCTCCAAGTATACCTAGTTTCCTTTTCTTAAAAAGACACCAATCAAAATGAACAAGATCTTATTCAAAAGACCCTTTTAAACTTAGATAAAATCTCATTCACAAAGCCATTCATTTTAAACTTAAATAAAATCTTACTCATAACAGTATTCATTTTAAACTTAAATGACCTTTTGTCCTAAAGCAATCACAGTCTCACATACTGGAAATTAGAGTTTCCACATATAAACTGGGGGACAAATGCAGATTTTAATGATTAATTCTTTATTTTGAAAACTAAAGAAAGAACCTCTTTGCTAAGGTGGGAATTTTTAAGAAATCTGGGTTTTGCGTAGATAAAGTGTTTAAGGTTTTTAGTGACCCAGAAACTATAATAAATTTTAAAGAGCTATGAAAAATTTGCAACCAGTAAGAGCAGGTTTTGTATGAACTATATAAAAAGCAAGTTTGTGTCATAGTGTTATACTAAAATAATAAACTATTATACTGATAAAGAGAAGTTGTTTCGAAAGCTACCTGGAGGGGAAGATAAGAGATAAGGTTTTAATTAAGTGAAGTCCAAATCCTGGCTGTATATGGAACCTCCTAAAAGACAGTCATCGATGCTTGGTAACAAGGGAAGAATTAAATGCTATTTTACCAATGTCAGGTTCACCAATTCCTAAAGCCATCAGTGTTGACCCAAACACAAGAGTTTATGGTCTAGTTTTTCTAGGATTGTTTCAATGTATGCCTATGGTTTAGCAATATCATGTGAATCTGGGATCTTCCTGAATCAAAGTTCTCCCCATCAGGTAATGAGACAATTCATCTGTAATTGTGGCTCCTTCAAAATCAGCAGATATCACCTGTATGTACCCACACTTATTTACAAAACTATTTGCCTGTCACCACTGAAGAGAATCTAAAGGATCTGAAGTTCTCTTGTTACTATCTTTGATCATAAGCTTAATTTCTGAAGAGAATGAAGGCCTGCAATATTTTCCAAATTCTCAATATGTATTCATCAGAGTAGATGGGAAAGGATGGGCGCTAGAGATAACATCAAAATCCTGGACTCTACTTTTTTTATCTACTAATCTTGAGACTGAATTTATATTATTTAACTTGTCTTGAACCCTATTTTCTTTATTTGTGTCAAGGAAGTAGGGTCAATATGGTTGTGTAATATTAATTATGCCCATTTCAGGGTTCAGAAGAATCAATACTGACTAAATACTTAAAAATTATTTAAATATCATATAAGCAAAAGTCACTGTTATTCCTACGTTCAGAGAAAAAAAAAATGAAGCACAAAAATTAAATATTTTAAACTTACCCAGAACAGTGAGGAAGCTCACGTGAAGACCCGTAGTTCATGGTCATTGTATAGTATTTCCTGAAGGACTACTTGACACTATGAAGATTTGTGTGGGTGGGGCAAAGAGAAATTAAGAATTAAGAAAGTGCAAAGGAGGCCTAGAACTTCAGAGCACAAGAAAAGGTAACTGAAAATAAAAACATTTAAAAAGTTATCCACAATATCCCTACTTCAGTTTTTAGTAAACATTCAGATATTTGTTGAATGCATAAGTTGTTTTGAATGGTGCTGCAACAAAAATAGGGAGAAGATATGTCTTGAGCATGCTGACTGCATTTCCTTTGGATACACACTCAGTATTTGGATTTCTGGTTAAATTACATAGTTTTACTTTTAAATTTTAAGGAGCCTACATAGAATTTGTCATTTAGGTGGTTATTATTCATGAACTTGAAGGAGATAAAATAACCAAAGAGAAAAACACATACACATGTCTGTGTGGGACTATCTATTTGATGTTGGCAGTACCATTCCATAAGCTGGGGTCCCAGATAGCATATGTAAGAGAACCCAAGCATTCATCTCTTTCTGCTTTCTGCATGCAGATGCAAAAACATCACCTGCCTTAAGCTCCTGCCATTACACCTTCTATACAATGCTGTACCCTCAGACTGTGAGCCAAAACAATTCTTTCTTCCCTCAGCATTTTTCAGATTTTTTTTTACAGCAACAAGTAACTAAAATAGCCATAATGACTGTGTTTATTTACATTATCCAAAAGGAGTTTAAAAAGTTCTTTTCTCTACATCATTATACATGAATTTTTATAACAGCTATTATGAGTTGAGTGTGATAATATCTCGTTATTCTTTGAATTCACTCACGTTAAGTAATTTTCAGTATTTATTTAAATACTCCCACATCATTTGTATGTCTTCTAGGGGAAATAAGGAAAGTAAGAAGAAAGAATATATATTCGCAGAATAATATATATTTTACATAAAAATAATATAATTTAGCTTATAAGTATATATAAACATAATAGTTTATTTATATATATATGTGTGTTATATAACTATAATTGTATATGTACATACATGCTGTGTATAAATATAATTTCAATATTTAAGTATGCTCATATAAACAAATTACTTAGTATTGTGTGGGCCAAGAATGAACTCACCAATTTAAACATGTATATAATCTTGCACTTCAGTCTTCACTATCACATTGTTTTCCGTTTTCCTTAACCTGAAATGTCCATCATCCTACCTTCATAACGTAGGATATAAAGTTATAGGCATAACATATTTCTTCTGATATCCAAAAAAATTGTTTATGTTCTGAAAGAATAAAGTTAAAAATATCATATAAGCAACTTGATATCAATTCAAATATTTATAAATCAACACAAATATTTCTTTATTGAATTCCAAACAAAATCTTTATCACTTTTAAATCTAAATGTTGTCGTGTGGATCTGTACTTGGCCAGCAAAAGTTTTTATTACAAAACTATCTCTTAGCACCTAGTAAATTGGTTTTCTCTTGGGTACACTCATAAGCACAACGATGTGGGCATGTTGTTTCTCTCAGTGATGATTCTTGGCTATGACTCTCCATGTGGAAATGGGAAAAAGATCTCACATTCAGTTTCATCTTTTTCATCTTTATTAGCTATCAGTTGACATGTAATACTGTGACCAAATGAGAAGAATGCTTCACCAATCTACAACACTAAGCATTTTTATTGAGGTCTATAGGGAGGTAGTTTAGCTGGGGCTAAGGTATACATTTCTTCTGGCCTCAGATGAGCTCACTTGGTTCTATGGCTTCTCCTGGCTATCATCTGGTGGCCTATCCATCTATTGTCTAGCTGGTAGCTAAACCTCTATAGCTCTCCTTCATGAGTTTCTCACACATGAACTATCTTAGATATCATTGAGGGAAAAGTAAATGAATGGAAGCAGAAATACTGTTGTCTTTTGCTCATCTCCTACTGTGTAATCTATTTCAGCTGCCTATATGTTTCTTGGTTTTCTCAACATAAAAAATTTTCCTCTTAGTTCAACATTTTTCTCTACCATGAGATTGCCAGTGGATTTGCCCATGTGTCTACTTTGTTGCCTAAGTCTATATTTGTGTTTTAAGCCAATTGATGAATCATAGTTGCTAATTTCAAGTTTGATAAAAAAAAAAAAATAAGTAGTTAAACATAGGATCTAGAAAAGGAGAAATGAACTCTGCCTCTTCATAAGGATAATTGCAAAACTACCTGGCAAAGAGCTGTGCATTTTCAAAAAAGAATAATACTTAGATTTTTATGTTCTCTGATAAATGTCTTCCCAGCTCATGGGAGGTACAAACTGTTTTTCTTAAATATTTGGATTTCCAAGGCAAACAAGCAAACTTCTATTGTATACACTAGATGTGGATAAAACAAAGAAACATTTCTAGGTGAATAAATTCACAAATATTTGGAAGCAATTTAATTTATATATATATATATATATATATATATATATATATATTATATAAAGTAATATATATGAAGTAATATATATATATGTCTACACACACACATACACACACACACACACATATATATATATATATATATATATATATATATATATATATATATAACTTCCCTGTGGGTTCCATATTAATGGACTCAACCAACCAAATGCAAATTAAAATTTTCAAAACAAATAGTCTATATTGTATAAGGACAGAATTGTTTCTTAGCATTTTCCACTCATGGAACAATAGTAACTCTTTATAGAACAGTTACATAGTAAAAATTAAATAGCGAATTGACAACTAACCAAAGAATTAAGATCAGTGATATCTCATTTTTACATAGCAAAATTGAACATATGCAGATATAAGCTTGAAATAGTGAACTGAAATCAATTATGACCACCTTATATTAATACTAACCTAGCATAATATGACTTCATTTTCTCAAACTTTACAGAAATAGAAGCACATAATTTAGAATGGTAGAGGATTAAATTTGAATCTTGCTTGCATCACTTGCTAGATATAAATCTTAAGCAAGAGAAACTAAACTCTAGCAATGGGCCTTTGCCAAAAATCATTATTTAATTGCGTAAAAATATAACAATACCTCTTAAGACTCATGGTAGGAATAATGACGTGGTGGGCCATGAAACAAACACTCACTATGATTCATAACCATTGGTAAAGTCTCAGTTAAAGGAGGTCTTGTATTTGTCAATTCTCAGTTTATGGATTATTGCCTATCTGTTGAAAGTTCTTTTAGATGGTCCATGTTTCATTCTTCATCCTGATCTACTGGATGCCTCTTCCTTCTGCTGTGGCCTTTATTAATAACTTTAGTTAATGCCCCCTTTTTTCTTATATCTTTCTGCACTTGTTTTTTAATACTGTCACCTTATTTAAATTATTTATTCATCTTTTAATTTCATATCCTAGTGTTAATATATTAAATGCCTAAATAAAACAAGAAACAGTTGATAGGAAGAGGTTTCATTTGCAAAGAAAAAATTATAAGTGAGCTCTAAATGTACATATATTTCTATGAAATTGAACAAAAAGCAAGCCTCTTAAAAACAAAAACTATAACAAGCAATGTGCCACTCACTCCTTTTTACTCAGTGATTCTGTCTAGGACTCTTTCCAGATATCCAAAATGACATTGGTTAGCCAGTCAGGCAGAGGACAATCCAGACTCAGCTCCAGATGGATAGAGTCTTTCCATAATGACAACCTGGTGGGAGGTTTTTAACCAACTCTATAAGTTATTCCCTTACCTCCACAATAGCTCAATGGTACATGCATGAACATACACATAGGCATAATAAATATTTTAAATAGGTAAAATGAATAAAAGCATATCAGGAGACATACCTGTGGTTATCTTTAAGCAATACTGTTTCCTAGCCTGCAAAAACTTAAATCATGGACTAGTGATATGGCTCATCATGCAAACCTAGATGCCTGTCTGATCCCTGGAATCTCAGCATCTGAAACATGGTTTCCATGGAAGATGTATTATTTAGCATCATCACAAAATAAAATGATTATCAGATAAAAAAAAAAAAAAAAAAAAAAAAAGGACAGAGCTACCCCCAGAGAGCTGTTTTCTGAGTTCCAATGCTCTGTTCATTGTGACACACACACATGCATGCGTGTGTGCACACATGCACACAGAAATAATAAGAAAATACTTTAAAATGATAAAGCAAGCATGGTAACATTTTGTACAGTATATCACATATTCTTTCATATTTCTACAGTGTCAGTACTATACCTTGTATACAGTGGATATTTAAATGTGATATTTTTGCTCTCTGTCAAGGTTTAAAGTATTTCTAGTATTGGTTCATAGTACTAAAAACATCATGTTTCTTCTATCAGATGATATCACCTATAAAAAATAGTTTCAAGTTACATATGTGTTGAGGTCATTGTATGCCTTGTGTTTTCTGGGAACAACAGAGCTGATAACCATCGCCTCATGAAAGCCCCATTTTGTGAATTTTTCTGTTTATTATTTCATGGCAAACTCCGATGCTTCAGTGTAGGCAGCACGCACTTCACCTGAGGCTCCTGTGACTCTCTTCAAAGGATACATATGATTTATTTTAAAAGGGTTCTTGAAGCATTTTCAGCAGACAAGTTCATGTTCATGGAAATAAACAAAAAGCAGCCTCCTCAGTAGTCTAAATAAAGGGTCTCTTTTTTATTGTTGCCAAGGAGACCTCACTGGAAGCCTCTCTCTGTGCTTGACACGCATTGGCTCATATTCATCAGTATTGATAGTCTTATATGTGTCACTGTCCTGCAAAAATCCTATCTGTTACTATTAATAACCAGTCCTTTTCAATATTGATTAGTTGCTTATCTGAGCTTCACAGGAAACCCTCCTTGCTTGTCTCAGAAGTCCAGCATTAGTTAGAATAAGGCTTCTTACTTCCTTCTAGCCTCATGGCTTTTAAATGCACACATCTTTGACCTCAGATATTTTCTTTGTCTCTCTCCAACCACTAAATCGAGACATTTTCTTACATCTTGCTGCACTGTTAACTTTCAGGCAGCCAACCGCCCCATCTATAATGAGGCTCCAGCCCTTTACCTCAATGGACACTGGCAAAAATGGCCTGAGCTAAATTGAAATGTCTCTAAACTAACGGGCACAGAAGAAATTTCATGAGCATACACTCAAGCCCTGTTTTCTACCTGACTTGCCTCCATTTCCTGAAAACAATAACATTAGTTAAATGGAACTAGCATAAAGGCATTAGATCTGGTCCAGCAAATAGGCTTTATGACATACAAACTAAAAATGGGGAGAGAAAGTTGAAGCCTGTCCCCAATGCAGCCATATCTCTGCTCAAGTATTCCAGCTCTACTGAAAATTCTGCAAAATTGAGCAGGTTGGGGCCACCAGAAATTATTTTACTTTCACGTAAACTAGAAAATATTTTTTCCTTGTAAATGAGGATTTCTCTGTGATGATCATGTCCACTTAGGAAGAAGAAGTGGTTAGGAATATGTTCTTTGTTCTTTAGCTCAGCCTCATGACATCATGTGCACGTCCCATGTAATCTGACTTCAAGAAAAAACTGAGAGAGATTTTTGGAAAAATCCCTCATGAGGAAGTTGAGACATAAAATGGCTACCCTGGATGCTTGAACCTGGAGCATATGGATTTCAGCAGCCCACCAATGAAGAGAAAAACAGCTTTTCTCTCCTTAAATATTAAGCAAACTGGCCTCATGAAGAGAATGCACCAACAGCAATAACTATTCCTCTGCTAGACAAAGACAGTTTTAGTGTAGTAGTAGTATACAAACACAACTCAATTGAATGATCAGTAGCATTCATGGCATTTTGATGGGCTGTTGGCAGGGAAGAATTTCCATGGAGGTAGCAACAGTGCCAACTGACCATACGCTCTCAGAGCTCCCAGGGACTGGACCACAAAACAAAGTGTACACATGGGGGGACTCATGACTCCAGCCATGTATGTGGTAGAGGGTGACCTTGTTGGACATTAGTGGTAGGAGGGGCCATTGGTCCTGTGGGAGTTCCATGACTCAGTGTAGGGAAATGCCAGGGCTAGAAGGTGGGAGTGAGTGGGTGGGCGGAGGAACACACTCACAGAGGTAAGGAAAGAGGGGATGGGATAAGGATTTTGAGGGAAGAGGGGGTGGGATAAAGATTTTGAGGGAAGAGGGGATGGGATAGGGGGTTCCCGGAGGGGAAACCCAGAGAGGAGATAATATTTGAAATATAAATTTAAAAATCCGCCGGGCGGTAGTGGCGCACGCCTTTAATCCCAGCACTTGGGAGACAGAGGCAGGCGATTTCTGAGTTTGAGGCCAGCCTGGTCTACAGAGTGAGTTCCAGGACAGCCATAGCTACACAGAGAAACCCTGTCTCGAAAAAAAAAAATTAAAAATCCAATAAAAGAAAATAAATAAATAAATACATACATACATACATACATACATACATAACACAGAGGAAGAAGGAATATAAAGAAAAGGAAAAAATACCTAATAGTCACATGAAACTTCCTAATATATTTGCGGGAAACTTGAAGATGAGAAGTCAGTCTCAGAAAAAAGCTACTGAATGAATATTTTTTTAATTACCCATTTCTGCCATTTACATCTCAAATGATATCCCCCTTCCCTGTTACCCACCAACAATCCTCCCATCCCATCCAGTCTCTCTCCCCTCCTCTTTGCCTCTTTAAGGTTGCTCCCCTTTCCTCACCCCCACCCAGTCTTTCCTCACAGCCCTAGCATCCCCCTAAGTTGGGGCATCAAACCTCTACAGGACCCAGGGTCTCACCTCCCATTGATGTCAGACAAGGCCATCCTCTGCTGCATATGTGCCTGGAACCCTGGGATCCCGCCCTGTACACTCTTTGGGTGGTGGTCTAGTTCCTGAAAGCACTGGGTGGTAGAATATGGGATTGCAATCTCCCTCCAGACCTACCACCAGTTCTCCCACAGGGTCGCAGAGCTCAGTGTGATGGTTAGCTGTAAACATCTGCATCTGCATTATTAGTCAGATGCTGGCAGAACCTCCCAGGGAATAGCCACACAGGGTTGTTGTCAGCAAGTGCCTTTTGGCAAGAGCAACAGTGTCTGGGTTTGGTGTCTGCAGACAGGATGGATACCAAGTGGGGCAGTCCCCAATGGCCGAATGGCCCTTCTTTCTGTCTCTGAATGAACATTTTAATAGGGTGGGTGGGTGGGGGCACATTCTCATAGAAGCAGGAGGAGGGAGAATGGGATAGGGGTTTCTGGGTGGGAGGAAAATGAGGAAAGGGAATCACATCTGAAATGTAAATAAAATATCCAATAAAAAGAAAAAGAAAGAAATACCTATTATCTGGTATGTTTCAGCTTTGCCTACATTGATTAATTTGTTCAAGATCTTTGATAAAGAGAAAGTCATGAAATAAGATACAGACTCTTGGAAAGCCTAGCAGTGTGGAGGGTAGATAGATATTTGGAAGAAGTATACCCATTTGTATAAGACATACCTGTTTAGTTTGCCAGAAGTTCAGAAAATCACAATAATATTTCAATATAAGAGATCATGTAAATGGGGTGGCACACATAGCAAAATGCCAATTATATGGAAATAAAAGCTGGAGGCTCATTGTCTCACTTTGACTCCCTTTTTTCTTCTCCTTGCCTACTTTCCCACCTTTTGCTTATTTGCTTATACATATATAAGATATTAGGTGCAACACTTTGCCCATGTCTTTACAAACAGATAGACCCAATACATACATATGAAATGGAGAAAACACTTGAGAAAAAAGTCATACATAAAATTGGAAGAAGCAGTCAGTAGTACCTTCAACTTGCTTTTCATATCTGGATGCTATTCTGTCTCCCTTGCTGAGTGCTGATTGCCAGAATGTTTTCTGTTAGCAATTTACTATAAAATTTAGGTAGTATGTCACCTGAGATTTTGTTAAATAAGACTTAATAAGACACTTTTAATTCACTGTATATATTTTCATATAAAATAAAGCATGCTCTCATTAAAGAAATGAATTCTAAAACACAACTGAGGCAAAAACAAGCTGTACCCTATGGAAACCCAAAGGATCTAGCAAGTGTATTTCTCACTTGTATAAACAGAGACAAATGGGTTAATTTTGTGTGTTTTATTTTTTTCATTGCTTTTTGCCAGGATCGTATCTATGATTTTCTATGAGAACCCCATTTTCACAAGGTATTTCCTCAAAACAAAGAAACCTTGTGTATAATTGGCAGGAGTAAGTTGTGAGAAATTGAATTGTGTTAGCTGCCATTACTCTAATTGCCATTTTTTCCCATGGGAATCCATTTTTCCAACAGTAATATTAGAAAATAATTAATACCTTCAGGACGAGAACCTGAACTTTATGGAAATATTAAGTAGAGAATTCCAAATTATTTTTTAACAAGCTATATGTATTATGTCTTTCTATCTAGAGTTCATCTAGACTATGGCATTAAATAAGCTTAGAGTTAATTAAGCATATTATAACCATTCCTGGCTTCTTCTTTTATGAGTATGAATCCACTAGCTCAGAGGCACTTAGCAAACATGAAAATACTTTATCAACATCCCACTCCAAAACACCTTGAAATATTTCAATTCTCTCTATACTCTTGGGATAATTCTAGAAGCTCAAACCTATTGGAGCTTTTTTGCAATCCATTACCTTTCTATTTATATAAATATGAATTGCTGGAACTGAGAAAGCTTTCTTTGTAAATGTTGATTTATATTAATAAGTAGTATAGTCAAACAATTGCTTGCATGCACATGCACATGCAGAGGTAGAATATCTCTCTCTGCAGAGATACTGGCTCAGGCAACAGATTAAATGAGCAGATTGACTTTGCATTTCAGTGTGCTAAATTGAATACAGTCATAATAGAAAATCTCCACATGCAAATGAAATCAGAAGAGCTTCTCTAATTTTTAGGAGTGAATGAGAGAATCATTCTTTCAGTTAAAAAAAATTTCACAGGCTACACATTAATAGCTGCTCACATTTTGGCACCAGCCAAACTAATGTAATTTCTACCTACTTGGAGGTTGTGTTATTGAGAAGTGTGAATCTGTTGGAACTAACCCTATTAAAATTTACCCTATATTTAAAGGAAACATCAATTACATGAGCTAATCCTATGAAAGTAAAACACCATGAATATCAAGAGAAAAGAAATCGAAATTCACTTTCCATTAGAAACTCGGCAGGGAAAGAAAAGGAAGCAAAGTTAAGCTATATTTTCCATGGTCTGGGTCAGATTCTATCACATACCCTAAGGCTATATTTCTCCAGTTGTGACAAAATGCTTTAAAGGAGAATGAGCTGCCATTTGAAGACTTTCTCAGTCTCTTCCATGTAATTCTTTGATGAAGCAACAAACTAAGACACCCTCAAGAAGGAATGGGATATCAAAAAGGGAATGGATTCTGGATCCCTTCAAACTGGGCCTTAAATCTTTGCTATTCATTACATTAACTACTTTGAAAAGGAGTTAAATGATCATAGACTTAGTTTTGCCACATCAAAGAGAACACATATCAAAAATAGCCACTGAAAATAAACACCCAGATTTTCTGGTGCATAAATAAATGGGTACGCAGAAATATTTGTTCAGTATCTTCAACCGTTTTTAAACATTATTGATGTTCTCTGATTTTCTGAGCTATCAGTTGCTTCTCAGAATCTTCAGGTTGTTTAATATGATTTGGGCTTTCTTCTCCAATGTTCTGTCGCCCCTCCCAGTTCAGCAGTTTAATGACATACATTATCTTTTGAATTTCTCTCCTCACAACCTCATTTTATTTCCTTCTCTACTTCTGATGGGAAGAAAATAGTACTGGCAAAAAAGAAATCACGATTTTTGAGCTTCAGTTCTAAAGTAGAGCTTCTATTGGGAAAAATAAAAGAACCATAAAAATAGCTGGGACCAGGTATATACATATGTGTGACTCTCAGATCTCATTTAAAATTTCTTCTTTTGTAGTTCTTCCAATGTGGCTGCAAGCCCCAATCAACCAGAGCTACCAGGAACTAAACCTCCAGCCATGAAACATGCTTGGAGGGACCCATGACTCCAGCTGTATATGTAGTGGAGGAGAGCCTTGTCAGGCATTGGTAGGAGAGGAGGTCCTTGGTCCCATGAAGGCTGGATGCCCAAGTGTGTGGGAATTCCAGGGTGGAGAGGGGGGAGTGGGTGGATGTTTGGGGGCACATTCTCATAGAAGTAGCAGGAGGGAGGACTGGTTAAAAGGTTTCTTGGGGGTGGAATGCGCAAAGGGGATAACATCTGAAATGTAAATAAATAAAATATTCAATAAAAATTTTTCTTCTTTTGACTATTCACATTGAAAGGGGCATTTTTATCATGATCCGAACCTAAAAGGAAAGGTCGACATGAAGAAAGCAGGCAGTAGAAAACTAAAGATATTCTCATGTAGGTCTGAGACTTTCACTGATTTTAGTACCTTTTTATGTATCTCGATGTAAATGGAAGGAAATACTCATTGAAATCATTAAAAGCCATATGTTTAACTCATTATAAATTAAATGCACTTTCATGTTGAATAAATAATAAGGATAACATATCTTGATATTTTTTAAATAGTTGAATGACTTTTAATAAAATTTTTTATTTGAAGAAACAGTGTCATTTTACATAAGCCAAGGATCAAAAATCAAGTTTAAGAAGGAATTAAAGTTTTGTAACTCAAATCATTTTAAGTTCTGTATGGTTGTATTTCTTTTCTTTACCACCACCCCAGAATGATTAACAACATTCACTAAAAATTCTTCTCTATGACAGATAGCATTTTGTTTCATAAATATGAATTTCTCCTTAAAGAACGACCAAACAGCCTTTGTGAGACATCTTTTTGTCCAATGCCTAGGTTTTCTAAAGAAGCCACTCCTTAGTTACATGGGCTGAAATTTGTCTCTCAGATTTGTTTTTTGTGCTTTCACTGAAAAGAATTGCATATTCTAGAATCTTTTGTACCTATTAGTTTCTTAAAAATTCAGATCTGATACTCTATTTTTGTTAAGATTTATCAAAGCAGTTTTATACAGCTATTTAAAGTAGTATACTGATGTGAAAAATCAACTAATATGTATTTGTAAGTAACTTAAATTTTATGATAATACACATTTCAGTAATTCACCATGTAGATAATATGTATTTTACTTCATATTTGGATAATAACAAAGATTTGTTTTCTTTCATTGAATTTTTTTTTTATCTTTTGTTTGGAAGCAATTTATGAATATTTAAAGAAGTTGCGATTGTAGAGTCATTCACTGGGCACCAGTATTAACACTAAAATGAACTATTTAAGTATTGAGCAAAGAACCAATCAGAGTCTGTCTGCAATACTATATAAAATAGGAAAATGACAGAACAAATAAATCCAACAAGAATACTAACAACATGTGTATTACTATCAAAAAGCCACAAATTCACTAATATATATGCGTTTCTGTTAAAAAAAAGATATAAAAATGCTACCTTTATATAAACAAGTTGAATTTGAAAATATTTCAGAGACAGATTGCAATTGCAAACACTTGTATTAGGCTTCAAACAACAATTGAAGACTGTAAACAAAGATAGCTTAAAAGTTTCTATTTTACATTAATGAATATTAAAATATTTTTTTAACACCATAAGTTTGCCAACCAAACCCAGAAAGGACACAAGCTTGTTATAATATATACTATAAACTCTATTGTGGGATCAAGTTACATGTTTGAAGTTATTTGAAGTGTTTTAAACAAAACTTTTTTTTTCTGGTTCAGGGCTATTTTATTACCATATTTCCCATAATTTAACCTCCTTAAACTTGAGTTCCACTTACAATCAGTGACATTGCATAGAGTGACAGAATTTTTTGTGTTTTCCTTTGTTAGTAGTGATAGTAGTGTGCATGACAACTGATGTCATCTGAGATTGACAAACATGACATTTTTCACATAAAATATAGTAGGTATATTTAGTTTATCTTTCATTATATCACACAGTGATATGGAAATGGTCATCAGAAAACAGTGTTAAGAAATCATGACCTAGAGCAGGACTGATGACTCAGAAGCTAAAGAGTCCTAATCTCTTGCAAGGGATCTAGATTCAATTCTCAGCAACAACATGGATACTCACCACCACATATGACCTCAGTTCAGTGGATCCAATGCTCTCTTTTTACCTCCACAGGCACCAGGCATACACATATACACATATACTGTATACACATACACATATACTGTTGGGAGCCGACCTCTAGCAGAAAGCGGCAGCCGTCTTGAGCCACATGCCCTGACAAGAGACTTGTTTTTCAACAGCCTACGACAGCTGAGCACACTCTGATAAATATCTTGTTTTTCCCACATATCTTGTTTTGCTGTTTAGTGCCCCCACGCCTGCAAGACACATGGTGCACGTGCTATCCACGCTATACACGCCTGTAAGGCACATGTGATATCCACACCTGCAAGGAGCACGTGGTATCCATGCCTACAAGACACATGGCAAAGGGTATAAATACCCAGGATTTCCTTTCAATAAAGGAGACTTAAGACTTGATCAGAACTTCTATCTTGTCTCCATTCTTCGTGTCTCTTCCCCTTCATCCCCACTCTCTTGCTAGACCCTGACCCACAGACCAGAGCAGCAGCTCGGGCTGGGACAGTATACATATACAAAAATTACTCATACATATAAAGTATTGTTTTCTAAATAAAATTATAACCTAGTGGTACAAGTTGAGAAACCTAAGTAAGTTCTAGAGACTCTTTTAAGATTCACTTAAAAAGAATGACAGCTCATGAATATGAAAGATGAGTTTGTAGAAAACATATCTGTGCATCCATAAATCTGAAAGAATCTCTCTTTATACTTTATATTTTATAGGTGAGATACAATATTATTTTGTCCCTCCTGCCATCAGTGCAACTTTACAGATTTATGCCTTTCTCATGCTAGAACTTATACTGCAGATTTGTGTGTATCTAATAAATTAATGACAGATATTTAAAAAGTGAATGTGATTACAAGGACATCAAAAATCAGATGGGCATCTGATTGTTTTGCGCTTCTACAGGAACTGGAGAGCTGAATGCTACTAGAAACCTCTGCTTACCTCTCAGATATTCTGCTAACCTCTCAAATCTTCCAATCACCTGGAGTGGCGTGGTCCTGAAATGCTGTTTGTAATTTGCATAGCAGAGTCTTCACTTACTAGTCATTAATACTTCAGGATAAAAGAACCTAATAAATTGGCTATTAACAAACGGCTTCCGAAGGAAGAACAGATACTTTGACTAAACAATAAATTACATAGCCCAGGTTCCTTCCCAATTCTACCAGGAATCAATCATTCAGGGATAAATAATCTGGAAGTGAGATCAAAGAAATGTGTGTAAAAAAAAAAACAGATTAGATATACTGGGTTAAGGGGTAAAATTGACAGGATCAGGATCTGACATTGATAGGAAAATAAAAACAGAATCACAAAAGGTAACTTTGATATATGTGGTGGTCTCTAAAGTTTGTATTATGTTTGGAAAAATCAGATTCTTTGTAGTGGGCTTCATGATATAATGACTTGTTTCTATTTTCATTTAGACAAAGGTAGATGAATAAAAAATGATATAAACAACAGTATTTGTAAAAGAAAATAGATTGAGGAACGGCCCTCTTTTCTTTACATAGGCTAGAGAAGAAATGCAGGCATGGTCTTATAAAGTTGTGTTTAGGGAACACTCCATCTTGTTAAAGAAGGATGCCCTAAACATATTTGAGCTGCTAACTACTTTGCATGAAATAGCTGCCAGATCTCTGTTACTTTGTGTTTCAGTCTGGTACAACTGACAGTGCAGGCAGATTGTTTCACAATTCTATTTGCAAAATAAAAGAAGATTAGAGGACACTTAAGTATCGTGGTAAGGCTGTAAGAGCTGACAATGGAAAAGATCTCCAAGATGTAGGCTGCACTCTTGAAAAGACAGTAGTTATTACTCAGGGTCTGAATCCATGGAGTGTATGGCTTCAGTCCAGGGACAAGGCCAGAATGCTTTGTATCTAGGTTGGTTCCTTTTGGTAACATCTCTATTTCGGGAACAATAAGACCATACAAAAAAGTGAGGTATATGCAAAGGTTAAACTTACAGACTCCTATAGACAATATGCAAGTCCTATATGGTGTGTAAGCCACAGCAAAGAGGAGGGACTCCCTGAGGATTATACAGTCATTTATCCAGGAGGGAGCAAGACCTATATCCTGTTCACTCTCAAAACTCATTCTTCCAATCCGACATTAACCCTCAGCATTCCCTCCAGTACAGCCAAGCCAACAGCACTTACGCAGGACTGATGGCTTCTGTCACCACACTCTTGAGTTTTGGCAGCATGTCACTGTTTTTATTTTTTTCAGCACTCTTAAGTTGTGGCAGCATATCACTGTTTTTATTTTTTCTTCAAGCCATACTTTTCCAAGTTACTAAAGATTGACAGTACTATTTCACGAAGTTTATTGTTCACACAAAACCATTACAAAGTATAGTCGGAGACAGAACAAATTTGATTTCAAAGTTGACTTTTTGTGCTTGGAGCATGTGATGAGGGAGAACGTGCAGACAGCTCGCGCTTACTCAAGCTTAATGACAGATCTAAATTGGAGCTTAGAGATAAAAGAAATTCTTTAGTGATGCCTCGGTTGTCATTGATTGCTATGAGCAATTTTAAAGCTATTCAAGATGAGAATTGCCAGCTTGGTTCTGAAAGGGGAAAAAGTGGTAGGTAAGATTAGAGGCTGGTGCAAATGCTATCTTGGTTTAAAAGGAGAAGAGCCGGTTTTATATTGCCTGCATAGGTGACAATCATGACTACATACCGATGTTTATCAGTAGGAAATGACTCAAAGAATTCTCAGGGTAGGTTAAGCACCAGCTATGCTGAGGAAGATAAGCGCTATGTCTAGAATTCTTGTAAGGATCACAAGGCAAAGTGGTAAAGAGGAATCAGACAGTCACTAAGCCTGCAGAATGACAAAAAGAATACTGAGAATATTTTTCATAAATTATAGTATGTAATCCAGCTTCTTGGTAGAGATCTTTAAATTAAAACATGAAAGTCCATTCTGAAAAAGTCACTTTCATCAGATTGAAATGAGGTGCAGGGTTGGGAATCTTTGTGCCTCTGTAGGCTTTTTCCCCACTCAAATTAAATCCTGTCTTTCCATTATGAATGGGACATAAGGCTTGTCTCCATTCATTAATTTAAACTTTCTTTGTTAGTGTTTGTATCTCATAGTCAATTTATTGAAAACTAAGTCATATAACAGAAGAAATGATACTCTGAGCAAGTCTTTGGTTTGTCATGGAAGAAATGGGCACCAAACATGTCGTAGTCCATACTGTTACATGGTATATCTGTGTAGTAAGAAAATACAGGAATAAGGACACTTATTATTGGCTAATAATTGGATTTTCAGTCTCACACTTGCTAAAACAATGTGGGAGTCAAGTTTGGAGAATGCCTTCTAAACACATGATAAAGACTCCTGCATCAAGTACTTCCTGCAGATGAAAAGTTTTATTCTAAGACTGACAGTAAGTGCGAGCCTATTCAAGCCTTGGCAAAACATTGTTGGAACTGACCTTTAAAGTTCTTTTTCACCTGTATTTTGCCCTTAGAGACTTTCCTAATTTTTTGACATTGTTAGCTCCTTTGTTCTCCATTAAATATGTTAATTATATCTTATATTTATATGCAGAATCTAGAAATAGAAATAATCACCGCTTCATATTTTTGTTGATGCAAAACATTGGCCATACTTTGGATAAATGGCACAAAGAGGTGTGTGTGTGTGTGTGTGTGTGTAGAGGGAAGGAGAAGAAATAGAGACAGAGAAAGAGATAGAGAGAGAAAGAGTCAGAGAACTATTTAGATATGAAACAGGGAGAGGGAAAGAGAGAGGAAGAGGGAAAGGAGGAGGGAGAGGGATGGATGGAGGGAGAGAGGGCACAGATAGGTATTTTACTCTGCAGTGCATTTTCTCCCTATTTGATACTCACAAAACACAGCATTCATGCTCACACATAGGAAGAATTGTTCCTATAAATAATGCCATCTCCAGGTATCTGTTCCCTTGAGATAATATATATATATATATATATATATATATATATATATATATATATATATATTCATTATTGTCTTCTCAAAGCAAAACACAAAAACAAAAAACCAAAGAAACAAAAATAAAACAAAACAAAAAACACTCTCTTACTTTTCAAGTGCCTTTTCCAAAATTTGCTAACACTCACTAAATAAGTCCTGTTTTTATTCAAGCAGATCTGGAGAAAAAAATAAACCAAAATATTTGAATTTTCATCAGATGATATTTTACCAAGATAAATAATATCTTATTTATTTATTTGTTTGTTTGTTTATTCAGTTTTTGGTCAAGCTTGTTGAGATGCAAAATTATAGAGGAGTAGAATAAGGAACATTTACACATCTCAGTTCGCATCTGTGCAAAGACCAAGTGCCTTTTATTTCTTAGCCTTCAGATATCATTTCCAGGTTGATAATAATACTTTGGTTCCTGAATATTTCTAGTAGAGCAAACTACCCATCCCCAAACAAATTTCCTACAACAGAGATTCCTACAAATTCTGATGACTTAAAAAAGTAGAAGAGAAATGTTAAATGTTATTCATAAGCATGAAAGACATAGCAGAAACTGCTATATTCGGGAATAAATTTAAGTAATATCTATAAATATAAGTAACCTTTGACTGCAATAAAAATCAGTAGGCTTTGAGTGAATATTTGGCTAATAATTTACAGTTTCAGTTTGTAGCATTGCATATCTTTTAAGGAACATCCCACTATGTCTTCACTGAAAGACTTAATGATATATTTGTACCATTTTCTCTTTCTCCTGTGAATACCTGAAGGATACTGTCATTGCATGTAGCCTCCAAATGACCAATAATTTGGGAATTATAACATTACAAAATTAATAAAAAAAAATAGTTATTTTTAAAATGTTCTTTTAATGTTGTATGGATTCAAATGTTTTTGTCCTTTTTTCTACTAATTTAATTCACTATTTTATTTCACAATTTTAGTCTTTGTTTCACTAATAGCATTGAAAATTATTTTTTTATTAATAACAAGGGTTCTTTCTTCACTTAATTTATTTATTTTCTTTTATATTCTAATGTTTTCATATTTATTGTTTCCACCTTTCTTTCAATCTTGCCAGACTTAAGTTCCATTTAAGAGACACATATTGATTTTCAGACTTTGTATTCTTTTCACTGTCTGCCATTATATTTATTGTGTGTGTTTCCACATAATTTTGACCCACTTTTACCCTAAGTTTGGAACAAAGTGACTGATTTATTTATTTATTTTGTTGTCTCAGGGACAGTGACATTGAATGAAAATAAGGAAATAACTTCTCCCATGTATGGTTATGGAGAAGGTGTTATTTTAGATATGAGGTTGAGAATACCCAGAAGCAGAGACAGAAATTAGAGGGTTGAAAGTGGCCAGCAGAGTAGACTGAGTGAGGAAAGGAGAGAGAGTTAGGGGAGAAGAGGAGAAAAGAAAGGGGTAAGAGAAGGGACCCAGAGAGTGAGAAGAACCCAGAGAGCACATGGCTGAAAGAGAAATCTTTCAGGAAATGGAAGAGGAGGGGAGAGAAAAGAAGAGGATAGGAAGTAAAGGAGAGAGGAAAAGAAAGGAGTGGTGAAGGGAAGGGGCTAGGAAGCTGTAGAGCTTGAGGGAAGAGGGGTGAGAAGTGCTGAGATGAGACAGGTCTCTGTTAACAAGTGATTGGCAATCTGTAGCGAACTAGCAGCCACTGTAGGCTTTGGTATGTGAAATAGATACCATAGTGAACCATTTGTCCCTGGTTTCTTTGTGATCTGAATTTCCAGCCTTTGTTGTTGTTGTTGTTTCTAATCATAAAGAGAGACATAATCTTTTCTGTAACTATTTCTTAACTAAAATTAGAGAGAATATCCTTGTCAGGACACAGGAAGGCTGGAAAGTTGGTAACAAGACAGTGAAGGAGAGAGTTATGCAGACTGGAAAATATCTTTCCCTCATTGCCCAGGTTCTGAGGGACCACTTGGTCTGAGTTGGAGCAGTCTGGGATTCAGGTTCTGAAGGAACACCAGGTGCAGGAAGTTTTGGAGCAGTTTGCAGTTGATTAAAAATATTCTGGTAAACATATACACTATGGGCAGAAGTAAGACTAAGGAGCTTAAAAAAAATTTGTGTTGGCAGTATACTTGAAACTTCCAGGCCCATCGTCCTTTTCATTTGAGGAGGAGAATCTTCCCAAACGAGAATGGTGAGCCTACTTTTAGGGGTAGGTAGTAGTGGAGAAAGCTTAGGTGGTTGATTGACAGTATTTATCTGGAGCCCATTTGACCTATAACTGATAAATACAACTCACAACTCCCTGATGTTAACAATTTTTTAAGTTTTCAATAGAAAAGTTTTAGATATATAAGCATTACCACTGTTTAGTGTGTGTACTGAAATCCACATTATAGAAAAAGCAGTAGACTAACGCCTTTGAGTCATAGCTAAAGATATAGAAACCCACCAAAATGTTTTAATGGTTTGGGGTTAGGGTTAAAAGTAAGAGCATTATATATATATATATATATATATATATATATATATATATATATATATTTATATTTATATATTTATATATTTATATATTTATATATATATAAATATATATGTGTGTGTGTATGTATATATATGTATATATATATTACAGAAATATTTTCATGTCATATATATATATATATATATATGACAGAAATATTTTCAGCACAATGAGAAACACATTAAGTGCTGTCCAGAAAGATGGATATATATAAATTGGACAGCGACAGTTTTAGTGCAGTAAGGTCTTTTTAATCTATACTTAAAAGACAACCAAAAGAAATTCAAATTTTTAACCTTGCATCTATGATAATAGTAGTCAGTGCTTAACAGATTAATAGCTTATAAAAATCGCATTGATTAATATTAAAACTGTGAACTTTAAGTCTTAATAACAGTAGCATAGTGAGAAGGAAAGAAATAGGAAACATTTTCATTATTTACATACCTGAATACTCTCTAACACCTAGACACCTTGCATTTGCATACCTGAAATTACTTTCTTGGATCCTCACAAGGAAAGCTTTTTCATCCTCCTTCCTTTACAACTTGCTTTTACAGACCCTAGCATACTTCCCTAGACTCTCACAACCCTCATAAACGTCAAAACTTTTCTTTCTGTCCAATTATTTACTAGGAGACACAACTTGTTGATTACTTAGAACAGTCATTGCAAAGCAAGTTTGTTTAAATAAAGGCATAGTAGAAAGGTACATTGAGCCCTGTTTTGTGAGTTTATCTCTTTCAGTGTGAAGCCTACCATCCAGTTAAAGTCATTTGTATCTGCCTTTCTCGGCAGGAGATCCAGTAGTTCCTGGAAAGTGAGGCCTAAGTTTACTTAAGAGGTTGCATTGGAGGAACCTTTGGGGAAAGGGAGGTTTCCAGTAGAAGGAGTGTCTCAGGAGAGAGATAGATGCCCAAAAAGGTGCAGCAGCCCAGAGACAGAAAGAGTTGCCCAGGTGATGGGCACCCCATGAGAGCATAGCAGGCTCCAGGACACAAAGCGATACAGTAGAGTAGATGAAGAGAGAAATTTGGCTAGAGCAGATGAAGGAAAGAAGCAGATTAAGAGGCAGACTATAGAATTTGCAGTCAAATTTGGGGGTAAAGAGCAGAAGGCAGGTGAAACAAATGATCTATACATACCTTAAGAGAGTCAAACCAGCAGCTTGGTTCTGTTAGGAGAAAAGCCAGCCCCTTAGGAGGAGGCTTATGTATGCTCCTGTCCCAGGTTTCAGCATGAGATGAATGAAAATGAGGACACGACTGCTCCAAGGTACCTTCAGAAGGTTTTTATTGTAGATATGAGGGACAGAGGAGCCACCGGTATCTGGAACAGTCTAGGTCAGAGAGAAAGTGGCAGTTTGAACATGGCCAGCAGAATAAACTGGCCTAGAAGAGAAAGAGGTGGGTAGAACTGATAGATGAGCTGAAAATAGAAAGAAGAGCCAGGACCATCTAACAGGTACTTGCCATGCTATGAGAGCCTGGCAGCCAGTGAGGGCTTTGGTATGTGCAATGGGTACCAGCATTAGCCATTTTCCCAAGTTTCCTTGCGACCTGACACCAGTAAGCTTTTAGGATTGTATCTTTCTTTGTATTGAAACATATCAATTTAGTTTGTGAACATTGATATGTGGCTATTTAATTCCAAACATTCACTGATTTTGATAAAGGCTTTTATTAACTTGGAAAAGTATACCTTTACTTTCCAAATATTTGGTATAATTTCTTTGACTCTTTACATAGCTTATTTTTAAGTTTTTTTTTTTTTTTTTTTTGGTGAAATTTATACATGTGCACAATTTATCGTTCTCATACTCACCTCATTATATTCTCCTCTCTCTCCCCAATCCCCTCCTTTTTCCTAATTAGTCCCCCTCCATTCTTATCTAAGTGTATGTGTTTGCATGTGTGTCTGTTTATTTATGTGTGTGTGTATGTGTTTGTTTGTGGTCTGTGTGTTGGGGGGGGCACATGTGCATGCACATGCTCTCACATGTGCTGGTAACACACAGCTGCTATGTGCATTTTTTAGACAGCCAGTCAATGTTCAGATGACAGCATTGTGTATGCCTCTCTATGTCCTCCTCCAGCTCTTACTTTCTACTCTCTTTTCTCCAATGTTCTATGGGCCTTATAAGAGGTTCCATTGATGTCCCACTTAAGGTTGAGCATTCAACGTTCATTTAGTCCTTGTGTTTTGTCCAGTTGTGAGACTCTGCATTAACTGTTACCCATTGCAAACAGAAGCTTCTCTGCCCCAGGTAGAGAAGCAATATTCTATGAATATGAATATAATTATTTAGAAAGCAGATTCACTACATGCCTTTTAACAAGATATGAATAATATATTTCTCCTAGGACCTATGACCTCCTCAGATATATTTTTTTTTGTTTTTTGTTTGTTTGTTTGTTTAAAGAATTTCTGCACCAGGAATGTATTGCTTTCCATAAAGCAGACCTCAAATCCAACTGGTAAGTGACTGTATAATCTCCTTTCCATGCCACTGTTACACCAATGGGCACATCCTGCCATCATGCCTGCATGCCTGGGAGCTCAGTGTTGTATTTTAGGTTTATAACTAGATGATTAATGACATTGTCCCACAGAATCTATTGAGCACTCTGAATGCTCAACAAGAAGAAAGTTTTCAACACTGTTTCATCTTGGTTTCTCTATGTTTTATATCCAAGCATATGATGTCATTGGTGACTTATTATCTAGGTCTGGTGAGCAAACAAGAACAATAACAATAGCTTGTCTTGAATTGGTCCCCTCTGTGGATTCCCAGATAATAAATAATAGGTGGTTATCCTATGCCTGGTACTGGTAGTTTTGTTTACAAATCCATAATTTTGAGGGGCAGCATTATTTATTCACACAGGGTCTTCCCTTTTTATCCACTTTATACCTCTTTTTTTAATAGTTCTCTTAGAATTTTGTACAGGGTGTTTGATCACACTGATGCCTTCCCAAAGTCCTCCCAGATCTACGTTCTTCCTTTCCTGTCCACTCAACAGTTTGTTACCACTTTTTTTCCTTTTTTCCCTATTAAGTCCAGTTTTATCTGTCCATTTGTTCATGGAGCGTATTAAATCTTCCAGGAAAAACAGTTTTTAAATAAAGTTAAGTTTCCTTCTCTTAGCGTCTATCAATTGTCAGTTGTTCCTTGAATTTAGACTTTCTGTTCAATCCACTCTCTTCCATGCTGGAATGTGGTCTGTGTACGTATTTGTAGCACAATACAGCTCTAGGAATGAATCTTCAAGGTCAGTATTAGCTAATAACTCCATGTTCTATGACTCAAGTATATGGTGTTTTCAAGTAATTAAGGTCTTACTATCAAGTTCTGTGGGATAACTAATACCAATGGCAATAGCTTATAATATTTGGTGGGCTTTAAGACCTCACTAACCAAGAACTCCAAAAAAAAGAAAACCCATTTTTATTACTGTGTTTTTTGTTTGTTAGCCTATGTCTAGTAGGGTAATTGGTATCTCATGAAATAACTATATTAAGTACTGTTTCTGTTTTTGAGATTAAATATGATTACATCATTTCCTTTTTCCTGTTCATCCCTCCAAACACTCTCATATACCCCTCCTTGAACTCTTTTGATTAATTACTGTTTTATACTTACATATATATACATAAGTATTTCTAAATACATAAATACTACATGCTCACTCTGAGTGTCACTTTTCAATGCCGATAAATTGGTTTTGGATAACAAAATGGAATGATTTTTCCCTGAGAAAGAATATTTTTTTCCTCAGCATTCTTTAGTTAACAGTAGTTCTTTTTGTAGGATTGAAGATATGTGGTGTATTTTTAATTCTATATTTATATGTGTGTGTGTGTATGTGTGTTTGTGTGCATGCACAAGAGTGCACATTTGTGTTTTGACATGAGAAATGGGTTCTCATATAACTTCTTTGAGGTGCCCTTAGTAGTACTATAAAACCTTAAAGAGGATTAATAGATTGGGAAGGGTGAAATTGGCACGGACCATGGGAGACAAGGTTAGAGGAGAAAGTGCTGAGAGAAATAAAAACTTCACAACCTTTTTTTATAACTAAAATATTTGATTTTATTAGCTCATAGAATAATAGGTTTCTATATGATTATAAGATATAGTCTTAGTTTTTGTTAATCCAGCCTTCTGTACAATTACCCATTCTCTTGACCCACTTATATTTAAATCTTTATTTTTAGTGTCTCTTCTACTACTATGATATCCAGTTTTTCCCTATTATTTTCCCTTCTTCATGCTTTCTCACACCTCATTGCTCCTTCCTTAGCCCCTGGGCTTTGTAACTACTCATTCTACCTTAAACACAGAACCACTGTCCACCCATGACAAGTACTTCTGTCCAAGCTGTTTTATTATTATTAATAACATTACTATATTATTATTATTAAACATTAGGTTATGATCAGTAGATTTTCAAGTGGTTTTCATATCACTTGTTGTTATTTAATCATGCTGTTTTCACAATATTCCTAGACGATGATAATAAATATTATTTCTGATATGGGTGGAAGTTTATTGCCTGGTAAAATATGGTATAAAATTCTATATGAATAATCAGTACATTATTATTATTATCATTATTATTATTATTGTATTATTTTACTTATATTTATGTTTCTTATGTTACTTTTGTTTTTCTTTACAAATAACCACTTAGAAAACTATCCATCTTTCATATATGATTATATTACCTTTAAAAGTAAAATAAATTATTTAAAATATTATGGTTTTTCAGGGTGTTGTGAATTTGATATTTGGACTAACATAATAAAACATATTTTCGTTAAATAAAAAGGTAACTTCAAATTACTAACCACAAATAAATACATATATCCATAAATACCTTCAGCCTAGAAATATAAACTGACATAGTTTACATCAAATCATTTCTCATGTTTCTACTTTTTTTCTTGAGCAATATTTAATTAATTACAGAATTGTGATCTTAATCGAATAAGGTTAAGTAGCATGGTAGGTGGGGCATTCTCTGCATTCTCTCTCATATTATAAATTCTTTGGAGAGTTGTAATCTTGGATTTTAGTGTTTCTTCCCTATTTTCAAATAGGTATGTAACAAAAGCAATTCTCTGATTACAAAATCAGTTTTTAAGAAAGTATCTTGAATTTTCAATAACAATATTGTTATACATATTTTTCACTTGTGTCTATTTAGAGATGCCCAGTCTATATGTAATTTTTTAGTTACTTCAGAGTTTTCTATCATTTTAGAGCCTCAATATTTTATAAGATTTGACTCAGTTTTTCTTGGCTCAAAGTAACACAAGTCTTGAAAAAAAAAATAGATCGAATACTAGGTGAGCAGCAGCTTGTGAAGATGCGCTTCCCGATTGGGTAAGCTGTGGAGACAGCTGCAGAGAGTGAGTGAGAAAGGGGAGAAATGAGAGAATTACATTTAATTATAAATGCAGACTCTCTGTCTGCAGAGAGTGAGTGAGAAAGGGGAGAAATGAGAGAATTACATTTAATTAAAAATTTTTAAAAATTACAAAATGATATGAATTTGAGATTACTTTCTTGAAGTTTCAGTTTCTTCTCTAAAATGGATATCAAAACATTTCATAATGGAGTTTTGAAGTATCCTTGACAATGTACATAGGAAGAGGATTCAACACTTATGTTTATAAGGAAAATTATATATTGTAGTTAATGATAGCTATTATATCTTCTTGTACTCAACCTTCAGTCTACTCTCGTTGAGGAAAGACCCCTGTCCTAGTCCATCATTGTCATTCCATCATTTTGGTTCAAACCATTTAGTCACTTTCATGTTACTAAGTATAAGCCTAACTGTACTTTCTATTAGCTATGTCAGCATCCATCTTGACTATCAAAAAATATTGTCTCCTCCTGACACCATAGTTACAACTATTTACTATAGATGAACCAAAGGAAAATGCAAAAGTCATATGCACTGCTGTAATCTGTTTGCTAGAAAGTAGCCTACAGCCACTCAGATATTGAAAAAGTAATGAAAATTGTGTTTAACATGAAAGGAAATGCAGCAGGCAGAGAAGCTGCCTGATCTTGTTGGTTTTTTTTTTTTTTTTATAGTCTATGGGTGGATATGTTTTTATTAATTAAATTTGTTCTTCACTATTTCACACATGTATAGTGCCTGTTATTCATTTTCATCTCACATTCTTCCCAGCTCCCTGGCACTCTTAGCTATTCTCCCAAAAGACAAACAGACAGACAGACAGACAGACAGACAGACACACACACACACACACACACACACACACACACACACACACATACATACACGCACACAGAGAGAGAGAGACACACACATAACATATTTCTAATATTAACTAGAGCCATCTGTGTAAACATGAGATCGGAGACATTTATTGAAGCCTGGTAGAATAGGTTCAGCTGTGGGTATACAAGTGAAGACAGTGATTCCATTTATTCCAGAATCTACTGATAGCTTTTAGTTCACTAGGAAGATCTAGAGTCTCGTGTGCCTCTCCTAACAACAATGTGCATTTTTATTTGATGTCATTGGTAATCATTATGAAAACCATTCTGACTATAATGAGGTAGAATATTAAAGTCATTTTTATGTTCATTTCTCTAGTGAGTAAAGATTTTAAAAAGTGTTTTTCAGTATTCTTTTTGAGAATTCTCTGTTTAATACCTCAGTTAGTTTTTAATTAGATTGTCTAGCTTTTGAGTTCTTTCTATATTGGTGTTTAGTTTTTTTTTTTTTTTTAATTCATTGTAAACTCTAAACACATATCCTGTGTTAGATGTATAACTGAAAAGATTTTCTTCCAACATGTGAGTTGTTGCTTCTTCACTCACTTAACAGTTTTCTAAGATTTCTGCTAGGCATATTTGACTTATAGTTACTTTTAACAACAGTGTTTCTCGATTTACTTTTTTGCCCAAATGATCTGTATTGAATGTGAGTTGGTTACTGAAGTCACCCATAGTGTCTGTGTTGAGGTTAAGCTGTGGCTTTTGTCTTATGAAACTGAATATACAACAAAAAAATCATGATTATAAACTTGTTTACAGTTGTAATAGCCTCTTTTTATTCATGCTCCATCTTTACTCCTACACATCTTGTAGGCAGTACAAATTCTGGTTCTAAGGTTTTGTGGTTGGGTCGGTGTCCCAGATCCTCCATTACACGTCTTTTCTGGTTATAGGAGGCTGTTTCAGGTTCCATATGTCCCATTAAAAGGAATCTTACCTAGGGTAACCCTCATAGGTTTCTTGGATTTTCAATTGTTCTAGGTCTCTATTTCATCCTAGAGATGTCACCACCCAACAATTGTAGTTCTCTCTCTCTCTCCCCAGTACTCTCTCCCTCTATCAACCCTCACTTGATCTCTTCTGCTTCCCTCCCCACTCTCTCCCCTACACAGTTCCCTTCTGCTATAGACACCTACCCCATGTATATTCTATTTCCTTCTCTCAGTGAGATTGAAACTTCCCTCCTGGGGCCTTCTTTGTTACTTAGCTTCTTTGGTCTATCCTGTACTTTATGGTGAGTACAGACAATGTTTGTCTTTCTTGGACTGGGTTACCTCACTCAGAGTGATCTTTTCTAGTTCCATACATTTGTCTGCAAATTTCATGAAGTCATTGTTTTGAATAGCTGAGTAATATTCCGTTTTGAAAATGGAATATTACATTTTCTTTATCCATTCTTCACTTGAGGGACATCAATTTTTTTTCCAGTTTCTGGCTATGTCATAGCCTTTTAATAGATTCTTCCCTTAATAAATGTGAAATGAGAATTTTTATCTATTCAGACTAGTTTGTGTTTGAACTCTATGTTTTGCTATTACAATATCTATAGCTGCTTATTTCCTAGTTCCATTATCTTGTAATTTATTTTTCAATCTATTTTACTCTAAGGTACTGTCAATCTCTAAGGATTAGGTATATATCTTAGAAGGAGCAAAATGATGGTTTCTGTTTTCTCACACATTTTGCTAGTCTGTCTTTTTATAGGTGAATTAATACCTATTGTTAAAAGATGAGAATTCACTAGTATCATTTTGTTGATTTCATGGTGGTTTCCTAAACATACTTAGATTAATAGTTCTGGTATTTTTATTTTTCCCTTGTGGCTTTCAAGCTCATTACTCTTTTTTTCAACCCTATGTTTTTGTTCTAATAACATGTAAAGCTAGGTGAGTTATCATACATTCCTTTCTACTCTGTCGTTGTTATGGAATATTTTATTTGTGTTTCTTTTTCAGTTTTTATAGTTTTGCTCTGTAGAATAATCTTATTCAACAGATGTGGTCTTTCAGAACTTGGAATAGTTCTTTCAAGTCCTTTTTACTTTAAAAGTCATCTTCATACAACCACCTGGTTTTTTTGTTTTGTTTTGTTTTTTGGTTCTGGCTTTGTATGACATCTGGCTATTCTCTACTGTAGCTTTCAATGATGTTTATTTAGTGTTTCTGGTGTTTTAACTATAGTATTTCATAGAATTTTTAAAAAATAATTATTTCTTTATTTTATGTGTGAGTACACTGTAGCTGTTTTCAGACACAGTAGAAGAGGACATTTCATATCATTACATATGGTTATGGCCCACGATGTGGTTGCTAGAAGTTGAACTCTGGAAGGACAGTCTATGCTTTTAACCACTGAGACTTCTCTCCAGGCCTGAGATTTTTCTTTTCTCGTCCTATTTAGTAAGTATTCTGTGGGCCTCTTCTGGCTGGCTGGACAATTTTTTCTAAATTTGAGCAATTTTCTTTCATTTTTTTTTGAAAATATTAATTATACCATTGACCTAGACTTCTATAGCCATAATTCATAGATTTGGTCTTTTCATCATGTCCCAATGGTCCTATGAATTCCACTTATTGTTTTTTAAAAAGTTATTTTATTTCATTGAATGATACAATTTCTCTACCTTGTCTTCAAACCCTGATGTTCTGTCTAGTACATGATGCTTCCTGGTAATATTTCCACTAAGTTTTTTTTTCTTTTACTGGATATTTTATTTACATTCCAGATATTATCCCCTTTCCCAGTTTTCTCTCCAGAACTTCTCCTTCCTATCTCCCTCCCCTGCTTCTATGATGGTGCTCCCCCACCAACCCACCTACTCCTGCCTTCCCTCCTTGGTATTCCCCTACACTGGGGAATCGAGCTTTCACAGAACCAACGGCCACTGATGCCCACTGATGCCCAACAAGGCCATCCTCTGCTACATATGCAGCTGGAGCCATGGGTCCCTCCATGTGTACTCTTTGGTTGGTGGTTTAGCCCCTGGGATGTCTGGGGGGGTGGGGTGGGTGATATTGTTGTTCTTCCTAGGGGTTGCAAATCCCTTCAGTTCCTTCAGTTCTTTCTCTAACTCCTTCAATTGGGGACCCCATGCTCAGTCCAATGGTTGGCTTTGAGCATCCATCTCTGTATTTGTCAGACTCTTGCAAAGCCTTTCAGGAGACAGCTATATCAGGTTTCTGTCAGCAAGCACTTCTTGAGATCTGCCATAGTGTCTGGGTTTAGTGTTCTTATGTGGGCTGGATCCCCTGGTGGGGCAGTCTCTTGAGAGCCTTTCCTTAAGTCTCTCTCTTCCACACTTTATCTCTGTATTTTCTCCCACAAGTATTTTATTCCCTCTTCTACAATGGAATACTACTCAGCTATTAAAATCAGCGAATTCACTAAATTCTTAGGCAAAAGGATGGAACTAGAAAATACCATCCTGAGTGAAGTAAAACAGTCACAAAAGACCACACATGGTATGTATTCACTGATAAGTGAATATTACCCCAAAAGCTCTGAATACCCAAGACAAAATTCACAGATCACATGAAGCTCAAGAAGAAGGAAGTCCACTGAACCTTTTTATTGAACATTTTAGTTTCACTATAGTACGGTTTTGCATTTCTATTCCTGATTGAATGCAATGTTCATATCCTGGATTTCTTTTAGATATTTGTGTTTTCTTAATCTTCACTAACTTTATTCATGTTCTCTTTAAGTTCACTCAGATGTTTGGTTTTTTTGTTTGGTTGGTTGGTTTTATTGGTTTTTTTTTTTTTTTTTTTTTTTTTTTTTTTGCCTTTAAACTAGTTTAATGTGTTTACCATTTTCATTTTAACTCTGTTTGATTGTTCCTTAAAGTGGTTTACTAAAATGATTGGTTGTTTTGCGTGGAGATATAGTATCTTGGTTTATTACATTGTTTGTAGTGTTGTGATGAAACCTTGACATCTGGATTTAGGATGTTGGCTATCTTCTAGGATGAAGTTTTAGCCCATATGTGCAGAATCCCAAGGCAGAGTGATGGGCTAGGTGACATGGCAAACTCTGGAAAAGGCAGAATTGAAGTTTAAGGAGCTGGAGGCCAGTATGTGCTCTCATTCCAAGTCCAGGTTCTTCCAGAGCCACTGAGGAAAATGCTTAGTGCAGCTGGCCTCAGGTGTGGGCTTCTCATATTGGTTCAAGTGGGGGCCTGAGTAACTAAATATCATCATGGTCAGAGGAGCCATGTGGAATAGCTACACAATGAAGGTCTAGAAACAGAGCATTGCCAGGGGTTGAAATGGGGTCAACTTTGCAGTCTGTCAACTTTACAGGCTGAATTAGTATACAATTATACCTGGTCAAAGAAGGTATGAACAAGGTTTGGAGGCAGAGAAAGCCAGGGTCTGGGTAGAGTCTATGTATCAATCCACTGTTCATTAGCTGCAACTATGAAGGGTTCTTCAGATCTCAATTTTAGTAAAAAGACCTAGTCCTTGTGCATAGAATAGGTTTTGGACATTTAAAATCTGTAATGACTCTTTCTCAAAGTTCCAAAGGACAAGGTAGAGAGTAGTTGTAGGTAACAGAAATTTCTTGAAAAAACCACAGTATTTAACCTTTTTATTATTATTACTTTTATTTTTTTTATAGTCCAGTCATTGTTCCTGCCAGGTTCCTCCTCCTGAAGAACCTCATTCCATTCCTCCTCCCTCTCGTCTCTAAGAGGATGTTCCTCCTACACTCTCCAGAGAGGCCTCCCCACTCTCTGGACCCTAAAGCCTCTTAAAAGTTAGGCAAGTTAGGCACCTATTCGCCCTCTAAGGTCATACCAGGCAGTTCTCTGCTATATATGTGTTGGGGGGCCTTCTACCAGCTCCTGTATACTGCCCGGTTGGTGGCTCAGTGTCTGAGAGATCTCAGGGGTCCACCTTAGTTGAGGCTGCTGTTCTTCCTATGGGGTTGCCCTCCTTTTCAGCTTCTTCCAGCCTTTCCTTAATTCAACCATAGCGGTTTTATTTTCTCCTTTGTAATCAAGGATAGTAAGTGATTTTCTTAAATATCAGACAGCTATAGTCACAGACAGCAAATATCCTCAAATGTGAGTTCAGTTCTGTGTTCTCTCCTCAAGCTCGAAACAAGATTTCTGAGGTCAGTGAAGGTATATATATGCCATAAGTCCAAAACAACAGCTTTAATTCCATGAATATTAAACTTCGTCAGACTCAGAAACAAAGTCCTTTGGTTTGTTTTGCTTTAAATGTATAAATGCATATACATGGGTAGACAATGTTCTTCCAAAACCATTTCTTCATTTTAATAATACATTCACCATTACTTCTTTTTTATTTCAGTTACATTATTCAGAACAAATATAAGGGAAAGGAACTATACAACTAAATGGATAGACTTTGAACAAGAACCATAATTACCTCAACTTTCCTCTACTTTGAGCTGCAATGTAATATGGCTTCGTCATGTCTTTGAGCTTTTCATAGTATGAATTTAATATTCAGGAGTTGTAGAGAGTACCCGAAGAACCTTAGCCATGTGATCTCTTCCTAACATTTAATTCTTCACAAACTTTTCAAGCAATTCCCTTCTTATACAAGACAATTTTGTCAGGGCATTCCTTCTGTCTACAACTGAAAATATTCATCAATTTCAGGATCACTTTAAGGAAGTAGTTCAGCAATAACTCCAAAATTACAAAGTAAATTGAAGGCATATTGAATGAAGTTAAAGGAATCTGAGATGTTTAACAATGAAAAGAGTCCAATGGCCGGAGATGACCACGCTCTTCAAACATGGAAAGTAGATAATTCAGTTTGGCCCAAGTGGAAATCTTTGTTATTTATTTGTCATTGGACTTACCCAACAACAGAGCTAGAAATCCACTTGGTGGGGTTGATGTAAGCCAGTTCAATCACTGCATTAAGGCTTGGATTTCATGGCCTTTAAAGTCCATTCCAACTTCAGATTCACTGAATCTCTGAAACCCACTCCAGTGGGAGTGTTGCCTGCCAAACTAGTCTTTGCATGAAAGGCAGAAAATGATGTCAATTGTTACAGCTGCATAGAGTCAGCTGGAAACTGCCCAACAAAGGCAAAGTTCAGGCTAGTTACCAAACCCCAACTAATTTAAAAAAGATTTTTAGGTGTCTTAGAAGCCTTGAAGATTACACACTCAATGCTGTTTGCTTCTGGCCATGTTCTCCAACTCAAACAGTGGTTGTAGACAATCAGTTTGAATAAACCTAACTGAAGAAATCAAACCTTCATGTTTTAATTTTATTATCTTTGACCCTGAACACTCAGGAAAAAATAGGTCTCTAGAGGTTTGAACTGAAAAATAAAAATTCTCAGCTGCACTCCAAGTTGTATTTTGCTTCATTTATTAAATTAAAAGGCCTCGAGGAGCCATGCAAGCTACCACGGAGGAAAATCAATCAGTAGTTCAATAAGTTGCAACAACAATGAGCCATAACAATGGTTGGAATAGCAAGACTCTTTTTGAAAGAAGTTAGTTGGCCTGAGCCAGTCTGACTAGATGACAAAGTAGCATTTTAGGAGACCAAGACTAAGTTTCTACTTCCCAGAACTGGGCAACTCTATTACTGTAACAACCACAGGCTTATGTAAAAAGGACCCCTCCCCAGATTGCATAAAGACAGTTAGCCCAACTTATGGCCAAGAGGTCAAGGGCTACCCTTCCTTGGCATGAAGCAAGAGCCTAACTATCATTGCATCACCCAGACCTCCAGAGATAGAATCCATCAATCAAGATAGAGACTTCCTACTCCTACTAGCGATTGTCTTTTTTACTTGAAAGCTGGATCTCTAAATTCAGTTGGGATCTTTCTATCCTGATGGAATTGGACCCATTAAAGCAGGAGCTTGTTTTGTGCTATCACTCTTCAACGATTCACGGACCCTAGCACTTTAAATTGTAATCATGGCACTTATATCATAGGAATGAGCAGTAGCTACCTAATTATAAGACCATAAACTCTAGAGCTGTGTGACTTCTAAGTGGGTTCAAAGTACTTATCCTTATATCCACAGATAAATGCAGCTCTCTTGTTTCCTCAAAAAAATCTTTTGTTTTGTAGCAGAGCCACAAGTGTTCAACATGCAGAGATCTATTGACCATATGGTACTGACACCCAGATATATTGACAAGAAAACCCTGCACTTAAGGTTCAGGAAAATTATAGAAGGATGGGCAGAAAAGTTGTCAGTACCAGAGGAATAAGACACCTGCTAAAGTTAGTTCTCTAAAACACAGATGTAAATGTCACTTTTATTTTCTCAGATGAAGTGATGAGATGAGAACCTTAACACAAGCTGTGCAAACGCATGGCTTGGGCTGAGCCCAGAGCATTTCCTTCCCTGTGCTAACTATCCCTAGGCCTAGGCCTAGCAGCTTCTAGCCTTCACACAATCTAATCTTCTAAATTGCCTGTTTTAATCCCGTTTTTCTCAGCTTCCAACTGAATTTCTCTGCCTGGCCTCATACTTTCTTTGGCAATACGTTCTAATCTTCTGGCTCCTTCTCTGGCTAGTTCTGTCTTCCCCTGTGTCTAGCTTGTTCACTCTATAACCAGTCTCTGTAAAATAGACCCAATAAAATTGCTATGGACATACAACATCTACCACACACCCCACATACCTCTCTCTCTCTCTCTCTCTCTCTCTCTCTCTCTCTCTCTCTCTCTCTCCCTTCCTTTCCCTTCTCTTCCCTTCTCTTTCTTTATCTTCTTTTCTCTTCTCTTCTCTTTTCTTCTCTTCTCTAGCCTCTTTTTCATGTTTTCCTATGAGTCTGTAGTATGCTATCTTTGACTCATTCTATCAAATCTTTCTCGGATTTGTCACCTTGTCTGCCCTTCAATTATATGTCACTTTCAAACATGGATGTTTCTGTCTATAAACTAAATGTAGCTTCTTTGTTAGGGATTAAAGATATGTAAAGGGCATGTCTGTATTCTAGCCAGATCATAATATAATCCAGGGCATGTCTGGATTCTGGCCTGATCATATCTTTGGATGTGATCCCTTCATAGAGAAGTCATGTTGGTTGATTGAAATTCCTCTGCACACAGACATGAATTTGGTAGAGGCAGAACAAGGAGAAGAAGGGGCAGATATGGAAAGAATTGGGAGTAGGAAGTTTCATAGTCAAGCAGATCTAAATTCAAATATTAATTTAAGCAGTATTTCCTACTAATGTTAGCAGTAGCGTCTTGGAGGACCTACAACTCTGAATGTCAGTTGTGTTATGTATAACAGGAAGAAAAAGAATGTCTTATTGTTTTAAGAACTTTCTATGTGCCTTTGTATGTATAGGAGCTTCAAATGAATGATTTTAATTTACATGAAATTTCTATTAGATAAAAGTCGTATGTTTTTCAGATAAAAATATGTATTTGAGTCTCCCATTTGTCTAAGCCACACAGTTAGAATATATTTTCATAATATGTAGAAACCAATAATATATATATATATATATTATTAATATATATATATATATATATATATATATTCCATTGAGAGCAATCAGAGGCCTACCTTGCTACTGTAGAAAATATCTGTAATGGTATGATCACTAAACATTGTCTAGATCTAGTAAGGTACCCAAGGATGAAAAACTCACAAATGGAAGCCTCTAGGTCTCTGATAATCTCTAGAACCATATTTATCAAAAGCAGCTCAAACATAGATGGGAAACTGCATTTCTTTTTTTAAACAGTGTTATATGTTATTGATATGCACTTTAGTTAAATGATACTGACCTAAAAGATCTTAAGTGATAAACTGATTTGCAATCCCAGAAAACAAATGTTTATGTGTCAGAAACTCACACAAGAGTAACACAGACTAGAGGTTTGATTAAATTGTTTTCTAATAGAAGCCAGAAATGTTAGAGATCCATCTAGCAGTCAAGAATTGCTAGAAATTATTAAGTAGTACATAGTGGTAAAACTGGGGCCAGACTAAATACAAATAAGCAAACAAATACAATACATGAATGCATGAACAGGCATATGTAAAAGATGTTTTGAAAGTTCAGAGGAAACACTTGTTTTCTATTGAGGAATGCAGAAAGCATTTTTAAAAACAGGTGTCTTAGGTCTGGTAATAAATGCAGACATTGTCTAGGCACAAAAATAATAACAGAATTAAGCAGAGTATATAAAATATTCAGATGTACAGAACCGAAAGCATGAGGCATTGGAGTTGGCATAGACACACATAGGAAGTATCCAGGAAAAGATGCTCGAATAGAGGAGATAAACTCTGTTCTTAAAGCACTTTAGTTTTTTCTGAGCACTAAAATGATCAAACATGTTTTCAAAGACCAGCCTGGCAAGCACATGTAAATGGAAAAATGAAAGACACTGTTGAGTTACTAGAAAAATTCAGAAGAATCTATCAATATTGACATCATAAAGGTGAAATGGGAGATGACTGTGAAAATGTGAAGATATAAAGAAAAAATGTCTAAGGCTGTACAAGAAATAGAACAGAATAAACAGTGTGGTAAAATTAAGTGTGCACAGGGCAGTTGTTTTTCTATCAAGAAAGCTGATTGATTTGGGACTATATGTGGAAAAGTACAGTCCAGACAAAGGGAACAAAAGAAGCATTTTTAAAACTACAAACAACCCAGAATGTCTCTGTTCTGGGGTAGAATAGAGGAACAAGACTAATGACTGAGAAATCATGAGTAAAAAAAAATGGAAATAGGAGCCACATAAAATATATATAATTGTAAATAAGGAGGTTACGGACTCAGAGAAAGGAACCCCTGAAGGGGGCGTACTCAGATCAAAGGAAGTGACAGATACCTATTTTCTTCCTGCTGAAGATGGTAGCCAATTTAGAAAGTCAACATAACATCTAAAAAAGATGAACAAACAAACACACCAGAATCTTGGAATAGCCACACCGTCCATAAGGTATTTTATGCCCATAAGTTTGCTAAGAGCCAGAACATAGGTGTGTATTCTTTCAGGCAAGCACCTGTCTTTGAAACCATATCTGGTGTTGAAATTTTACAATCTAACATAAGCAGGAGACAGGTCTGCAAAGACAAGACAATGTTTGCTGGTTATATCAGCAAAGGAACAGAATTGGAAGTATGAAAACCGGAGTTTTAGCCTCACAGCTTATGTCTAAATGTCTGCCAATGTGGTAAACTCTCACAATCTCAGCACTGAGGAGGTGGAAATAGGAGATCCCCATGGACTCGCTGTCCAGCCAATCTAATCTAATTGGAGGAGATACAGATTAAGATGAGATCCTATTTCAAAGGATCTATTTTTGAGGATGACATTTGAATTTATCCTATGGCCTTACCACATATACACACAGAAGTGGGCATGTGCCTCTATGCAGTTAAACACACACACACACACACACACACATGTGCAAGCATGCATGCATGCAATATGATGAAAAGAATTGGTTTCCACTGTTATCTATAAAGCAATTATAACACTGTCACATCAATGGCAGATACTATTAATATGAATACTAAAACCTGTGGAGTAGAAACAATTCTCTCAAAATGCCCTTGGGACAACTGTGAAGACCAGTGACTTTTCCATTATTGTGGCTATCAGGTCTGATTTGTGACAACTGACAAAAGCCATGATTTCTCCAATTTAGATATCATAAAGTGTAGAATGTAACATAAATATTAGATCATCTACAATATGGCAAACCATCTGCCTCAACACTGGGAATTGAACCCAAGTTTCCATGTATACTAAGCAAGTGATCTACAACTAAGCCATATTAGCAGACAAATCATCTTCTTAATATAGGTAAATGTGCCTATCTATTGGAGGATATCTTTAAAAATTTATGCATCACTAAACTGCTCAAAAACAATATATATTTATTGTGTATACCATCATTTTTTAGCTATGTGTTATTGTAGAATCGCTGAATCTAGCTAATTGTATTAGAGTTTACCTTAAGCCATTTTGTTCTCATTGTACAAATTCAACCACTTTTTAGGTTCCAAAAATAAGTGAATGAATACAGTTCTTGTCTGTGCTTAATTAATTTAAATCACCATCCTGTCCTGTGGGTTCATTCGTTTGCTCATAAATGTCTAAGGATTCCTTCTTATAGCCCTGTGGTGTATATGCATCACAGTTTCTGTATCCATTCGTAATTTTATAGACATTTAAGTTGTTTCTGTGCCTGGCCTTCTGTGTAGAGTGCTGCAGTAAATACAAAGGTGCACATGTCTCGTCAGCAAACACATCCATTTCATTATATTGTACTCAGTAGAAAGGTATTTTGTTAATTTTTTGAGGCTCATCCATACTGTTTTCCATGACTGTTCTGTTATGCTCTCACCAATAAAGTATGATGAGTTCCTTTTCCTCATTTGCTGTCTTTAGTCATTTTGTGCTATCTTTAGTCATTTGAACAATACTACATCCTCTCTGGAGTAAGGAAATGTCTTGTTATAAGTTTGATTTTTATTTGCCTGACACACTGTGAAGTTGAACTTTTTACGTTTATTGTCTATTTATATATCTTTTGAGAAATATTTATTTAAATGCATTGCCAATTTTTACTGATTTCCTTATTTATTTTTGTGCTGAGTTACTTAGATTTTCTATATGTTTGGTTATTAACTGGCCAACAGGTACTTTTACCCTGAGAATCATCTCTCTGACCTTTGAGTAGTTCTAGATGTACTGTAATGTTTATTATTTTTATGTGTTGATATTTCCATGTTGATGCGTCCTATCAATTGATCGATTAACTTATTATTTACTATTTTTTGTTGAATCCTCAAAGTGTTTTACCAGTTAATTTTTTTCTATAAATAAGAACAATGTATAATCTTCATTTCCAATTTAAATACTTCTGGTCTCTATATCCTATGTGTTCTCAGTACTATATTCATTGGAGGAGGTAAAAGTGTAGGAGGTAAAAATGTTCATTCTTTTGCTTTTAGGAAAAATAACTCGAATCTCTATCATCAAGGTTGATGTTTATGCATGTTTGCTATACATGGCTTTTAACAGAATGAGATACATTGCTTCAATGCTTATTTTTTGAGACATAATACCGTGTAGCTCATGACTTTCAAAGAAATCTCTATGTAGCTGACAAGAGCTAAAATTCAGTATGCAGAAGAGGATGGCTTTGAATTAGTGATACTCCTGCCTCCACATCCACCTTAAGGACTGAGCCATTGGCATCCACAACCATAATTGGCTGACACACATTAATTTTATACCAAATTAGTTGAGTATTGTTTTCATGAAACAATGTTGAATATGATTAGCTCACTTTGTGTATGTAGTCAGACGAACATAAAGTCCTTCATTTTATTAACACATTGTCACCTTTATAGTTGGTTTATTTTCAAACATCCTTGCTTTCCTGGTCTAACTCACTTGCTCATAGTATAACCCATTGGATTTGATTTGTTAATATTTTTATTTGCCATATTAATAAAAACTATTACCCTTATTTTTCTTTTGATAGGATGACATTCTCTGACATTGGTATCAAGATAGTGTCAGCCTTGTAAAATAAGTATGAACTAAGGGTTGGCATTACTTCTCCAAATGTCCAGAGTAACTTAATAGTAACAGCATCAAATTTTAGAGTTCTCCTAATATTGATTTAATCCTTTTACCCTCAATTATTATCTGTTTAAATTCTACCTCTCAGTAATTCAGTATTAGTAGGTTGAATATTTCTAACAATTTGTTCAACTCTAAGTAATATAGTTGTGGGCATAAATTTTTCAAAATATTCTTATATAATCTTTTGTACTTCTGTGATTTCTTAACACACAGATCAATAAATGCAGGACACTTTTTCAAGAAAATGACATCTATATACCCATCCAGTCAGGTAACTATTCACTAAAGAGTCATGTGACTGTCTCTACCACATATTTGAAATATTTTCTCATTGAGAATGCAAAATGCCATCAAGATGTAATGTTGGATGTTGTAGGAGTAATGGCAGCGGCCACCTTTACATAAAGTGGGACGGGGTGAGGAGCACAGCACCAAAAGATTCTCCTATAGGAGGACCTAGTTGAAGACTGCCTGTGAGACCAAGGATTGCTGCCACAGATAATACCAGCCAATTGGGAACTACTGTTTAGAAAATATTCTTTCTTGAGACAAATGGGAAGTGGGTGAAGGGTATTAAAGGAGCTTGCAGCATGTTCAGAGGAACTTGCTGCGAAGTTTCTGACCTGCCCCTGGAGTCTGTGACATTGTGTACCACCTAATCTCCAATCCCCCAAGCGCAGGTAGGTCAACCAGAGAGTAGTCCAGGGCAGAGGTATCAGGATGTCTTTGTAGAAACTCTCTGAGAGGGTTACAGCAGCTGTGAGTCAGAAGTGTCAAACATCTCCAAAGTGTCACCAATCACATGGGATCTTAAATGATAACTCCTTCACAGCAGGTTTTACAAAGCCAGCCTGCACACCCTTGAGCAGTAGGTCAGAATTGAGACTGATGCATCAGGTATAGGAGGGGTCCTGATGCTTCATTTTAAACTCACTTCTGGATGATTCTCTTTCCTTGATTCTATAAACCATGTTTTGAGCATCAAGAATTCAGGATGGTTTTTGTATAGATGATACTAACTGGGAATAATGTCTGGAATTTGGTTTCTAAAACCTTTCATTATACCACGTCTTTGTTATATCTGTTTTTGGTGCTTTATGTCTTTTCTGTTGCAAAGAATAAATGCTGTTTCACAAAGAACAGCTATGCTTCAGGATGTTCTGTTAGCCAAAGCATACCACAGATAACTAATCACTATGTCTTTTTCTCTTTCTTTTTTTCTTCCTTCCTTTCTTTCTTTCTTTCCTTCTTGCTTTCATTCTTTCCTATTTATTTATTTATTTATTTTTGGCTTGGCTGGATCTACGTGCACTATGTCTTAGTTTTTTCAAGAACTCCTAACAATCCATTATCTGCCAATATTAAAACTTTATTTCATTAGCATGTGTAAGAGCACATAAATGCTTCTTATTTCCTCCTGACAAATAAATTGTTCTAATTTTTTTCAATAGCTAATTACAATGATCTCAATATTCACTGGAATAACCAATTTGCTACTGGCATTTTATAAAAAAAATATTGTAGAAAAAGAAAAAAACTTTTATATGTGAGTTTTAGAAAAGCAAAAATAACTAAACTATTTTAAAAAAAAGCCTTTAAGACATGGCCTTCTAAGAGTTGGCACATTTAAAACAAAACAAAATAAAAAGTTAGACTCCACTATTGGTCAAGCACTGATGATTAAAATGATGCAATCTTCATTCTTTAAATTATGACATAATCACCTTCTGAATTCCCTTTGTCTCTAATTCCTTCAATCTACACTAAATTTATCGATCTCCAATAATTAACTGTATTATCCCCATCTATTTAGAACTAAGGTAAGGATAATAAACCCTAAGTCAGTATAAATAGCACATCCTCTTGTCTGAAGAAAAAAAAATCCTTAATTTCAGTTTCTGTTGATGGGAGCCTTAGTCCTAACATGTTATTCCAAAGCACTGGATTTTTGTTTTCTAAGCTTACATTCAAATGCCCCTTGGTTCTGATTCATAACATCTATTCTTAGATAAATATCAGATGTAAATAGATCTTGAATCAAAGTTCAACACATTCTCCTCACCACTACAAAGACACTTACTATTTCAACTTAAACAAAACAGTTTTGTCCTGCATGTGTTTTTCATCCTTTGATGAGGTTTATTAACTTGAATTTAATTTTAATGAGTACTAATGTCTGAATTTCACCTATTGGTGGCACAAATATTTCTTGGATATAACAAGTACTCAGTGTTTATTATTGGTTCTCTTGCATACTGCTTTCTCTAAATTATGTCTATGGAGTTCCTGTCATTTGATGCCTGATTTTTACTATGATATGATTCTTCTTTCAGATAATAAAATGTATTAGGAATGTACTATGCCTTAGAAACTACCCTACACTCAGAGATACAAAGAACGATTTCTATCAGCACAGAGTGTATACTTGAAATATAATTATATCATGTCTGCAAATAAATTTAAAAGTTTTAACTATGTTCAACTCAACTCTTCTCTACATCTGACATTATTTGAAAAATTTATGAAATTGGATTTTCATAAATTTAATATTTCTCAAAAATGAAATAATATATTACTTTCACAAAATATTCCATTGAGAATTTTTAACAATAAAACACCCAATTCAATATCTCTTAGCCAAGTTTTTGCATACTTTGAACAGTGTCTTGATCATTTCATCTAGTGTTAGCTAAGATACTAAGGAATTGCGGTGGTCATTCCACAGAGTGAGTGCATGCTGCTTCTCTAATTGATTAGTTTATGTTCTCAGAATCTGCAAAAGAAAACACCATCATGAGGAAATTTCCAAATACTTAAATGCAACCTTTTCTTCAGTGAAATTCTAATTAAATGAAGGCTCCAATCTATGGTCATCATATGGATCTGTCACCAGCTTAACCCTATTCTGTATATACATTCTGACTTAGTAATGTTGCCCTAAAGATGTGACACTCTAAAGAGAACATGATCATCAAATAGATGTGCAAAGAGCATCTCAGAATTCATGAGACCTGAATACTCTAAACGTTTAATCTTGGGTTCAAATAAGCTCATAGAAACCATCTTAGTCACATACCCTTCAGGCTGGTTACCTTTCCTCAGAGCTAAACTGACCAATTGTTATTGCCTAAATAGACAGAAATACATTATTATTTTTTTATACTGTTAATTTCAGACCAACAGTCTAGTTCTGGTGAGACTGAAATTTGACTCAATCAACTATGTTATTAACTATTCCTCCCAACTTTTTCTCAGCCTGAAGTATGATAAGCTTGTCATAAATGACTTCACCCAAGTAATTGATAACATTTTTCAAAAGTATGAAGGCAAAAGACAGAGCCTTGTGGCACTCCCATATGGCAGCAAGCCATTAATCTTTTATTCTTCATTTTTACTGTTTGTATTTTCTTATGATACTAACACAAACCTCCTGCCAAACATTTAAGCAATACAGACATGGATAATGTGGAAATACAAATGCATCAGATTCCATCACTGCATGCTTGGTTAACAACTTTTGATGTTTTGGAATAGTTGTAGGCCTCAGTAGATAAATATATCTAATATTCATTTATATATTTTCATAAGAGAAATTATGCTACAGATAGTGTTTTACATCTTATCAATTAAATTGTCATTGGTTTATTTTCTCTAAATACAAAAAGCAACTTGTTTGTGTATGAGAGAAATGGCCTGTTATTCATTATTCAGTCACAGCTGACAATAAAATCACAGCAATTCTTCTGCCTCAGACTCTAAAGTGCTAGAATTGAAGGCATACAGTGCCACACCAGTACAAATTTATTTTTTTTTAAAGAATCACACTATCACATCTTTATTTACTAGTCTTTTAAAAAATAAATACACTTTACTTCAAATTTCTGGCTATAAAAGTATGATGAAATATACATTCCCATAATATATAAGCTTATTGATCAGTAATAATATATCAGTAAAATTTATTACTTAAGGAAAAATTAGAGAAAATTATTGATACTTTCAATATAATTTCACAGCTTCAAAGTAAACTACAAAAATATACAAAATTATAAGTCAACATAGCTATGTCCATTTGCTCTTAAACTTATCAAAAATAAACATTTTTCATTATTTTTACTTAAATCTTAATGTGTTGTACTTCGATGAATTTTTGTTTTAATGCTTGACAATGATTTGAGTTTCTCCTATTGTAAACACCTATTTTGTCCATGATTTTCTATAGTATTTTAAAACTGACTTTTACAGATCTTTAAAATATACATGCTGTGTGTTTATGATAGATTATCTTGTCCCAGTGTCTCATGTCTTTTTCTTGAGTATAAAATTTTAATTGTTGAATATTTATATTTTTTAATTTTTAAGAAGAAATTTTGAATTTCCAATTACATTGTATTATATAAGAATTACGGAAATAATTTCTTACAGCATTTTGTTAGATATAAATAAGAGCTACACAAAACATGTTAGTAAAAAAAAAAATGAAGATTCTTGTTTTTCACTTTCCAAAAATAGTCAACTATTCCACTTACAGAATTCCACATTAATTTAAGAAAAAGCCTAATTTCCTCCAAATTCACATATTCACATTCACTTAAAGATTTCATTCATTTGACTTGGATGAGGTAACAGGCTGTTTTAAATGTAAAATGGGGCAATTCCGATGTTTATAACTTCCTCTTTCTCAGGTGACTCCAAGTTTATGTCAAGTTGACACCTGAAGCTATGACATCCTTCCTTTTAAACTATAACACACAAACAAACATCACTTTAAACAGTAGCCATTCATTTCTTCTTAGTCTCCAAGAGCTCACATTAATTTACTGGTGGTGAGACAGGAATACAGGTAAAACAAAGGTCGAGAGACAGACTGCTTAAGCAGGGAGTCCTGTAAAACTATGGGGAGTGGATGTGGTTGAACTGGGGTCTGGCACTAAGGAAGGGTGTATGAAACTCATATCAAACCTGCTATATCACAAGTTAATTTAAAAATTAATTTCAAGGGCGATAAATTAAATGTGAAATAAAAACAGAGATTAAGCAGGTTCCAGGTAGGGGTATGTAGAGAGGGGGATATCGTATAACTTTAAAACTCCCAGTCTTTAAAAACTCCAACAGTGTTAAGATTCAATGTTTCATTACAAGTTCAAAATCACTTAATTTGGGGTAGTGTAAAATATAAAACAAACAGACAGACAAAAATAGTTACTTTCTTATCCCAAGAAGGAAGAACTGGTCTATGATTAATAATTAAATTAAAGCAAAACCAAAATCCAACACTGTGAGAATCCAGTGTACAACATCTGTGATGCACTCATGACCCTTCTACTGCAAAGTGCTCTGACATTGTAAACCTACACAACTTGTCTGGGAGGTTCAGAGAAGCTCCACCCAACACTTGGTGCTATCCTAGTTTTATAAGCCTGCAATCAACACACTGTGGTTTCTACTACAAACAAGGTTACACCTTCTCCAGTGGCCTTTTTTGGCCACTTCAGAGAGACCATCCTGTCAATGATGCCTTGGTTCTGCTTCTTCCTTTTGCTTTCATTTTTATTTTTTAATTCTTCTCTCATACATTTAATTGAGAACAGTTTCCCTTCTCTTCCCTTCACTCCTTTCAGTACCTTCCTACCTCCCCTCTCCTCCAGATCTATTCTTCCTCTACATTTCTTCAGAAAAAAGTGGGCCTCCCAGGGATATCAACCAAATATGACTTAATAAGTTACAATGAGACTAGGCACAAACCCTCACATCAAGACTGGACTCAACACTCTACTAAGAGAGAAAGAACCCCAAGAGCTGGCAATAGAATCAGAGACATCCTCATTTCCATTTTTAGGAGTCCTACAAGGACATCAAGCTCTAAAACAACCATAACCCATATGCAGAGCATCCCCTTCAGACTCATAGAGGCTCTCAATTTTGTTTCAGTCTCTGTGAGTCCCCATTAACTCTGATGAGTTGATCCTTTGGCTGTGTTCTCATGGTTTCTTTGACTCCTCTGACTCCTACAAAACTTCCTTGCCATCTTCTGTGCAGTTCCCTGAATTCTGACCTGGAGTCTTCACTAGGGTTACCCTTATACATTCCAGGGAGTTTCCACTACATTAGATTTCTACATTCCACCCAAAATGTCCCTCACCCAGTTCCCGTCATCTCTCCCAATATTCTCTTCTTCCACCCACCTGCCACCTGATCCCTACCAGTTCTCCTCTCTACCTATTTTCAGCACACTACCAAACTCTATTTTGCTTCCTCTTTCCACAGAGATCCATGAATCAATCCCCTTGTCCCTAAGATGACATTGTTACTTAGTGTTCTGGGTCTGTAAATTTTACCTTGATTATCCTATATCTTATACTTAATATCTACTTATAAGTAAGTACATCCATGTTTGTCTTTCTGGATCTGAGTTACTTTTCATGGGATGATTTTTTTTCTAGCTCCATCCACTCGCCTACAAATTTCATAATGTAAATTTGTAAGCAGTTAAGTAATATTCCATTGTGTAAATGTATCATATTTTCTTTATCCTCTCATCAGTTGGCATATAGAAAGATATAGGTTGTTTCAAAATTCTGGAAATCTCAAATCCTTTGAGTATATGCCCAGGAGAAATATAGCTTGGTCTTGAGATAGACCCATCTCCAATATTCTGAAGAACCACCATATTGAGTTTCGTAGTAGCTGTACAAATTTGCACCCCCACCAATAATGGAGGAGTGTTCTAATGCTCCATATCCCTGACAGCATACACTGTCACTTGTGATTTTGATCTTAGACATTCAGACAAGTATAAGTTGGAATCTCAAATTTTACTTTTCATTTCCCTGAAGGCTAAGGATGTTGAATACTTCTTTAAGTGTTTCTCATCCATTTGAGAGATAGATCCATATCTATCACCTTCTACTCGACTCAAGTCCAAGTATATCAAAGACCTAAACATAAAACTAGATACACTGAATGTGATTGAAGAGAAAAGGGAAAATAGTCTGGAACAAATTGGCACAGAAGACAACTTCCTAAATAGAACACCAATAGCACAGGCACAACAATCAACAATTAATAAATGTGACCTCATAAAACTGAAAAGCTTCTAAAAAGCAAAGGCCCCCATCAGTGGGATAAAACCAAAGTTTACAGAATGGGAAAAGATTTTCCTCAACTCAACAACTGACAGTAGGCTAATAAGAAAAATATATAAAGAACTCAAGAAATTAGACAGCAGCAAACCCAACAGTCCAATTAAAAATGGACCACAGATCTAAAAGACTTCTTCAACAGCACCTTCAAGCTTGTGGTATCCACTAAAACTGAGGTTACGTTTCCACCAATGGCTACTCTTGGACTTTCTTCTGCGAGATTTTAACCCTAACCTACAGTGCTAAACCTCAGCTACCATCTTACCACTTCATATCTATAATGCTTGTACCACATTGAAGACTCTCACTCATTGCCAATTTTAAATTCTGGCTTGAGATTCACCCTTGTGTCCACTGGATCATTGCCCCTGACCTTGAGAAAATACTTCACAGAAGAGTTTATTCATCTCAATTATGTAGGACTTTTATTACACAGCTGAATTTTTAGCCCCAGCTGATAAACACTGAATGGATACATAAAGCAAAAGTTCCACTTCTACTGATTCTTAATAAAAAAAAAACAAAATGCAAACAGTCCTGATATAGTCTTTACTTTTGCTGAAACATAAAGTCTGGCCTCCATCATCTTTATTTCCTTCAGAATTCTCATTCTTTAAATTCCCATAGATCAACCCATTAAGGTCTGAGAACTCATGGCTCTTTCAGCCCACATTCCAAAATTCCTTTTACAGTTCTTCACAAAATTAGCATGATCAAGTTCATCACAGCAATACCCCACATATATGGTACATTATCTCTCTGTCCTGGTTATCTTTCACATGTGACTCAGGTTTTTATGTCAAGTTGATACCTGAAGTAAACTGATAATGCCTTGAAAACTTTCTAATAAGCATTAATCATTATGATTTTAATTATTAGCCCTGTCATTACTGTGATTGTCCATTAACAGTAGTAGTATTAGGTATATATTTCAGGAAACTTCACAGAAACAAACTTTGACAAAGAGTTAATAACCATTTTGTGAATATTCTTTGAGCTTCAGAGATACTCAAACACATGCTCACTAATCAAGTTTTTATTGGATATTTTATTTAGTCATCTCCTTTCCCCATTTCCCCTACCTATAATCCCTATCCCATTCCCCCTCCTCCTTTATGCTTTTACACCATTTTGATTACACACATGTATGAAGGTCAGTTCTAGGTTGAGGGTCTAGCAATACAATAGATGCAAATATTCAAGGAACCAGCAATACAATAAACACAAATAGTCAAAGAAAAAGCAAACAGTAAACCCAATTACTTGAACATTCCTGTGATCACTATTCTAAGGGTTTATCTGGATGATCAAAGTATCTGAGCCTACTTCCCTGTCCTAGACCAAAGTCATTTTCATGTCTGAAGCCCACTTCCTTGTTCTAGCCTAAAATTTATATTCCTGTCTGAAATTACTTCTTTGTTCTAGCCTAATATTTAGGCTCCTGGCTGAGATTACTTCATTGTTCTAGCCTAAGATTTGGATCCCTACCTGAAATTACTTCTTTAATCTAATCTAATGTCAGATTTCTGCATGAAGCCTATTTCCTTGTCCTTGGCCAATGTCGTATTCCTGTCAAGCAGCTTATTTCTTTGTCCTTGGCCCATGTTAGCTTCTTGCCAAGCAGCCCAAAAGGCTCTCCACCTCTCCTTATTTTTTATTTCGTTAACAAGACTGAGCCTGTCTTAAGTTATTCTGCCAAGAATGCCTTCCTTACCCATCATTAAATATAGATTATCAAAAGCAATGTACTTATCTCTTAGGTTGGTAAGTCTCTGTGCAGAATCTTACCCATCTTTGGCTTGCCAGTCTGTTAATTTAATAACTCTGTCTGGGGGTCCATTTTCAGGTTCTAGCCATGTACTTGGATGCCAACATGGTGATCTTGTTGAAAAAAAGCTTTAACACAATGGGCAGGAATAAAAGTATTCCCAGGACAAAAAGAGATGGCATGATCAATCTATATATGCCATTTTTGAAGCTTGACCAAAATAGAAATACTGACCTCAGGCCATGGGTAATTTTATCTGAAGTATTTACCACATCAATGCTCAGCAGAGCAGCATTCTTGAAATACATAAACTCCTATATATCATTAAAACATCCAGAGAGGTGTTAGAATGATGCCAAATACACTGCACGTGTCATTAAACTTCTTGTTAATTATAATGACTACCACTGTAAATTGTAGAACTAACATGAATCCAATGGTATTTGGCATGACACTCAAGATGGCTCCTTACCCTTAAATTTTGGACCTCCTTCCAGTAATTTGAATAGGATAAATAGCATCAATCTGTTCTTCCAAATGCCTATCTAAATCCTCTGGTATAATCAACACTCAAAATTTTTAAAAATAACTCAAGGGCCTTGAAATATCTAACCAAATTGCCATCTGCCCAATAATGCAACTGAACTTCATAGGAAAATCTATATTAAGTAATATTTAATGGGAATTAATGAGATATTTACAACCAACAAATGGAATCAAGATCCAAATCTTAAAAGGCCTACAGACTACTGAGATATTATAGTTTATTGTGGGGAAGAACTGATTAATTTTTGAGGTGGACAGCATCAATTCAATTTCATGACTACATGAATCTTTCTTGACTACACACATCTAAGTACAGAATAACAATTCCAAAATTAAAGGCATATCCACCAAAACAAATGTGTTAGTTGTTAATTCTCCCAAGTTTTATAGTCCCAATATTTAATATATAAAATGAGCTTTGTGGAAAAACATATTTTGAAAAGTTTAAAAATAATATTTCCATAATTTTGGTGTGCTTTGGCATCATGTATAGCCAAGATATGTATTGTATTTAACAGGTAAACATATTATATGTTGCTTTAATATAACATAGATCAAGTTTACCTGTTAAACTAGTATTGTAATAATTACTGTAAACTGCTACTGAATATATAAAGAAGATTCTGGCTACTAAGTTATCTCCTGTCATCTCAAGCAACAGTTTTCACTCTCTACTACCTGAAAAATTCATAAACCAACTGTAGATAATATAAACTAGTTATTTTTAAATCCTAGTTAACCCAGTTCCCTTTGAAATGCAAAGCTGCAGACATTACAAGGCGGTCATCAGTAGATGAAGTAGAAATGGTGAGAGGCATTGAGTCTATATATTTAAAAAATAATTTCAGATTTTTTAGTGTATGTGTGTGTCTGTGTACGTGTTTCTGTGTGTATATGTGATCTATTCCATTAGAATATAAACTATAATTTCTTAGATGGACAACTTTAAATGAATTAAAGTGTTTGGGAGGTTAACTTTAAATGCACACAGCTAAATTATATTTCAAATATAGTGGCTTAGAACATTTAACAAGCACCAGAAAATTCTAACTTAATTCCTAACCCACTAAATATCAATAATACTCTGCTCTACCAAGCAGTCTCTAAAATAACATCATCGAAAACAAGATATGATGAATTGGAACTTATCTTCCCTAGTACTATAGTTTTAAAATGTTTTTGCTTAGGGTTCTGGGAACTTGGGAAACCCAGATTTGAGATCCCAATATTTGGCAAGGACACTTGTACCTATTCATTCCACCAAAGAAGAATTGAAAATCAAGAGCTTTCAGAAAGCCAAGAGATAGAAGGGACAAGGTGTGCTTGATGGGCTGCCTGCTCTCAATTGTGAGTAACTAGACAAGCCACACACTCAAGATCTAATATCACATCTTGACCCTGTCACTTCGTCTCAATAGATGTCACAATCTCAAGTCTCAGCATATGTTCTAGAAAGACATTGCAGCAACAGCAAATTTGAAGGTTGTTTTTATACAGGAAATTAAATAAGAAAATTTAAAAAGATACAAAAATGAAATGAAATCCAAGTTAAATCCTAGGAACTAAAAACACATACTTCTTGCTGTTCTGGCACAAATTTCCACACATCTTTATTGGCTTTGTCTCATGTTCCCTTTTTATTCAGCATTTAGCTTACTTATGATTAACTATTATGAACAATTGTGCAATTTGTATGTATCCTATCAGATATTTGATTTGATTTTTTGGTGTGAATTCCTAGAAAGATAAATAGTTCTGTTAGAAAACATTCATGGTCAGTCATTTGAATTTATGTACAGTCATTTCTGTAAGAAGCTCCCACTGCCCAATGGCATCAAATACTGTTAATAAATTAATAATTCCCAATCTGATCCACAAAAGTATCCATAAAGATCCTTTGTGTGTGTTCCTTTTGAATGGCTTGTCCATGTCCTTGCCAATTTTGAATCAGGATATTTGTTCTGTTGTTTGATACTTTCTTCACTTACTAAGTTTATTCATATTTTGTCTATCATATTTGATGCAGATGATGGAAATTTTTATCTAACTTTGAATTGTTTTTCCCAAGATGAACTTTTAAGGAAAATAACAGGCTTGTCTTTTGCTCATTTCTGTTTGTTTATATTTTTCAGTTTTATTTGTTGGACTGAATATGATAAAATTAGTAGAAGGAGTCAAACAAAATAATACTCTTTTCCTCCAATGACACTGGCAGATTCCATGTTGTCTTGTCATTTTAGTATTTAAATATCTGGTAGGACAGGCCATTTCCTCCCACCAACTCAGGATGGAAAAAACATGTCTCTAAATAACATTCAGCAGTGATAGATAGGCATGTGACGCAAGACAGCCAATTCATACCATTCATACTTGTTTTCCATGATAATGAACAGTAGAAATATTACAAAAAGATAGAGGGTCAGTTTTAGGATGTGTAAAAGAAGTACTAAGAGTAGGTAGCCTTAGCCATGTCATAAAGGAAATATTCAGCTTTCCTGTAGCCCATAAGTTTGTTAATTGTTGAGTGGTATTAGGTACAAATTGACACATGCTCACAGACATCTTTTCAACAGTGATGCCCTACGTAAATACTGCCCATGACAAAATCTTTCACATGTAGACTTCCTTGGATTCCTTCCTAGTCCTGGATATCATTACTCTTTGTTGTTAATAGTAAGCATTAATATTTGATCTCAGATCCTCACACCTAAAATTTATTTTTATAATATTTTTTATTAACTCTTTGAGAATTTTATAGAATGTGTCTTGATAATGTTTCTTCTCTCCTGTTCCCTTATCTCATCCCTGATCTTTTGCCATTTCACTAATTCTGCCAAATTTGTGTCTTTTAATTTTATGTTAAAAAGATATGTACAATGAATTAATTCCAGTGTAAAGAAAAATGAAAATCGCAGGCAAATGGATGGAGCTGTAATTTACTGAATGAGAAAACCAGACCCAGAAACTTAAAAAAGAAATAAATGAAGAGAATAGAGTTAAATGATATGCATTTTAATGCTCTCACAGACACTATCAAAACATTTTTAAAAACATTCTGCTTAATTTATATATTTAAAAACAGTTATAGCACAGACAGAATTGTAACTTAAATTGCTGCTTATTAAATAACACACTTGTCAATTTAAAATCGACAGTGCTAGATTAAGAAAAGAATAAAGAAGTACCCCTTCAGGTAAGTACCAAAAATTTAAGGATTATTAGAAGAACAAAAATGCTAATGAGTTTAAAAACTAGATTTATTTCTACTGTATTTTTAACCACTAAATATTAAATTGTCAGTTTGAGGTAGAAGTCACTGGAATAATGATTGGGCAGTGAGAAGGTCACATAGAAAATCTAAATATGTGTGCATGTGTTTGAATCTGTGGTGTATATTAAAGTAATTAGCATAGGGCATTTCATCACTCACATCATTTGCATATTGTGTCTTATCCTAAATTCAGTATCATACAGCATGTCTTTTTATTTGCCAATATTAGACTAGAATAGAATGGGAAGGTTTTTTTTTCTGTCTTTGTTTTCACTAAGAGATGCATGTGATTTAGCTATATGAAACTATTCAAACAGTACATGGGAAAATGTAGAATCGGTAGAAGGGTTGAAAATGTGCTCCATAAGAAAGGAAGTAATTAAAGAAGTCTTAGGAGTAGATAATTGATTGATAAGATAGGGTACCATTAAACATGAAAGGGAATATCATGCTACATATCCAAGTCTATACCTTAAGGTTGTCTTGTTCCCTTTTAGAATAGAAATAAAATTGGGAGTCAAGTCTTCTTGACTCCTGTCATGCTGCCCATATTTTATTCTTTATCACTTGTAAATGTTGTTTCTTTATGGCTCTGTAACAGGTACCTATGATCAAACAGCTACCGTTCATGCAGCACAGCTCCACACCATCACTGAGGCATCACAAGGAAGACTGAACTAAATGCTTTTGCACATATCAAGTACTTGATCACTAGAGCTACTTTGAAATTTTCCAAAGTGGTCACTCTCACCATCAGTGAGCCCTTCCCTGATGTCCTCTGTGTACTACTCAGGTTCCAGGACAATTCTACTCAGCAACTGGTCTTTGTTCCTGAAACAGTTTTAGGATTTTTTTTTAATATGTATGTTAAAGCTACAAAAACAAATAATTTTTTAATCTACAATTCTGGAGGGGACTCACTAATTATATATTATATATCCATTCTATTTGTATGTTTTCCACTGTAATTATCTATAATCCTAAAAAAATATGACTACGGTTTTTTCACTTAGAGATTATTTATCATCTTAATTCCCAAAGCAATAATTACAATAGAAAAGAAAATTAAGCATGTGAGAGTTTTCCATTGGACCTTCTATAGACTAAACTATTGTTATATTTAGAAAATGAATGGAAATGAACTAAGGCTAAAACTCCTTTATTCCATTGGGACCCAACATTTTGAAGGATTTCTACACCGTTCCACAACAGTACCAGTATGGCCATCAACATCAAGGAAGCGATTTTATGCATTTATCTATGTGGACATTACAGTAGCTCGAGTAACTAAAATCCACATTCTGGATTTTGCTATATTTTTTAATTATCATCCCTGAATATATGCAATATTGGAAAATAGAAGATATATACTTTCCCAAAGAGAAATACTTGCAAAAATATTTCACTTTTTGGGTAAAAATACAGTCTTTGTGAGTGATAAATGACAAGTCAGAAATTTCTAAGCTACTTTTCATCAAATTCAGTTAAGTGATATACTCAAAACCAAGCCATAGCTTGCTACCATTGGAAACTCTGCCTCAAAGGTAAGCACTGTGCCATATGCTTCTAACGTGTCACATGCATCTCAGCAGCTCAGAACACAGAAAGATGAGGACAAAATAATTTATGCTACCAAGTAAAACTAAGCAAGATTCTGTCACAAAATTTAAAATGGGTCTGTGTATGTGTTTATTTGTCTTTTTCAGAGATATCTAAATCCGTCCAATGTCCAAAGTGTTATATTGGTACATTCTTTGGTACATTCTTAGCATCTTCATGACCTCGGAGATGACTAGGTCTCTCTGATGAAATCAACTGCAAGTATAGCAAGGCTCATAAGATCATCATCATATACTGCTAAGGGATATGTAGCCCACTGACATCAGTGATAAATTGGACATTTTACACCATACATTATCATAGCTCATACCAACACTGCTAAAAGACAATAGATACTTCAAGAACAAGTACATGAAGGCCATGAGGCTACCAATATATCTTTCATACACCATATCCTTTGCACTACTATCAATATTTATCATATCACTACTATATCCTATTGCCAGATCCGGCATGCTCACAGAAGGGACAGTATGAAATTGTTCTTGCCCCTTGAGCCGAGCCAACAGGGCATGGGTCTTCTTGAGTTCTGACAGTTGCTGAAGGCATAAGGCTTGTTTGTATAATAATGTATATATTTTACTTTATGCTCCAATTTCAGGGAATGTTTTCCCTGGCAAGGTTAATGACTCCATGGTAATCAGAAGCAGCATGATTCCAGAAAGTGAGAATGTGTCTACAGTTCCTCAGCTATGCAAAAAATAGGGATCCATTAAATTCTAAAAAGTCTTTAATTTCTTTATTTCTTTCTTGACAAAGGTATCGTTGAGTAGAGCTTTGTTCAGCTTTTATGTGGATGTGTGTTTTCTGTTGCTTTTGTTGCTATTGAAGACCATCCTTTGTCCATGATAATCTGATAGGATGCATAAGATTGTTTCAATCTTATATGTTGAGGCCTATTTTTGTGACCAATTATATGGTCAATTTTAGAGAAAGTACCATGAGGTGCTGAGAAGAAGGCATATTCTTTTGGTTTTGGATGAAATGATCTATAGATATCTGCTGAATCCATTTAGTTCATAACTTCTCTTAGTTTCACTGTGTCTTGTTTAGTTTCTGTTTCCATAATCTGTCCATTGCTGAGAGTTGGATGTTGAAGTCTCCCATTAATATTGTATGAGGTGCAATGTTTGCTTTGAGCTTTAGTAAAGTTTCTTTTATGAATGTGGGTGTCCTTGCATTTGGAGCATAGATGTTCAGAATTGAGAGTTCATCTTGGTAGATTTTTTTCTCTGACAAGTATGAAATATCCTTTGTTACCTTTCTTGATAACTTTTCATTGAAAGTCAATTTTATTCTATATTAGAATGGTTACTCCAGCTTGTTTCTTGGGACCATTTTTGGAATTTTTTTCCCAGCCTTTTACTCTGAGTTAGTGTCTGTGTTAACTTTGTCACTGAGGTAGGTTTCCTGTATGCAGCAAAATGCTGGGTCCTGTTTATGTATCCAATCTGTTAGTCTATGTCTTTTTATTGGGGAATTGAGTCCATTGATGTTAAAAGATATTAAGTAAAAGTGATTGTTGCTTCCCGATGTTTTTGTTTGTTTGTTGTTGTTGTTGTTGTTGTTGTTGTTAGAGATGGAATTATGCTTATGTGGCTATCTTCTTTAGGGTTTGTTGATAGATTACTTTCTTGCTTTTTCCAGGATGTAGTTTCCCTCTTTGTGTTGGAGTCAGCTATTAGAAATAATGAACTCATGAAATTCTGAGGCAAATAGATGGAACTAGAAAATATCATCCTAAGTGAGGTAAGCCAATCACAAAAGAACACACATGGTATGCACTCACTGATAAGTGGATGTTAGCCCAAATGCTCAGAATACCCAAGATACAATTTACAGACTGCATGAAGCTCAAGAAGAAGGAAGACCAATGTGTGGATGCTTCCATCCTTCTTAGAAAGGGGAACAAAATACTTGTGGGAGCAAATACATAGACAAAATGTGGAGCAGAGACAAAGGAAAGGATATCCAAAGACTGCCCACCTGGAGATTTATCCCATATACAGTCACCAAACCCAGACACTATTATGGATACCAAGAAGTGCATGCTAACAGGCTCTTGATATAGCTTTCTCCTGAGAGGCTCTGCCAGGGTCTGACAAATACAGAGGTGGTTGCTCGCACCTAACCTTTGGACTGAGCACAGGGTTTCCAATGGTGTCCCCAATGGATTAGTTAGAGAAAGGATTGAAGGAGCTGAAGGGGTTTGCAACCCCACTGGAAGAACAATAATATCAACCAACAATATCCCCACCCCCAGAGCTCCCAGGAATTAAACCACCAACCAAGGAGTACAGCTGGGGGGACCCATGGTAAAAAACAGCATATGTAGCAGAGTATGGTCTTGTCAAGCATCACTAGTAGGAGAGGTTCTTGGTCCTGTGAAGGCTCTATGCCACAATGTAGGTGAACTCTTGGTCGGGAGGTAGGAGTGAGCGAGTGGGTGGAGGAAAACCTTCATAGAAGCAGGGGAGGGGCAATGGGATTGGGGGTTTTGGGGTGTGTGAACCAGGAAATGGGATAACATTTAAACCGTAAATAATAAAAAATCCAATTTAAAAAAAGAAAAAGAAAAAAAAGAAAGTATCTCTCATTGAACCTTAAGCTCATTGCTTAACTAGAATGGCTGGATAGCAAGTTCCAGGGATCTACTTTCTTTGCACCCAGATCTGAAGCTACAGGCTTTATTTTGTGGATGCTAGGACTTTAACTTGGGTACTTTTGATTGCATACCGAGAACTTAAACCCCCACTGAAACAGTTTTCCACACCCTTGAATCTAACTTCTGAAAAAGAAGCCCTGTTGTTTAGCCCAGGTATATAAACTATAATAGGTATGAAAATAAGATTAAAAAAAAATAAGGATCCAACATGGATTGTATGATGCACTTCATAGACATGAAGGAACAGAGGTAGCTATACTAAGGAGCCAGATTTCTCAGAAAGACATTAAGGAAGAAGATAAAGAGATTTAGTGAGTAGTAATCTCAGGGCAAGATCCCACACAGTTAAGCTTATTCTTTGTGTTCACATTTGAGCAAGAAATAGTTTAGACTTTTAATCTGGAATGAACTACAATTCAGACATGGAGGGCACACTTGTAATCTAGAGGCTGGAAAGCACAGACTTGTCATCTAGAACTTGAGTAATAGTGGCCATGAAAAGCATACTCCCAAACATGGTAATACACACCTTTAATCCCAAGAGACAAAGGCAAGCATATTTCTGAGTTCATTGCCAGCTTGAGGCAATGTAAATTCTAGTGAAGAAAAGTTTAGGTCCAGGCATGGTGGTGCATGCCTTTAATTCTAGCTTTCAGGAAACAGAGCCATACAGATCTCTGAGTTCAAGGTCTAATTACAGAGCAAGTTATAGGACAGCAAAGTTTAGGAAATAAAGGATTCGAGAAACAGAAAGCTGGCAATAATATAATACAATAATGGGACCCTTTTTGAACTACAGCAAGCAACAGAACTTTGGCCTTGTGGCTCTATCTTTGGAGTCAAGGGACTAAGGTCTTCAAGTACTAATGTGTGGGATAATCAAAGGGGAACTTGGGGTAAATGACTGAATTGACATGCAATTTCGGAGGAAGTAGCATATTCGATATAAAAGACTGGGCATTTGACTGCAAGATAGAGCTATCTCGAGCAGAGAGATATTTGGGGTACAGAGCTATCTGGAGCAGAGAGATATCTCAAGCAGAACACAGAGCTGTCAGTTTGCATCCATCACTGACTCCAGATGTCCTTCATCTGCTGATCTCAAACTCACCTTCCTCAGACCATCTGACCAAGCTGAGACTGGTCCTCCGTGTATGAGCCATATAGTGCTTTAGTTTAATATGAAGCTCACTAGTATGGCCACAATGTGCCAACCCTCAGTTGTGACTCCCACATAGGCAAAGAAAGCCACAGCTTTAAGAACAATGTTGGATGCATCACACACAGTACCTGATTTCAAATTCTACTGAAAAGCCAAGTAACTGAAACAGCAAGGCATTAACAAAAATCAGCACATAAACCAATGTTATAGAACATTAGACTTCAAAAGAAACCCATGACACTGCAGCCACCTTATTTTTATCAAAGATTTTTTTAAATATCCATTGGAGAAAATTCAGTAACTTCAAAAATGGTGCTGGAAAAATGGATGTCTATACATGGGTAACTGAAATTTGATCCCTCTCACTTCAAATCAAGCCAAGATCAAGCCAAGAACTAGATGAAAATACCCAAACAGTACATAACTGTTTAACACAGAAACTGTTTGTTTCTATGGAATTTGAAAGCTTCTGAACAGCAAGAAATGATTAAGAGAGTGAAGTGGCATTCTAGAGATGGGATAAATGCTTCTAGCTATGCAAATCAAAAGATATTGATATATATATAATATAATATAATATAATATGAAATCAAAGAGTAAAAATCAGATAAAATCAATGTTACTCAATAAAATATATAGCCAGTTCTCAAGAGAAAAAATATGAATGTCAATAAATATACACAATAATGTCCAACATTTTTAATCATCAAGGAACTGCTCTAAGATTTCATTTATTCAGTCAGAAACGTTATTACATCGAAAGTGAGCACCAATTTTTGGCAAAGGTTCAGAAGAAAATAAGAAATTGGTTGAGTTTCTGTGGAAATTACTCTTGTGGGTCTCCAGAAACTAAACATATAACTACCATATGACCCAGAAAATGTCAAAAGCAATCTAAGTCAGCATACTATAGAAATTCTTATGAATTTATTTCAGCATTCTTCATGGTATAGAAGCTGTAGGATTAGCTTATAGGTATCCACCAACAGCTAAATGGCTTTTAAAATGTGATATATATATATATATCACATTTTTATATATACATATATATGTATATATGTATATGTATATATAATATTCTCATGTAATTAATGAAAAAAATATCTTTGTATTTCTAAATATGATACTATGAGCTTACATATCTGATCAATTTGATGCACTGAATCTTGTGACCCTGGTGTTATTATACAACCTTTATGCAGTGACCACACCTATTCTGGTTTTGTTTCTGCTGTATGAGTTTTAACGTCCTTACAAAAATCAACTTATAGAGAAATTTTCTACTAGGCTTACAGTTCCAGGGTATATATAGTCCATCACATGAGGCAGTCATAGTGACACAACATCCACAATCAAGGGCAGAGAAAAACAAATACACTCATGCTGCCTGCTTCTGTTCCATATATTCACAGGTTTTCTTCACAGGTAGGCAACTCAGAGCTCCCCCCTTGGAATGGTGCCACCTACAGTGGGCTGGGCCTTAATCTCTCATGAGCTCATGAAGCAATTAACAACCATGACAATTCCCACAAAGAGGTCCATAGGCCAATTTGATCTTGATAATTACTCATTAAGACCAAGATGACTTTAGGCTGTGCCAAGTTGACCATTTAAATAAACTGCTACAATCCTATTTTTCCTACGTGTAGCTAGAAGTTGTAGATAGCTGTAGTACTGTAGATAGCATAATTATATTGCCTAGCTCAGATTTAACATTAGTGTTATTGTGTAAAGCAACACTAAGCCAGATGTGTTACAAATGCATATTGGATTTTTTTTTGTCACATTTCTTAAATAACTAATGGCCTCCTTTCCCTTTTCCATGATTCTTCACTACTTTTTAAAGTGTTACGAAAAAAAAGGGATTTTTAAAATTAGAATTTGAATAAGAAAATGAGTATAACTGAATTTTATTGAAAAAACGCAATAATAAAATATTTACTAGCTGCCGTAGTTACTTTTCCAGTTGCTATTATAAAGTACCCTGACAAAGCAACTTAAGGAAGAAAAGGGATATTTTGACTCATAGTTCAAGATTACTGTCCATCATGGTGTGCAGGTCACATCAGCAGCAGTTTGAAAAATCTGTGCATATTGCCTCTGCAGTCATGAAATCTGCAGATTTCTCGTGCTCAGACCGTAGCTTCCAGTTTAGATATCCCAGAATTTCAGCCCACAGAATAATGCCACCCACAGTTGGCTAATCTTTCTCCTTCTATTAACATAGTAAATATAATTCTTCACAGATATAGCCAGACATCAATTTCTCAAGTGATTTTAGATTTCACCAAATTGACAACTTAGTTTAATATAAAAGTGCCCAGTAACATAGATACAGTAGTCAATACTAACAAACAATCTATATAGTCATACCAGGGCATCTCCCCAGACTAGCAACCCTGAGAAAAGCAATTAAAAAGAAAAAGCACTGTGGTGGTTTGAGTAGGTAGGGTACCCATAGATTCATGAGTTTGAATGCTTGCTGCAAGGGGTGCTATTAGGAGGAGTACCTAATTGGAATAGGTGCGGTCTTGTTAGAGGAAGTATGTTTAATGTTACACACACACACACACACAGACACACACACAGACACACACACACACACACACACACACACGCACACATGCATACATGCTCAAGCTCTGCCCAGTATGGAATCTAGTCTCATCCCTGCTGCCTGCAGATGAAGATGTAGAACTCTTGACTCTTAGGTTCTCCAACACCAGGTCTACCTCATGCTGCCAGCTTCCTACCATGAAGATAATGGACTAAATCTCTGGGAGTATAGGCCATCCCAATGTAAATGTTTTCCTGTATAAGACTAGCCTAGGTTACGGCGTCTCTTTGCAGCAATAAAACCCTAAGACAATCATTATGGGAGACTAACTTCTCATTGCTTCTTAGTTTTTGGCTAAGGTCAACAAATGTAGAAAAGGATAATTTCATTTATAAGTGTGATCAGATTCGTTGAAGCTTTAAAGTGTATGGGTCGTGTAAAATCATAATGAGGTTTTATTTAAGAATACATGCATTTTGTTATGATTAGTCCCTTAATCATAAAAGCTATATATGATAATAAATAATTCATAATTGAAATATTCATGCAAAATCCCATGCTAAGTGTTTGAAGCCAAAGTCTATAAAGGGAATATATTTCTGCCGTGTAAAGGTTTTCTCAGCAAACAAGGCTCTTAGTCTCTAATGAATAAATATTTTTACCTCTGTTTAGAGCCAGACACTGAGTATACATCAAAGACCTTGCAGCAAAGTGAACTGAATTAAAGAGATAAAGCAGAGCTTCTCTTGGGAAAACTGCTAAGTAATTGCACCCATTAACTATGAATTTTCAACAGGTGCTACTTAAATGTTATGTAGAGTCCACTTTCTGTTTAATAATGTATCTTAGTTGTGAGTCACCATGGCAAATTGCGTACATTTATGTTGTGTGGAATTACTGCACCTCTTTCTAAACAAATAGAGATAGACATGTCATTTGGTAAGTGTTAAGGGGCACCACATTAGTTATGACCAGAATTTTCCTCCAGAAATCACTTCTGTCAATAATCCTATCTCGACTGGGAGGAATGGGAGGCGAGGGCATTCAATTTAGACAGCAAGTTGCTGAAAATGCGTTTTGGAGATAACAGAGCCTGGATCCAGAAGCTACAAAACTGCCTTCTTACTGTGTTATCCAAATATGAAGGTAAAGCAGGGCAGTTCTGTGTCTTCACACTGAGTCCTTATGAAACATGAAGTGTGTATGAATATCAAAATATCTGCGGTCAGCTCCACAACCAGAGCTCCAAAAACGCTAAAAGTTTGTCTTGCAGTGTCTAAAAGCAAAGACCTGAGGCAAGACCTATAAACGTTATTTAAAATACGTGTTAATTGGACATTAATAAGGTGGATGATTCCACAGAGAGAAATACTTAAACCCTTTTTGAATAGCCACCATGAATATAAAGGAATTAATGAAATATGTGCATTGCGAAGCAATTAAAATTGTTAAATATAAACATTTTTATTTAGAATTTTGAAATTTAGAAATGTAAAGCTGAAGAGCCTTGGTTTGCTGAGCAATATGATCTCTGAAAGAGTAAGTAGGCAAAAGCAAATCCGTTTATAATGAGCAACCAGTGATAGCTCTGTGGTTAATTTTTGCCTGAGGCTTGATAGGACATAACTTTGTTTAAAATACATGCAATTAATCACTGAATTGAGACAGAAAGATGGAAAAGCAACAACAACAAAAAATGTTCAAAGCACACTGAAGATAAGGTAAATAGTGTGATGTGGTCAGAGATGAGGATAGCCTGTTGTAAGTGGTAGCAATCATATTTTTTTTATTTTTGTTCTTAGTATTTAATCAAACCCAGTAGCTTGTATTATCAAAGTTACAGTTTCAGTTTATGTTTTTCTGTGTTCTGTGTTGACATATCATCATTATTTGCATCCAAATAGAAACCTCATTATCAGATGGATGTAGTCGTATTCTCTAATGACCAGGATAGGACACACTAATATGATGTATAGAAATATTGGATGCCTTTATTGTGCTGGGCATATATTTTCTTTCTATTTATAGAAATCACTTTTTCCAAAAAGCTGTAGATAGTTAATGCATTGTAATAAGGCCTGTGAAAAAGCCTGGGATGGTAGACAGAAGAAATAATAAAATGAAAATTATATTCTGCATAATTCTCATTCCTTTATATTTTTTCCAAGTAACTATTTTATATAGTAACTGTTTCCTTTTGTGACTAATGGCCTAGTGTCACTACTAAGACATCATAACCTATATAAAATAGCAAATATTCATACATTAATTATTTCAATATTTTATTTATATTCCAATAAATCTGGAATGCCAATAAAATCTTAAATTAGCTTCTCAGTGTTTTGTAATATAAATATTTCCTAAGTAAAGATAATATATTTGACTCCCAACATGTTATAGCTAAATTTTCAAACTTCAGTTTTTGAATTTCTTCTCAGAAACAAGATACAATAGATATTTTTCCACACATGTTTTCATTTAATTATATTACATTATAAAAATCAAATGTGATAAAGTTACAATTCCAAGTTTAAATAGTAGAAATTGTTTCCTCAACATTTACAGTTCTGTACTTTTTAGACCCATGTGTCCATTAAGTGTTTTCAACACTAATGGCGTTGCTAGTTTGAAAGTTATGAATTTAATATACCCGATCCTATCAAATGACTGAGTGCGTGTCTATTCTGATTTTATGTAAAGTGTTAACTTTATATTCTTGTGTGATGAACTTTCATTTATTGAAATACTAATGGATTTGATTTCATTTGATTGTTTTAGACTTTATAACTAGCCAAATTTACTTGCTTTATTTTAGAAATCAAAACCTTTAAATCAACACTTTTCAAATAAATTTTCATTTAAAATGTTCCTGAAAAAGAAAAACTGTCAGTGTTTGTAAACATTTATTGTCCAAATATTTATTTGAGCAAATCATTGAATGAGATAGGTCTGAGAAAATGAAGCACTATTTGTTATCACACTGTAGAAATAAGTTTCTGCTTTAATTATAAGGCAGTCACACTCTTATCTGAAATCATATTTGAATCAAGAAAATATAAACTGTTGTCAAAGTCTTGGGGGTTTACATTAAGAGGGCTAGTGTAAGCTGTATTTAAGACTCAGATTCAGGTACAAACTATCTCACTTGCCAACAGAGATCAACATGAACATGTTTCTTCCCCTTCCACACAGTCATCCAAAACAAGTGCGAAGCATTTTTCTTAAATTTTTCAGCTACAGTCAATTTAAAAAGCAAAGTGATATTCAAAGAGTATTCTAAAGGCACAAAGTTATAGGCAGTTAAACTAATCTTTCTTCATACTATTAAAACTGAGCTTTAGCTGCAGGAAAAAAATTAAAGAGATGAACAAAATTTACTACATACAGAATTGTTTCTCTCTACCAGTGAGTGAAAGAGTAGAGTTGTTTTAAGGGAGACAAAATATTCATGATAAGCAACTAGAAATAACTGCTATTCCTTCCACTTTAGTTTCATGTCTTGTTGCAACAAAGTATTTGGCAAAGTATCATAAAGAAGGAAGGGTTTATTCCATTTCACAATTCAAGAGTATGAGGGATTGTGGAAGAAAGTGGCTACTGCAGTAGGGGCTGATGATCAAACACAACCACAGTGTGAAGGCATAAGAGACGCACAGCTAGACTGCTCAAATTGCTTTAACCTGATGTAGAAAATACATGGTAAGCATACCCATGGCTAAACTTAATGGTAAAGAGAAGCTTTAAAAATTATAGTTATAAAGGGACTCATGTCATTCTGTAATTATATTTTTCTCCAAAAGCATATACCAACAATTATAAGTAAGAATCAGCATCATTGAATACGGTTATCTTGCCGAGTTCGGAGAGAAAGCACATATTATGTTCTATGTTTCAGCACAAGAACATAATAAATAAAATGAATGGGCCCATGCTCTCAAGACAATAGCCATCCATAGTTTTCTCTTTGTTTTCACATGGCAAAAGTTCAAAATTAGCCATGCATATAAGATAACTTTACATCACAACATAATGACTCGTATGCACATTTCATAATCATACGAGAAACTTTGAATTGTGGGGAGAAAAAAGGTAGAGCAAAGCAAGAACAAAAGAGAGAAAAGATATGGGATACGAAGAAAGAAGGAAAATTTTTAATAAATCCGTTCTGCTACCAAAGTTCATGTGAAGTTTTTAAATGGTAGTGGGAGCTCTTACTGAGTTTTCCAAAGCATCTCCCGGACATATTATATATGCGTGTATCAGAAGAAAATTTCAAACTTGCCTTTACAGCTATTTTTATAAGTACAAATATTTTCAAGCTGTTCAAATAAGCACTTACATGTTATTTAAATTGTAAACAATTTGATAGCTCCATTTATTACATTTAGCTTTAGCATTAAAGAAAAAATGCATGAAAACCAAAATGTCCAACTTTTCTATTATTGTTCTATCTATACCTTAATGAATTTTAAGATTAAATATTAAAATAACTGAGATCTAAAGAATTTGAGAGACAATATCATTTAAAATGACAGCAAATTTGGGTGAATATTTTTAAATATTTTATTCTAATTAAAAGTAAGGTCCTGTAGAATTGGCCCAGTGTGTAAAGTGTTTGTTATGTAAGCATGAGGACCTGAAGTCAGATCTCCAGCACTCACAAAAACATTAGACATGGTGTGTAAATCTATAATACGAGAGCTGTTGGGGACAGAGGAAGACGTGTGCAGCATATTGGCAAGCCAGCATAAGGAATTATGAGCTCTAAAGTTAGCAGCATTGGCTGAACAAGGAAAACCAAAGGGAGTGTGAAGAATATACAATATCCTCCTCTGACCTCCATGTTCAAAACTACAACCACACACATATAACCAGGCTCTCATCCACACACACAGAGAAAAGCACACATTCAACCACATGCACATAATACACAAAAGCAAAACTCTTCTATCATACAATAATCACTTGGTCAATTTGGAAAGATATTTTGATTTTTCATTGTGATTTAAGTTAATTTAAAATATGTAGAATATTTTATTCATTTTCTGTGACATGGACTTACATATACCATAACCAAAAATTAAGTCACAGGAGATTACAGTTATTAAAATTAAAAGTGATTACTGAAATTTGAATGATATCTTTTCTAGCTTAAGATATTTATGGCCTGCTATAAAATAACAAGTGGTTATGATGTCGATGTTGTTGTTGTGATGGTGGTGGTGGTTGTTTCTAAATTTATTGTTGCTAAACCATAAGTAACATTTCATGTCAGACTGCTATCTTCTTGTCATAGTAGAGTCACTAACTCTTACGTTGTTCCTCTCATAAGCACAGTTCGTTTTATTTAATCTTTTATATATTTAATTTATTTTTTACACTCCAGATTTTATTCCCCGCCCAGCCCACCCTCTAACTGTTCCACATCCCATACCTCCTCCCAAAACCTCTGCCTCCACAAGGATGTCTCCATCCTTCACCGTCCACCCAACCAGACCTCTAAACTTCCTGGGGCACCCAGTCTCTTGAGGGTTATGCATCTTCTCTGGATGAACCTGGCAGTCCTCTGCTGTGTATGTGTTGGGAGCCTCATATCAGCTGGTATATGCTGCCTTTTTGGTGGTTCAGTGCTAGAGAGATCTTGGGGGTCCAGATTAATTAAGACTGCTGGTCCTTCTACAGGGTTGCCTTCCTCCTCAGCTTCTTTCAGTCTTTCCCTAATTCAACCACAGTGGTCAGCAGCTATAGTCCATTCGTTGGATGCAAATATCTGCAACATACTCATCTGCTTGTTGTGTTTCGGAGGGCAGTCATGATAATTCTCTTTTTTGTGAGTGCTCCATAGCCTCAGTAATAGTGTCAGGCCTTAGGACCTCACTTTGAGCTGGATCCCACTTTGGGCATATCCCTGGACGTTATTTTCCTCAGGTTCCTCTCCATTTTCATCCCTGCAGTTCTTTCAGACACAAACAATTATGGGTCAGAGATTTGGCTGTGGGATAACAACCCATCCCTCACTTGATGACCTGTCTTTCTGCTAGAGGTAGGCTCTATAAGTTCTCTCTTCTGACTGTCGGGTATTTTATCTAAAGTCCCTTCCTTTGACTCCTGAGAGTTGCTCACCTTCCAGGTCTCTGGTGCATTCTGGAGGGTCCTCTCAACCTCCTACCTTCCGAGGTTAACTGTTTTTGTTCTTTCCACTGGCCCTCAGGGCTTCAGTCCTTTTCCTTCACCTAATACCAGATCAGGTTCCCCACACCCCTCAACAACTTTCCCTCCCAGGTCCTTCCCTTCCTCCCCACTTGTGATTGCTGTCTTCTCCCTCCCAAGTAGGACTGAGGTTTCCTTACTTGAGCACTTCAGCTTGTTGACCTTTTGGAGTTCTATGGACTCTATCTTGGGTATTCTGTACTTTTTTTGGGGGGGGGTGCTAATATTCACTTATTAGTGAGTACATGCCATGCATGTCATTTTGAGTCTGAGTTACCTCACTCAGGATGATATTTTCTAGTTACATCCATTTAACTGTAAAGCTCAAGATATCCTCATTCTTAATAGCTGAGTAATATTCCATTGTGTAAATGAACCACATTTTCTGTATCCATTCTTCTGTAGTGGGACATCCGGGTTGTTTCCAGCTTTTGGCTATTACAAATAAGGCCACTATGAACATAGTGAAACATGTGCCTTTGTGGCATGCTGGGCTATCTTTTGGGTATATTCCCAAGAGTGGTATTGCTGGGTCTTCAGGTAGATCTATTTCCAATTTTCTGAGAAACATCCAGATTGATTTCCAGAGTGGTTATACCAATTTGCAATCCCACCAGTAATGGAGGAGTGTTCCTCTTTCTCCACATCCTTGTCAACATGTGTTGTCACCTGAGGTTTTGATCTTAGTCATTCTGACTGGTGTAAGGTGGAATCTCAGGATCATTTTGATTTGCATTTCTTTGATCACTAAAGGCTTTGAACATTTCTTTAGGTGCTTCTCAGCCATTCCAGATTCCTCTGTTGTGAATTCTCAGTTTAGTTCTATACCCCATTTTTGATTGAATTGTTTAGTTTTTTTGCTGGTTAGCTTCTTGAGTTCTTTATATATTTTGCATAGCTTCTGTAAGGCAACGGACATAGTCAATAAGACAAATCAGCAACTTACAAATTGGGAAAAAATTTTCACTAACCCCACATCTGATACAGGACTAATATCCAAAATATATAAAGCACAGCTCTTAAACAACCCTCAAGACACATTCTAAAGAGCATTCTAAGGCCCAGAGAGGGAAATATTTCATGGTCTCACTCATAGATGAAATCAACAAAAGTTGGTCTTACAGAAGTTGGTAAGTATTGGTTACCAAGGTTGATGTAGAGGAAGATAGGAGAATAATGTGGAAGACATTCATATAAAGGATAAAAAATATTTGTAAGATAAGAGAGATAAAATTACTATATCTATTGTACAGTATGGTGGATTGTTAGTGTACTGAATAGAAATCAGGTGTTTTACCATCATCTCAGATGTGCTAACATAGGTCTTACTAGTCATTCTACAAAGTATACATAAGTGCAAACCTTGTCTTATACATCCCCAATTCATTAATTGCTTATTCACTCATCCTGCCTTACCTTCTAGTTTACATACATTACTAATCTTATGACATTATTGTGTCTTAAGCTTTTTTAATGACCCTAAGCAGAAGGTTCCTAGCTACTTATGAGAGTCTCTTTGTGAATCCTGTGCTTCTTTCTACACAAAAATGTTTCCAAGAGCTCTGGTATATTTTTTGCCTCATATCTTCCCTACCAGGTAACTCTTCTTGCTCGTAGCTACTGCTGGTCCTTCTTACTCTATTCTATGGCTTGTATTCAGTAGGATCCATCCATGACTATCAGTGTTTGAGGATCAATCTGAAAGTATAGAATAACTGAATTTTAGTACTTCCATATGCCCACTTTACTACTAAGGCAGCATTTGTTGGGCCTGCATGGGTCTGTATTAGGGTTTGCATACGCGCGCGCACACACACACACACACACACACACAAACACAGCTTCCAGTGTAGTGTATGAACGGGGGAGGCTCTGACTCTTGTGCCTTCTCTTGGGCTCTTCTCCTTCTACTTGTGTGTTTTGTCCAGTTCTGATGTGTTAGTTTTGGTTTTACCTTATTATATTATATTTTACTTTATTTTTCTTCCTTATAAGCCAGTTTATTTTCTAATGAAAAGGAAAGGGAGTGGATCTTGATGGAAGATGTAAGGAGGGAATAGGAGGAATAAAAGAAGTAGAAACAGTTATCAGGATATGTCACGTGTGACAAAAATATGTTTTCAATAAAAAATAAAAATTTACTTTTCTGAGATTATCATACAATGAAATGTAAGTACAAAGAACAAGTAACTTCCAAGGGTAACTGGTGTGCACTACTATTTCTGAGGAGACAAGAATAAATATCAACCAATTTAAGATAGGAAACCAATGACAGACTAAAGTATGAAGACCACTGAAGTCTAGAAAGGTGAACCAGTGAGTTTTATCGGGATTACTTAAAGGAATACAGGTAAAGAATTGTTATGATTCCAAGAACAGAAATGACTCGAAAGCTTCTCAGTGAATCTCTATATATGTCTCCCATCTTACTTTATGAGTCTTAAGGGTACATATAAGCTCCACCCTAGCTGCTTGCAGATATGACATGTTGGTAGTGAAAAGCTTAATTCATGGCTACCATGAATATGACATGTTTATCGAGTTTTCTAATCACTCATATTGGTGTATATAAATAATACTGTTCTTCCTATTCCTGGGAGTCACCTTCATTCTGACATACACCAGAGATTTTCCTCTTGCCTGACCTTCCCACACAGACTTATGGGCAAAAGATATTATCCTCAGAGAAAATTGCTTTAGTAGTTTTTTTCTTGGTCACCTCCAAGTGGTGCTGGTGTAGAAACCAGGGCTAAGTAAGTATTTGAAAGTGCATTTACATTTCCAACCAGCTAGCACTTCTTGAGTAAACCTGTCTGCTAAGTTATCTCTATTTCCAATTCAATCATGTCAACGTGACTGCAAAGCTTACCATTCGAGCACCTAGTGCAGAGGAATTGTTAATGTTACAGTGAAATAAAGGGGTGGGTGGGTTGCTTCTATCAACCATTCTCTGGGTAGGATTTCTAGAATGTAAAATGAGATGCCCCACAGCAGTAGTCACAAGCCTCAAGTGCTGTCTTCAGTATGCCAGGAAGAATCCAATACATCCAAAACAAAATTATGCTCGATTTGAATTGCCAAAACATCACCCATTCTGACAATATTATGAGAATCAAATCAGTGAAGTGGGTGTCTAAATTAAAACAACAGTTTTAATTCAATGCAGCCAGCTACATTAAACTTTTTAACTTGCAATTTGTTTATCTAAAATTAAATTCAGGCAGATATGAAAGGTCTTTTCCCACTTCAGGTCTTCTGTGGAGACTGTTGAGGAACACATCATTTCTCCACTGTTTCACCTCAAGACCTGCTGACTCCATTCTTTCCTTGAGTTAGAAAGAATCCTTTATGTGGATGTGTGGCACTTCCTACCTTCTTTCTGCCCATTATTAGCCAGCCGTTTTTGAACTGGTATTGTGCTACCTTTTTTCAGGAAGTCAAATTACTACTTTAAACTATTAAAAAGAAACTAACTTTTAAAAGAAAATTGAGACTTTTTAAAACTTTAAAAAAAAAAAAGAAGAGTATTCTAATGTCAAATATACTTTGTGAAACAGAAATTCTATGACTATTATAATAATCATTACCCAGGAATAATATCTATCATGCTGCTATTGTAAGTTTTTTTTATTCAGTCATCTATTCTCTCACACACTGCATCAGAGTAGCAAAAAATATTGTCAGTGTTGATGATTACTTAACACATATAAAATCATAAATACATATGCAAATCCAAGAATTTAAATCCTAGCCCAGAATGTTTATTTGCTCTTTTCATTAATATATAACCCCAAATTTAAATTTCCTAAGGACTAACAGTTGACTGTGAAGTTTCATCTTCAAACCATAGTCTAAGAAAAAAACAACTACAGCTTGCTGAGGACAAAGTAGGTAAGAAGCAAAAATGATTCATCTGTGAGAGTAGACTAGATAGATACTGGCTATAGCTGAGAGATCAGAAAGCAGACACTGGTTAGAAGTCTCCTTTTCCTGAGAACCCCATCCTCATGCTCACTGATGCAGCAATGAGGGAAGCTGCTTCTCTGGATTTAACTTTGACCATAAAGAATCAGTTTTATGAAATTCCTGTGACAGGAACCTTGGGAGAAAGTCAACTTGTCATCTCAATGCTAGAAATTGCCAAGAAAGGAAACACTCAGCACAATATGACAGCTTTCTCAGACATTAAAAAGTGGATTTCAAAAATCTTAGAGAGCAGATCTGAGTAATTTCAAAACATCTGTCTTTAAAGAGGGTCAGAGGTCCTGAAAAAAAATCTGTCAAAAAAAATTATAAATGGCCCAATGACAGAGAAGCCAAATAAAAATGTATACAAAGGAATCTAGCAGAGTAACATATTTTTCCTGACTGTCAAGGTAGAAAACAAGGAAAGATTCTTGTATTTTGAACATAGTTTATGTGGAAATAAGATGCTATGTTGTTCAGCTTGTACTGGTAAGAAAAATATTTCCTGATCTGTTTGTCTGTGGGGAAACTGACACTCAAGGAGTTAAAAAAATATAAAAGCAAATGATCTAAGACAACTAAAAATAACTTAAGTATCTATCAAATATTTAAGGCATATTTATTAAAAGTAATTTGGTTATATGCAATACTTGAGACTATGCATTCAATAATCACCAAACAGTAAATTGGCATAAATAGTTACTCTTACTTTTCTTAAAATCTTTCAAATAAAGTTACTAGATGACAATAGCTATAATAGGAAATAAAGTTAATGGATATTCTATATAGAATTGTTTTTTAAGTGAAAATATCGTTCAATGTGCTCATCCTGTCTTTGTCCATATGTAGGGATTTAACAAAACACTCTGCCCTGTGTAGTTAACTGATAACTAGACAGAGTTTGTTTTTTCTCAGTCTAAATGAAGAGGACAGCTAGACAGATGAGGTAACCAAAAGAAGTAAAGGGCATGTCTTTCCAAGACAAAGCCTCTATTGTAGCAAGTGGTAGGCTAGAAGCCCAAGGATCACTGACAGCCAGAGACTGCAATAAGAAAGCCATGCTAATATAATATGATTTCACCTTCTGTAGAGTTTGGTTCACCCAGACATGAAACAAAAGCCTTTCATTATTGAACAAAGATTAGAAAATTTCAGCTTAAAACTATCTACTTTATGAAATAAAAGAAAATATATTTATGAGTGGATGGTATTAGCCTTCATCTATTATTTGAGGAGAAAACACAGATAAATTCTGTGCAAAAAAAAAATAATAATGTGAATTTGATGAGGACAGGAGAGATACCAGCAAGCAATCGCCCCCCTTCTCTTTAGGTGGATAATAATGTAGTTGATTTCTGCAGCAGAGTCCTGCCACTGCCTTTGTGTTCCACTAAGCAGCTCCTCATATAATTACCAGACTGATATGAGCAGTATCCTGATAATCACAGAGACTAGGGAGCACCATGGAAAATGATACAGAGGTCAATTTTTTCTGATTTTCACATAAAATTAGAATGCATGTAGAAAATTACACATCATGAAGCATCCCATCAATTCTCAGCAAAATCCCAAGACCTATAATTAGGCAGATGGCTCAGGAACACCTAGAACAGGAAGAGGCAATCACCAAGAGCCACTCAAGTTTACTAGGAATAAATTATGCCAGATTAATTAAATTATATAAACAGTGAATCTGCATCTCAATGAGGCATTTAATGCAGAGTTTTGCTAATGTCTTTCTGGACAAGATAGATGTGGAGGAAATTTTTGCAAGTTATGTAGATATGTGTTAAACAATCATCCACAAACCATGATAAGTATACAACTCATTACTGAGTCTGAAATGTCTTTACAATTTTTTATTTTAAAAGAGCAGAAGAAAAGGTATGTGCCAATAGAGATAGTTAAACAATCAATGACAAAATTGTAATTAAAGAGTCAACATTATTTTCTTTATGAGGGTTGGCACAGAGGATCAAACTGAGCAAGAAGGAATTTTAGAAGATAAACACAAAATTTAATACTTCAGTTTAAAAAGTCAGACTCATATCTTGAGAATAGTGAGGTTGTGACTAAAAATGAGACAGTCAGATACATTAATGAAATCTGAATTCTATATTACAATATATAATATTTGCAGTTTATAACATAAACATATAAAGTACAAAATATTTTTGTGAAGAAAAGATTTAATGAGTCAATAAATAATAATCCAAATATATATTACATTTCCATAGGACAAAATTTAGCAAAGGAACTAACAACAAGAGTATACTGTTATTTTAATAAAACGTATTAGGAGCTCTGTGTTTGCTTTAGAATCATAAAGTAGTTAATGGGAACATTGGTAGATGATAGTGGTTCCAGGAAAGACTAAACAGATGATGTAATAATAGGTCAGGCTTTTTCAAAGAAATATATTTCTCCCTCTCCACCTTCTCTCCCTATCTCCCTATTTCTCTCTTCCTCCTTCCCCCCTTGCCTCTCTCTCTCTCTCTCTCTCTCTCTCTCTCTCTCTCTCTCTCTCTCTCTCTCTCTCTCTCCCTCCTCTTTCTTTCTGTAAATGGGGAGACAGACTTAAAGGCACTGGCTAGAATGACTCTCAGAAACAGCATGCCAAAATTCTGAAGGGTACACTGACAGCCTGGAGATATGGGAGAAGGGCTAAAGTTGAACGCAAAGCCATTGAGATACAGGTAAGAGAAAAAGCTGAAGATGAAATTCAAATGAAAGGCAGTCTGCCTGCTCAATGCCTTCTTTCCTTATAATTTGGAAGCATCTAGGATTTTCTTTGGACCTTCAAATCGTTGGATAAGACTCACCCCTTTTAAAATAGCAATGTGCTGTATTTATAGTCTGCTGGTTAAATGTTCATTGCTTCTTAAAAGGTAGATTCCCAGAGGTATCTACAATGATATTTGGTCAACTATCTAGCTACAGTGATTTAGACAAGTTGACATATGTACCACAATTCTAATGTCATTAAAAAAAAAACAATTAAAAAGAAGAAGGATTTACTTCAAAAACTTCATCTAGTGAAATATATGTATATGGCAATTCTGATAAAATATTTCAAATTTTAATCTAAAAAGATTTTAAGAAATTTAGATATCTTATGGTAATGTCATAGAAGAGATTTTTTCTATATTTGTTAACTCATTAAAATATTTTATTCATAAAATATGTGTGCCTTGAATGCTTTGTGCCAGAATTTGTGTGAAGAACTGTGGATATCAAAGTGTAATCTGCAGTTCTACTTGTGTCAAAGTATGTGACTGTCTCATTTTAAGTTATAATATTCACCATTCTGTATATATGAGGTTGACATTTTAAACTGAGGTATTAGATTTTTTTTATTTACCATCTAAAACCCATTCCTGCTCGGTTTGATTCATCGTGTCAACCCATGTATTTATTTAAAAACCATTAGGTTTAGCTGTTACTTTCTGAAATGTCTGAAAGATATACGGTAAAATTTACAAATAAATCTGACCAAGTATATTTTCAACCATTGAAGTATGTTAATTCAGAAATAGAATAGACAGAAAGAACTGTGTCATAAAATTTATCCTCAAGGAAGTTGATACTTTAATTACAAAGACAAAAAAGAAAAGAAGAAAAAGAAAAGAATAAAAACGTATATGATTAGAACAGGCAATGACATGGTGTCATGGACCTCAATATCAACAGTGCAGAGTCTTGTTTTTTGTTCAGAAACTGAAATTGGCCTTTGTAATGCTGGGGCCTCAATGGTTTCCTGGTTTCTTCTTTTTTCACTCAACCTACACAATGTGCTGTCCTAAAATTATGAGGATAGGGATATGTCCAAAGCTGGGAGCCACCAGTTACTTCATGAATGGGCTTACAGGTCTGGCAAGCTCATTTCCAATTCCTATCCCAGTTTGTCCTTTTCTTCTATAAAAGACTTTCAGCTTTAACCATGTCTTACTTACAGGAACTATTCCTGATACATAAAAACACTAAAATTTTTCTTCCTCTTGAGCTCCCAGTAATAATTCTCTAGTAATACTCCTTCCTACACCTCCCCTCCCCCAATGTCCATGATCTTTATTCATCAATTCAGGTGACAAGAATCTAGGGCCACTGAGTTGGTGGAAGTTTTGTGTGATTGTGACCTTCTAGTACCCTTGCTCCTGAGTTACATCATACCTGATGTTAGCAAGTTTCTGTCTCCTATTTCAATACATAATAACACTCATTAGTCGAAAAAGAAAAATAAAAGAAGCAAGGAAGGAAGGAAGAAAAGAAAGAAGGAAGAAAGGAGGGAAGGAGGGAGGAAGGAGGAAAAGAAAGGGAGAGAGAAAGAAAGAAAGAAATAAAGAAAGAAAGAAAGAAAGAAAGAAAGAAAGAAAGGAAGGAAGGAAGGAAGGAAGAGGAAGAAGAAGGAGGAGGAGGAGGAAGAGGAGGAAGGAAGGAAGGAGAGAAAATAAAATATTGATTGTCTACTTTTTATACTAGCTATGATTTTATGACTTAGTGATACATCAACACACAGCAAACTTCTCTAACATTTCAAAGCTTATTTCTGGTGAGAAAATGCAAACTAATAATTGAAACAAAGAGGGTGTGAAGCTGATAACTGTAAATAAGTTTGGGGAGCCTGAGTTCTAGACAAGTCTCCATGTGTAGTTTCTCCTATTCAGCTTTATTTAGTTATAAAGATCCTCTTTCCTCAATACCACATGTAGCCAGTGGGCTACAGGATGAGGATTTAGTTAACATGTCATACATAATACATATATATATATATATATATATATATATATATATATATATATTATTTCTAGAATGAATATGAACAAAAAGTTCAGAAGTGTGCTGAGAAAATTCTTTGTAGATGAGAAAATTAACCAGCCCAATCCTGTGAAGAGGTCAAGTCAAAGAGTAAACCTGTTGAGTTCAACTACAAGGTGAAAGGTCAAAGCAGGTCTAAGGCAGGAAACTATCAGGAGCAACAAATGACCAATCAAGTCCAGAATCACACAGGCTAAAGGGTGAATAGGTAGGCAGGAATCTGAGCAAAGCTACAGGAACAGTAGCAGAATAATCAATTCACACTCCAGGCATCAGATGATAGCTTAATGTGGGACCATGCGATTGATTTGTTAGTTGTCCATCATGTTATGGAATCCAGATAAAGAATTTACATCATGTCCTAGCATGTCTGATGAGCTCTTAGGCCTGGTTCCCCTGATAAGAGTTTATGGCTCTAACTCACTTCTGCTGCACAATTCTGTTATAACCCTGGTATGATTATAATGAGCCAGAGTGCTTCCAAATTTCCGATTCATCCCAATAAACTTATAGAATGACTCCCTTTCTATTCCTGGGATTGAGACATTGGCCAGTCTGGGCTGAATCTGTGATGACTGACCAAGGTAATTTCTGGGTACACCCAGAGGCTACAGATATCCTTCTTTCAGAAATGGAATCAAAGGTTGCTTATAGAATGGAACCTTCTAGGGTGGTGAACAGCCTGACAGCACTGTTTTATATAATTCAAAGTAATATAGACTAGGTGATACATTCATCACACAGGCACGCACTGATCCAATTCAGAATATAGGAAGCAAAAAAGAACATGAGATAATTTATTTGTTGGAATCAAATAGTATACTTAATTTTTGTCTTCATGTACTTGATATACCTGCAGTAGATCCATGTAAACAATAAACATAATGAAACATTAACAGATATGTGCAACACATTACCTTATTTTGTTTATTCATGTCTATTCTATTATTCATCCAAATTATGATTTTTTTCACATAAACTGTCTTTTGCTTTGTAATACATCCGTTAATTAAAAAAAGAAAACTTAGCTCCTGCCCTCAGAGAACATGAACTTTGCATTGATACATAAACAATTTATTAAATTAATGTGGCCAGTGAATAAGACAAAGCACCAAGTATATGGAAAATAAGTCCAGATATAAGTATCAAATGCCATCTCTTTGTTCTCCTCATATTAGTGTATAAATCCTATTCCTCAAGTGTTGCCAAAGTTTATAAGAGGCTTTTTCAGTATGGTTGTCTTTCTTATATCCATCAAATTCAAGAAACAAACCTTAAAATGTGGTTTGCAAAACCATCAAGAAAAGACAATAATGTTGATCAAATCCTGGGTGCTGGTCTTCATTATTGATATGATTCTGCTTCTGCATAAAAGAATAGCAAGTTAAGTGATGCAGAAGTGGGGTACACAGAGTATATTGGGAACATAGGAAAGAGAGTACCCAGACAAGGGAGGAAAAAGACCAAGCCAAAGCTGTTCTGATCAGTTGTGTGGTTCAAAGAAAACTGTCGGAGTTAGTTGGACTGAGTCATTGGGCCACCCAAGTTTGTTTCCTTCATTGTTCTACTGCACAGGCTAGAAATTATACTCACTTTTCTCTCAGCTTGTCATCCTAGTGACACAGCATGGATGTCATAGCTGTGTTTAATTAATGAAAGATGAACTCTGATATCTTTGGTATGTGTAATTAATAAAATATTATTTGCATTAATAATGAGATAGTTATTTAGCATTTAAATGGCACAGATTGAGATTTCATTTCTGATGACTCAAACTGAGCTTTGAGTCATCAAAAGAGTTTAAATCACTTGGAGGTTCAGGCTGACTGCATATGTATTCTTTTATCTTTTGGTGTTATAACTGTGAGTCAGGGATTCAGGAACCAGAAAGATGTTTCTGGAAGAACACAGGACTTATATGCCACATCAAATCACCCTGCACTCCTATGTTCTTGCCCTCCCAAAAATATTCTATTAAATTCTTTTTCACAAAAAGTCTAAGACAATTTATATGGAAGCAATTTTTAATACTGAAAATGTATGCATTAAAATAAAATAAATCACTACATTTAGATAATATGCCATTACTAGAAATATTGCCTTTAATAGAGTAGAAATTAATCTCAATATATTATCAGTCAGAAGAGCTTTGGTCTAAAATATCCTAGTTTTTATTAAAATAGCATGCAAGTTTGTAGACATAAAGAGTGCTGCTTTCTGAGTGACTTAAAATAAAATAACTAACCAGTTTGTTGGTTTTAGTAATCTATAATTCTGTTATTGGTTATTTCGCCTGCATTTTATAAGCCTTGGGCAAATATTTTTGTCTTTACTACTAATTACATGAATTAAGTAACTGAGTACAGAATACAAAGTTTTCAAGGGGATATTTTTGAGTTTGTGTTAATAACTTTATTGGATTTACAAGCAAGTTTTTGTTTTGTTCATTTGGGGATTTATACATAGAGAAGATTTTGTTAAACATTCTGTCCATTAATCCTTCCATGATTACCTTTCTCCACATAAAATTAGAAACACTGAAAGGACTACTCAGTTCAAGTAAGTAAATGCAGGAGGAATTACGGGATAAAGCTGTAGATTAGGAAACAAATAGGTTTAGTAAAGGATCTGGGTGAAGAACTGAGGGGCAAAAGTACGTGAAGTTACTTTCTATGGGAGTCCCTGTTATTTTATACAAACTTTTTAAGAGATGCTTGGTCAATCGAATATTATTATTTACTAACTCTGACTTCATAGCTAAACTCTACTTCATTTTACACAAAATAATTTCTTCATGACCAAAAAAAGTATATCAATCTTTTTTTTCCTGGTCAATGAAATATTTGAACTTTACAATGACATTCCAGAAAAATGTAACTAACACATCTCTGAAAGATAGAGAAGGGCTCATACAGGAGATGACAGAGATGAAATAAAGCTTCAACTAGAAATAAAATAATTTCTTTGTTAGAATACTCTATAAAGGAGGAAAAATGTACAATCAGTCACAATTCAAGGCAGGATAAATGAGTTTAAGGTGCAAAGGATCAATAGGCTTAAACTAACAGGGATAAAGTGGGTAAAAGTTCATAAGAATTCAAATAAGAAAGTAGGAAAGTATATTCTGCATTGAGTAAAATGGTTATAATAATAATAGTAGAATTTACTGTTGGGAGGCATTCTAATAAGCAGAAGGAAACTAGTTTGTTGGTTTTAGTAACTTATAATTCTGTAATTGGTTATTTGGTCTGAATTTTACAGACCTTGGGCAATTATTTTATTTCTTAAAGTGAAAGGCATTATGACCCACAGTTTAAGAAGCTAAGTTTGTAAACAGCATGGAAGGTAGAACAGTGTACTGAAAGTCTGGTAACAGTGTCTCTAATTTAAAAACATCCTATGATAGTGATGGAAAGTCAATGACATCATAGAGTATCTACTCCATTTGAGATACAAAACAAATAATAGAATGGTAAAGGCCCACTAGGCACCTAGAATTAATAGCACTTAATGACAGCACTGATGGGGATGAAGGGTAGACTAGGTATATGGAGCATCTTTAATGAGTAAGTAGGAGGATTAAACTAGTTATATAATCATCACTATGTGATAGAGATTTTTGGCCTTGAGATATTGTAAAAATGATTGGGAATCAGTATGAAAAATGTTAGAAAAGGGAAAAAGCATGTAAAGTATCCAATTGAGACTCAAAACCCAAGTTAGCATGTTTCCCAGGAATAAGGTGTTGACCAATAGCAACTAATTGTGTAACAAGAGATGATCTATTTGAAAAATTACAAAAATAGTGATATCAAAAAAAATAGCAGTGAGGGGAAGAATACAAATGAAAATCTCACACATTTATATCAAGACCACTGTGTGATTTTTACAGTTTTTATCAAAGAAGAAAAATTAAAGAATTAACTAAATAAGAATATCAGGAAATTAGTACAAGAAAAAAATTAAACAATGAAGAATGATCAATAAGGGTTAAATAAAGTGGGGTCATAACTAGAAACAGCAAAGACTACAAGTGACTTAATACCAGCTTTATTGAACTGTGAAATACAGAAAGGATAAAGACATGTCTTTGTGCCTGCTAAATAAACTGAGGCAGCAGTTCAAATTATCCTCTGAAAGATTACTAAGTTAAAGGAGATATGTGAGGAGCATCCTCATCACTGCAAATATATTTCTCTTTTCCTTTTGAACATAATGAGCTTGATAGGCTTTGTTGACTGAGGAAAGTCTAGCAAATATAAAAAAAAAATGCAAGCTAAATTTGAGATCACAGGATAAGAAATAAAAATAATAATGAATGCAACAAGGAATAAAAATAAATTTTATAAACTTTAGGAAATAAAAAAATGGTTAAAGATTAGAAAGACTTGTTTCGAAAACCAGAACTTTTGTAGAGAGGCAGTCAGAATAGATGAATGGAAAAAACATAAACCTAATGCATTATATGGATCTTATCAGTGGTAATCAAAAGTTTGAAGGGGGCTTTGAATAAAGTGAATATGTGAATACTGAGCAGTTAAGATACAACCCATGGGGTAAAGAGGAGAGAAGGCCCCCCCAAAGAGAGTAATCCTTGTCTTTAAAACTAGGTTTCCTGAAGGAATAACTTTCAATAGAACAGCAAATATATGTGTGTATCTCCTTTAGAACCCAGCTTCTACACCACATGCCTTAGTGAACCATATAGCAATGCCTTTTTTATAAATTGACTTTAATAAACCCTGATTTACTCAGAAAATGATCCAATCAATAAAATGAGCAGTTTGAGCAAGTGCCACAACTTTCCTGTTCAAAATAGGGCATATTAGCCCTGTTAGATTGAGGTGAGACTGCCTGCATTGAAGATTCAACTCTACTAGTTGGACTTTGATAATATACAGCTCTTCTGCACATGTTTTTTTCTATAGGACTTATTTAGGAGTCTTGTGGAGACCACAAACCTAGGAGAAGGCTGGGAAGAAAGAATAATCTGTAAAGCACTTACTGTGCTAGTAGTAAGACCTAAGTTTAATACCCAGAAGCCACCTAAATATTCTGAATGGTACTTTCACATAATGCTAGTGTTGTTAACCCAGAGACAGGCAGATGCCAGAGCTTGTTCATCAACCAGCCTGGCCTACTTAAAATCAAAATCAAACTAAACTAAACTAAATCAAGGTAGATGAACTGTTTCTCTATGGGATGACAATTGAGGTTGAAGTTGAAGTTGTATCCTGGCCTCAAGCACTGACAAGTGTGTACTTGCGCACGCACGCGCGCACACACACACACACACACACACACACACACACACACACACGTAAAGCAAGCTCATAGGAATGGACAAAAAGGACCATGAGAATCTTCCATCTCTTTCTCCTCCTTTCTCCTCCTTTCTCCTCCTTTCTCCTCCTACTCCTCTTCCTCCTTCTCCTTCTATTGCTTCTCCTTCTCTTGCTTATCCTCCTCCTGTCTGCTCATCTTATCCTTCCTCCTTTTTCACTACCATTGCTGGTCAATTCCTTCAACATTACTGAATACTCACTATATGTCTGTTACTTTACTACTCTACTTGTCTGTGATTAACATTGATGAAAAAAAAAATACTAACTCATTCTGAGTTCTCTGAAATGTTCAATAAATTTAAAAACAAATGTTGAACAAATAAAATGCGTATAGTTAAGTATATGATTATAAATCATGATAATTTCACTGGAAGAAACGAAAAGCAAGAAAAGTGAGCAACAGAATAAAAATACACCTATTGTGAAAGAACTGAGCAATAAGTAGATAGACAAAATCTAAAACTTTTAATCCATAAATATTATTGAATATTTCAAAATTGCCACCCAAAATTTATTTGCTCCCAGTAAGATCAAATCCCAGACTACAATGAACATGTTTTGCCACATTTAAATATCTATCAAACTGTATAATTTAAATAAATATATTTTGCTTGAAGTTTACTATTGTTTACATGAGAAAACAATCAATAAATAAAAGGAAGTGGGTCTTACTTAATGTGCCATTAAAATAATTAAGCCCTTTATTAATTTTGTTTCAACTATATTTATCTTAATACTTTTAATTAATTCTTTGATTACTTCATATGCTATATTTTCATCATATTCATCCCCCTTCCTGATCCCTCTCAGACCCACCCCATATACATCATCATCCAACTTTGTGTTCTCATTTAGAAAATAACAGTCAGTTCAATTTATACTCCCTACATACATATAAGCATGTGTTCTGTATGTAAAAAATACAGTTTTGTTGTAGTCATGCATGTTCTCTGGCTTTTACAATCTTTACATTCTTTCTCAATTAACTATAGACCTTGGGAAGTTAAGTGATCTAGATGTCCTATTTAGGGCTTAGCACTTTGTACTCTCTTATTCTCTGTAGGTTGATTCATTGTGGGTCTCTGTATTAATCTCTGTCTACTGTAAAAGTTAGTTTAATAAGGAATAAACAATACACTAATCTATGGGTATAGAGATAAGTCATTAGGAGTCAGCTTAATATGTTCATTTAGCATAGTAATAGTAATAATAGAATCCCCACCGGGCAGTGGTGGTGCACGCCTTTAATCCCAGCGCTTGGGAGGCAGAGGCAGGCGGATTTCTGAGTTCGAGGTCAGCCTGGTCTACCGAGTGACTTCCAGGACAGCCAAAGGCTATACAGAGAAACCCTGTCTCGAAAAACCAAATAATAATAATAATAATAATAATAATAATAATAATAATAATAGAATCCCCCTTAAGATGTAAATGACCTGTTTAGCAACAGGTTCTTGACTCTGCTAATGTTACAAGGTATGGGTTCCATTTCATGGAGCATGACTTATATCCAATCAAATTTGGTTGGGTACTCTCATGATATTCATACCGTTACCAAATTTGTGAACATGTCTTCTCAGTACATTCATTACTGAAGCTAACAGAGTTAATGATAAGGCTGATGACTACTTTTCTCTTCCAATAGCATACATAGTGCCTTCCAGGACCTAGTCAGTAACAATGAAGCTTAGGTAAGTACCACGGTGATTTCTCTAGGTTTTGAGACTAAAAATGTGCTGTTTTGCTCTGTAGACACTTACTTTCACATTTGAAAGAGTAATCATGGGCAATGAACTAGTTTGTATGGAAAATACAATTAAAATTTAAACTGATCGAAAATGAACAACCTAATGTTCACAGTACATAACATGTAGACACAGCTACCACATTTGAAGTAATAAGAACCCTACACTTCCAGTAGATGTATTGTGTGAATTTTAACTATAATTAGAAAACAAGACCAATGAGAACATCAATGATAACTTACTCAAAAAGTGTTACTATTGTAGCCAGAGTTTAGGAAAAACATAAACACAAAGCAAATTCAAGCCAAATTAGTGGCTATCCAATAAATAAGAGAAATATGAGTGAAGTGTTATGTCAAAAGAATTAATTTCCCTTTTTGTCATTTCAATCATAAGGTCACCAAGCAAGATGTGAGAGGAGATGACAGCTGTGCATTAGTCAGAGCAAAAGAAATAAAACAAACTTGAGGGGCTTTCTCTACTTTGATATGTATGCTGCATATGATGTAAAATCCACATGCAAATACTAAAGCTGTTAGAAATATCTGAAGGTTGTGCGATATTTGCAAGTAGTAGAATAGCAGTATCTCTTAACAGCAAGTTAGTCTTTACAAAGGTCTATTTTAATTTCTATCAGCTGAAATTGTGCAACATATAACAATGGAATGCTTGAAAGATTCAACCTTACACCAATCAGACTGGATAAGATCAAAAATTCAAGTGACAGTACATCCTGGCAATGATGTGGAGGAAAAGGAACACTCCTCTATTGTTGGTGGGATTGCAAACTGGTACAACTACTCTGGCAATTAATCTGGCAGTTTCTCAGAAAACTGGAAATAGTTCTACCTAAAGACACAGCTATACCATTACTGGGCACATACCCAAAAAGATATTCCACCATATAATAAGAACATGTGCTCTACTATGTTAATAGCAGGCTTATTAATAATATTCAGAAGCAGGAAACAATTCAAATCTTCCTCAACTGAAGAATGGATATAGAAAATGTTATTCACATTGTGTTTACACAATGGAATACTATTCATCTATTAAAAATGAGGACGTCATGAATTTTGCAGGCAAATGGATGAAACTAGAAAATATCATCCCAAACAAAGGTAATCCACACTCAAACAGACATGCATAGTATGTACTCGGTGATAAGTGGATATTAGCCAAAAAGTACAGAATACACATGATACAACTCACAGACCAGACAGTATGAAGTTTAACATTAAGGAAGACACAAGCTGCTTCATTGCCACTTAGAAAGGGGAACAAAATAATCAGTGTAGGCAGAGGGAGGGAGATATCTTGGTGAAGGTACCTCCAGTAGATAGACAGGGCCCCCATTGTAAGGATGTGGCCACCCACATACTTTCAAAAAATTGACGCAGAATTGTTCCTGTTTAAAAGAAATAAAGGGATACAAACAGAGGAGAGAATGAAAGAAAGGCCACCCAGTGACCAGTCTAATTAGGGATTTTCCCATGAGTGGGCACCAAACTCTGACTCTATTACTGAAACCATGCTGTGCTTACAGACAGGAGCCTAGCGTAGCTGTCTTCCGAGAGGCCCTATCAGCAGCTGAGATAGATGCATCAACCATTGGACTGAGGTCGGGGATCCTTATGGAAGAGTCAATGGAAGGATTGAAAGTGCTGAAAGGTATGGAAACCTCAGAAAAAAAAACACGAAAATATCAACTAACTTAGACCCCTCAGAGCTCCCAAAGACTGAGCCACCAACCAAAGAGCATACAAGGGCTGGTCTGTGGCCCCTGGCACATATGCAGCAGAGGACTGACTTATCTAGCCTCTGTGGGAGAGGATGTATCTAATCCTGTAGAAACTTGGTGCCCCAGGGAAAGGGGATAATAAATAGAGTGGGGGTGGGTAGGTGAGTGAGGGACTGGGTGGGTGGGGGAGTACCCTCTCAGAGTCAAAGAGGAGGGAGATGGGGAAAAAAAAAAAACAAAACAAAACAAAAAACTCTGGGAGGCAGAACCAGGAAGAAGGGACAACATTTACAATGTAAACAATAAAATAATATAATAAAGAAAAAGAAAATGCTTTATTTACATTACAAAAAAGAATGGAGTGCGTACATTTTGGAGATCATGTTACAGTTAATAACTAATTGAACCTACTATTCCCATCAAATATAAACAGAAAATTCATGCAAATATGATTGTGCTAGTCATGTATTGACTGTAGTAAGTAGCATTCAACAACTATCTAAGTCTAAAGAAAAATATGTATTAAAACATTCACCAAATTTGAGTCTTTTCTACAAAAAGAAAACTCCATGTAACTTAAGCACGCTTGGGAAAACTGAGCAAATATTTGTGAAGGCATGCACAAGTTTTGTAAGGAAGAGTGGCATTGTCTACTAAAGAGACATGTTTAATCTACACAACAGAACTGTGGAGTGGTTATTCTTCTGATTCAGGCCCTTTCATTAGGTTGTGATACTAACTTGAATCCTGGAATTATATGTGATGTATAGTATTCAACATTTTCCCAATTAATTAGCTGATGATTGTAATAAAAATATTTAAGGACCTTTTATGTCTACTGACCACAGTTTTTAACATGTACTGGTTTAAAAATCATTGTATCATTTTGATCGGATAGAGATATATAACTTCCACTCATAGCTTTAAAAAATTTCTACTTACCTTATAAAAAGTTAAATATAAGAAATTATAGAGATTATGAAGATGGCTTACTGTAGACTTTATCCATTTTATACTATGTGAAAGACTTCTTGTTTATTTTTTCAATTCTTACGTTGTATAAAAAAACAAATATCTAAAATATTCAAAGGATATAAATTATTTTCTCTTGGATATGTTTTGCATTACATAAAATCAAGAGAGATAAATGATTTTTCTCTTGGAAGCAAAACTAACATCAACATTAAAAAGTTTCAGTGTTGAAATTCTGATCATAGTGTTATTACACACACACTGAATTCTCATTGAGATGAACATCAATAAATTGATTGACCTGAGAGATACATATTGATTTGAACAAGCCCAAGGTCTGGATTCGCATTAGACAATTCTTCTTGATATTTTCTAAGATGTAAAGTCAATAAATGAATTGTTATATTTATATTTTGAGTAATTTTCCTAGTCATCAGGCAAGTTAGACTTCTCAATCCATTATGGAGAGATGCTAGCTACCTTACATTTATATTCTGTGTGCCCCTAAAAGTGTCCAAGTGGAGTATCCTTCATATTTGTTACTCAAATAACTGAAATTTTAACAACACTAAATAATATTACAATTGAGCATTTACTTAACATTCAAAATCTGAAGGGTGTTTTTTATATTACCACTTTAGTGTTTTATGCTATGAAGCTAGTATATGTGGTTGCTGCACTTAATCAAGAAGTAAACTAAGTTAATTATTTATAAAGTATTTTTTTATGATTGTTCACTGGCAATTAAAATAATATGTAGATATTTCTATAAAGCATTCTCTTGTGATTCCACCCGGAAGCATTAGACTCCCCTCTCCAAAGGTAATATGCTGCTATGTCCCTAATTGTCATTTACAGTTCTTAGCTTCAATCTAGTGTACAGAAGCTAGGAATCATTATCAGCCAGTGCTTCTGCACTAGGAACAGGCATCAAGAGATTGGTGAAGAGTCCTGAAGGTGATAGCCTAGGTTTCTGAAGGAGCGTCTGTGTTGAATTAGTGTAGATAATAGTCCTCATTTTACATCTATTGCTGTGAAAAAATTAATCTGACGAAGTTTGTGATACAAAAGTTTACTTCAGTTGATAATTATATGCTGCAATTCATCATTATAGGGAAGTCAAGACAACCTAAAATGAAACACCTTATCAGTTTGTATCCACAGTAAGAAGCTAAGAGAAAAAAATGCGTACATATTCACTTGCCTGCTTACTTATGCTCAGTCCAATCTTTCCACTCCTTTTATTAAAGAATTCCTGCCTGCTCTGCACCCTCGGTAATCTGGGTCTTCCAAAATCAATTAATTTAATAAAATCAACCTAATGTAGGCACTCCTTCATTGAGATTCTCTTTCCAGATGATCTTAAATTATGTTGAGTTGACAAAGCTAATGTTCTCAAGAGTTAATGGGTATCTTAAACAGTTTCTCAAAATATTGTTGTTACTGTCACAATAAAAAGTTGACCCAAGAAAAACAACAGGAACAGTTCTCTCCATTTGTCAAGAACATGGTGGTATAACCTAGAATATATGACGCCATGAACCATGTGGCACTTCTTGCCTGACTGCCATCCTCACCAGGTAGGTAACATTCGCAGCATGTTAAGACTGACATAAATAAGTATTGATATAAATAGTTAAGTATAAACTGTACATGTTTCTTACCTCCTAATTCTAATTTAGAAGTTCTACAGGGTTCAACAAAGTTGATATCTTTCAGGGCCTCTCTTTCTGGCTTGGAAGTGAAAAACATCTTCATTATCTATTTCTCTTCTCATTGGCTGTGGCTCTATCTTATCTTTCTTCTTAAAGGTGTATCAGGCAGAATGAATAATGGCCCACTCTAATGATCTTACTTTCCCTTCGTTCCCTCCTTTTCAATACTCCATTTTCAAATATTGTCACATTCTAAGGCCCTGATGTTGAAACCTAGTGCATTATCATAGGATTGGGGATGGAGCTTTAATGAAGCCCTAAGGGAACATGAGAACAACCAGCTTTATTCATATTAACAAGGGAACACTACAGGTAAAATGAAAATTTTGCATAATTTAAAGATATTTAAACGAATCCCTACATAGTGAAACTATCTCACCCAGACTAAAAGAAATACAAAATACAACAGTATGTCAGAAGTACTGCAAAACTTCTATATCCAACCCACTTCTTCAGGGTATGCTTCTTACAACCTCAGGGGATTACTCTGTTCAGGAATGTTTTTATTAAAACACTGATAGAAAATCAAGTGATTATCCACATGCCATGGTTCGTGCCTGTTATTACAAGACCCCATAGGAAAGGCAGAAAAGTTCCATGAGGAAGACATTAGCCTGATCTACACTCAGACTTCAGACCCAGCCCACTTAGTGAGACCCATTAAAAATTAAAATAAAAACAAACACTAACCAAAATAATGATGTTTAAATTTTGACTTTTTTGACTTACCTAATTTGATATTGCAACCAAATTTTTGTGATATGTAAGTTTTGATTTTCTTCTATAATATGAATAATAAAACTCTACTCAATTGATAAGAGTGGCATGACCAAAAATTATTTCCTCAAAGAATTTACACAGGTAATTGTTTCTATAGATGATAGAGCTACTTTCAAGAGCACATCTGTCTTGATTTCAAAGTAAAACAATAATTTTAACATTAAAGACATCAAGACTGCATTGATAATATAGTAATAAGTATACATCTACAGATCATGGTTATCAATCTGCTTCATTATGTACATGCCTAATATGATGAAAAAGTCATTAAGTAAAAGTGAATACACTAAGAAATTTACCTATAGGATAATCTCCATGTTGGAAACTTTGTTTCTCCTTGATTTTAAAATTCTACTAACATACGTATAGGTATATACACCTTTATGCTCCTATATCTTTGATTCTCATATACATTGCATTATATATACATGTGTATACTTCATATATATGTATATGTGGATATATATACATATGTGTGTGTGTGTGTGTGTGTGTGTGTGTGTGTGTGTGTATGTATATCCAGATAGTGGTCTGAAAAATTCTGTAATAAATGTCTTTTTTCTCTCATAAATAAGCATTAGAAAAGCAACCAGAAATTAGGTATTTCCTGTATAAGTATGTGAGAAGACTGGTACAGCTAAGTGATCAGTGACTGGTGTTGTAATGTTGCACAGCTAAGCATTTGACTTACACTTTTGCACATTAACCATATGAAACAGACTCTGTTTTTACCTTCAATTTACAGATGAGGATGATTCATAGAAACGTCATCTCACCTAAAGGTGGGTGAGTCATGCTTCCAAACAAGTTCTTCCCAACTGCAGAGTGCAGACTCCCGAGGACTCCCTCTACACCTTCTTCCTGCAGTTCATCATCAGTACTGACATACTAGAAAACCTGCCTGTGCTTTGATTTCAAATTATTTCATCCATGTTCTCTTCTCCCACTTCATTTACTTAGTCGACCATCACTATTTCAAAATATCTGAGGTGTCCAGAAGACATTAATTAACGGCAACATCAATAAAGGAGATGCAAGCACCTACCCAAACACTCATTGGTATTCTCTTTTGCTTCAAATTTAGTATGATTGTTAGTCACTGGAAGAAATATGATTACATATGCAAATGTAACTGACAAATGTGATTGCTTTCTCTTATCAAAACGGTACAACCCCAATTAAAAGGAAAGGGAAGAACAGGAGAGAGGATGATGAGCATCAGAGAGTGACAGTTCTGGAAGGAGCAATGAGAATGAGCAAAGACTCGCTGAACCTTGCTGTCGCTCAGTGGAGTGACTTCTACAGTAGCAATGTGCTTAGTGAATCTGGTTAAATGACTTTAGAGGTGATAATGTCAGTAGTCCTCACCTGTGAGTTTTGGTATGACACAGCAAATTTAGAAGCATCACTTCTGAAGATGCTTAACTCTCCCCTGAAGTCAATATAACATCATGAGTTCTATTTGGTGGTCATTTGAGTCTTTCCTGCATTGTTCCAACATTTGATTCACTAGAAATATGTGAATATTTCTGAACTTTAAAGAATATTTAACAAATGTCATAGAGAATCTTGAGGAAGTCAACGTTTCTAAAGAAGACATTAATAAAAAAAATAGGATTTTACTTTAATATAATTTGTCACTATTCATCCCAAATCTTTCCCGATGGATTCTCATGAAGCTGTCTTGTCACATTTACACAGGCTTTGTTTAATCTTCTCACCTAGCCTTTCAAGAACCTAATTAAGTACTTCCAAAAATACTAGCATATACTTCATATAAATTGAATTTTTCATTACCAAAACAAGTAGATAATAGCTTACACTGTTATAAAGAAAGACAAAGTGAAGATGTCAGGTAGAAAAAGATGAAAGATGGAAAGAAAATTACTATGTCATCAAAAATATAATAAAGTTTAAAAGAAAAAAGGTAAGACATTTTGGAGGATACATAAAAGAGCTTGTTGAGATCCAATAAAAAAAGATATATCTTTGGTGAAGGAAATGGCATTTGTGTAAAGCTTAAAGCAATATATTATCTTTGTCTTCCTCGTTGGACAAAAAAGCATCTTGAACAAGCAATATCAGTGTCCCTCCATGACAAATCGGGGTGCAAATGTATGGCATTATCTCTATAGGGTAAAACCTAACAGTATGGCAGTGTGACACTGAGAAGAAATATTGATAATATTTTGGGAAATACTTTGAACTTTGGTGTTATGTGCAGATGTAACAAATGCAGCATTAAGTCAATGAAAATGATGCAGCTGCATGGACCATACAAAATCATCCACAAAGCAGTCGTATAATTAAATCACAGCCACGACAGTCTTAGATTAGTCTCAGTTACAGTGGTTAAAATCAGTCACCACAAATATATTGACTTGTGTTTTCAACATATTATCTTACCAAATATTTACACATCAAATATATGTAGTAACTACTAATCATGGAATACTGTCATAACAGACTGAGAATGTTGAAATTATTTAGAGCACTAATTGTAGAAAAGAGTGTGAAGAATCAGGTATTCTAAAGCATAGTTGATATTAACCAAACTATCAATAATTTAAGTATTGTTTGAACAACAAAAATCCCATGCTGAGGAGTTTATAAGTAGAGGATTACAATAAGATATATTTGTAGCAGCAATGAATGCATTTATCACATTCTGTTGCTGTGACAAAATGATGACAAAAGCAACTTGGAGAAGTACGGAATCACTATACAATGGCACAGAGAAACATTCTCGTTTTAAACAGGAAGAGTAAGGTTATAGTAAGGAAAGACTGGACCTACTGAAAGCCAGTAGAATAGACAGAATTAAATCACAATTTGGATGTATATTCCATCATGGTGGGAAAGGCATAGAGTTAGGAGGTGACTGATAACACCTGCTCTGTAGTTGGGATGCAGAAAGATATTGATGCTGATGCTTAGATTGCATTTGCTTAGTTTTTTGTTTGTTTGTTTAGTTGGAGTTTGTTGTTTTGTTTTATATTCAGCCTAAGATCCAGTGTACGAGATGGTACCCTCTACACCCACATTCTGAGTCATCCTTCCTCAGTTAAACTTCTGTGGAAAATCCCTCAATGACATAGGAAAAAAAAAAACAAAACTTCCAGGTGATTCTAAATTTAGTCATGTTGATAATGAAGACTTGCTATGACAAGTCTAGCTTTTATTAACTTGATACAGTAACACATCACTTTTAAATCACAACATTCCACCCTAGTTCCTCAAAGACTCATGGATGTCTCCTAATGAACAATGTACTTAGTTCATTATTAAGAATCTCCCAAATCTTAAATTTAACATTGTTTAAAAGTTCAAATTTTAAAGTCTTTTCTATGACTTAAGAGAATTTTTTTTTTTTTTTTTTTTTTTGGTTTAGCAAGGCAGCTTTTGTATTTAATATTTTCCTTTTATCGGATATTTTATTTATTTACATTTTAAATGTTATCCTCTTTCCCAGTTTCCTCTTTGGAAACCCCCTATCCTATTCCCCCCCCCCCGCTTCAATGAAGGTGCTCCCCCACCCACCACCCACCCATTCCTGCCTCCCAGCCCTGGCACTCTGAGCACTTGCAAAATTATATACTAATTTATATACTTTCAATATACAATAGCACTCAATATATTATGTACAATATACATTTTCATTTTGAGTGGGAGAAATAGGGTTATAAGTAAGGATAGATGGGATCTAAATCATTCCAAAGTCAGTAGGACAAACAGCAATTTCATGTCTAGTATCAGGAGTTCATAAGTATTTATCTGCACCTCAGTTGATATGTGCTGTATTCTCTCCAATTCTGCCACCTGTAGCATTAATGGCCATTTCTTAAACCATTTTGTCTCCATACCTGCATCTATACTTAGTATGGATCCCATCATCTTTGCATTGACAACATCCTCGGGTCAACACTAAAATATCCTTATCAAGGTTATAATATCAGGGTCTCCTTTTAGGGAATCCAACATGGAGATACATTGCCTTACTTCAGTGACTTTATGAAACCTCAGTGCAAGCAGGCTTGCAGTACCTCACTATCCTTGCATTTTCTGCCTTGAAACCCAATATCATGCAGATGACACTGCCAAGGTTGGCCAACTTGAAATTCAGTCTAGCCCCTTCTACCACAATGATTGCAGCTTCTGTGATCTTTTATGGTTGAACCTGGGGAAATAGTTACTATGTATTTGTTTTCAAATAGCATTCTCAATCCATATTTTCTCCTTTCAAAATTAACTGATATATTTATAGTTTGGAGTTCTCCATAGGTAGAATCTTTCCCTTGAGGCACCTTGTTTACTTCCCTAATTAAAAGCATGTAGGCATCTTGTTTAATATGCTAATCTCTTTATTAAGTATCTCTTGCCTGCATCCTGGGACTTACTGGGGCTCCTATCCTTGGTAAATTGTACATTCTGTTCATATATCTTCCTCTACCTCCTTTTCTTCTTCCTCCTCCTCCTTCTTCTTCCAAGCCCCTCCTCCTCTGTAGGTGTAAATGTGTGTGTGTGTGTGTGTGTGTGTGTGTGTGTGTGTGTGTGTGTGTGTGTGTTGTGTACACCAGGACATGCATGTGGAGGTCAGAAAACAACTTACAATGTAACTTTTCTTCTTTTAGTAGTAACACTCATATCATTATCTGCATCAGTTAGTAAAAGAAAAATAGACAGGATTTGGTTGCTTTCATTACTGAACCAATCAGAGTCTTCTATTTGAAACATGGCTATGAAAAAGCAGGTTAAAGGAACAATAAAGAATCATGACATAAATCTCGAAATCTTCATTAATATGACTTTCACTTTGTATCATGATTAGAGTGCATTTGTGGTAGTTTACATTCACAAAATTCCATTGTGGTCATTATTCAGCAAAGGAGAAAAAATGTGATAGCCAGTGTAATTCTTAATAAACAGAAAAGCATTGTATAGCATAAAATATTTGTTTCTCAAAGTAAACATTTTGTTATCTCATCTAATATTTACAATGAGAAATTCCAAGCCAAAACCTAATTTTTTAAAGATCACAATAAAATATAGCACTATATAAAGTAATAAATGAAGTGTTCTACCATTAACAACATATAGAAATCATTACCTCTATCAACTGTCCATCATGTTTAATAAAGAATTTTTATTTACCTGCTGGATTGAATTCAAGTCAAATGTATCAATCTTGATTTTAGAGATAGTCCCTTCTTATCTAAAAGTTTTCTACTTTCTAATCAGTATTAGAGGATCAGGATTGAGGAAACACCTCAGCTGGTAGAGTGTTTGCCTAGCATGCTTGAAGTATGTTCTGGCTTTAATCCCCATAATCACAGATAGCTGGATAGTGGTGCACATCTGAAATTCCCGTACTTCAAAGGTAAAGGGAGGAAGATCAGTTCAGGGTCATTTTAAGCTACATGTTGGAATAGAGGATACACCAGTATACAAAACCACATCTCAACAACAACAAAAACAAAAAGGGCATATATAACTTTGAGAAAAATAATTCAAATTATAAAGACAGATAGTGGCTTTTTAAAACCCGTAGAATAATATCCAAATGTGTTCCTCTCTTGACTTTTATCTGTGAGAAAAGTTACATGATAATGACATATAATCAGAATACTATGATATTTATATATAGTAATACTCTGCTTCATAATCAAAACAAATTCAATTGAATATAATAAATAACTGGCAGTACTCGTTAATATTTAGGCATAATTTTGGGCAAGAAGAATGCTCCAGGCAAGTCTCTGATTTACTGTTTTTCTGCTGCAGGTTTAGCCACTTTGTTATTCCTGGATATCATTTATAATACTTTGATTTACTTGTCTCTGTAGAAGTAGGGAATATGGGTCTCAATGGTCTCCCTCTCTGTTAACTGTTGTTTTTTAGCCAATAATCCCAGAGCTGAAAAGTCAACTCATTATAGGATAACCACAGAAGAAAAAACAAATAATAAACTATGTGTAGCTTACCTGGTGGGCTAGATAAAACTTGATATTTCAACCTAAAAGTTAGCTAGATCCAGTAACTCTTATGATACAGTATTCCAGATATTTCAGGCATACTTTGAGGTCAAAAAGACCAATCAATATTTGTATATTAGATTATTCGTATATTAGCCAAATTTAGCTGCTATGATACAATGTATCAATTGGGTAGCTTAAAGTAATGAAGATTTATTATTCACAGTTCTGAGGCTAGAAATCTGGAGACCATGGAAATAGATCGGAGTTGCTCTCTTAGCATAGAACTAGCAAGGCAGTTTATGCTCCTTTCCATAGCCAATGATAACTATGGCCAACACAATCAAACAATGAAAATTTGAGTGACAACAGGGAGATTTCTTGCCTTCAATATTTCCCCCACACTAATTTAAATAATCATTAAGTTGAAATAAACATCCCAAGAAAAGCTAAGGAGGTTGTGATTGAGATGATTACTGAAGACTCCAACCTAGGCTAATTATAATTACTCAGATTCCTTCCTGATATTTAAATAAATTTTACTGAAAGAATTCTGATGAAAGCAGCTATGAAAAGGTAATTCAGTGTTGTGGGCACTATAGAGGAAAGAAGGTATATTTATGAACTCAGGACAGCAAAATCTTTAGGAAAACATTTATGTGAAGAGAGACATGCAAATGATCAGAAGAAAGGAGTCTTGGGGAGGCAGAAAACAAGTAGAGATATAAATGTCCGGTGTCTGAACACTAACTCAGCCTTTTTCTTTTTTCTTTATGAACATATTTTGTATAAAATATATTTTGATCATGGTTTTGCCTCCCTCATTTCATCTGAGATTCTCCCATCCTTCTTGTCTATCTATCAAACTCTAGTTCTCTTTCTTTCTTTAGAAAACAAATGAGAAAAAATGAAAGCAAAACACACAAAAAAAGAAAACCACAAGAAGCATATGCACACACACACATACACACATTCAAGCACACTCAAAACAAAACCTGTAAAGACACAAAATCAGAAACCATAATAAACAATCAAATGACCAACAAGGAAAATATAAGGCTTTGTCTTATAGGCTTATAAGACAAAGAAATCATAGTAATCTTAAAAAACACCTTTGAGTTCTCCTTTTGTATTGGTTATCTAGTGTTTGGTATAAACCAAATACTTAAGTATGGCTTATAAACATTTTGAGACTCCAGTGGAGAAAGCTGTTTTCATTTGCAAGCGATTGTTAATTGGAGTGAGATACTTGGTTGGGATTGGGTATTATGTCTGAATGTTTTCCTATTGTGGATCTCTGTTTTATTTCCTATCTACTTGAAGAGAAATGTTGTCCAGTGATATCAGTTCACTTCTTACATTAAAAAAATAAAGACAAAAACAGACAGCAGACAGACAGACAGACAGACAGACAGACAGACAGACAGAAAATCAGTGAATGCTTGACAAGAACCCAGCATTTGGTAATGTGAAATACACCCAAGTACAAGTACAAAAAAAAAATGTTGAATAGAGAAAGGAAAATATACCTAGGAATCTTTTCTCAATAGTTTCCTCCTCGGAACTAGCCACTAAAAATTACAGCCAGTATTTCTTTACTGATGCATTACTTATATTTTGGGGCCTGAATTTCTCTATAGTAATGTAGCTTATCAGTAGACACCCAACAAGCAGGCTGTGATGTGGGATAATGTCTAGCAGACTGATCATACATAAGTGCTATACTGGAATTCCAAAATCTTAAAATATATACCCTAATTATTTTTATGTATACTTGCTTATTCAGTTCAAATGATAAATAAATAGTATATTAAAATATCCATTTTCTGAACATTACTACTCTAACTTAAGAAGTAGCCATTAAAAATACACTATAGGCATATTTCTAACAACAATAAGGAATCAATACAAAGAACCAATATGTGTCTGTATTTGCAGTCTGTTCTACTCTCTCACAGTGAAACTGGATACTTAAGCTTTAGCAGAGTTATTTAACTTCCCTCTCTTGCCCTCTTTCACCTATCTTCTTCTCCCCCTACTCTTTCCTTCCATCCGTAAATAGTTCTATAAAGCAAACACACAACTTTCTATGTATTATAATTCTCCTAGCAATAAGAATTTTATTGTCAATCTAAAAACAGCTGACATAGCCTAAAAGTAGGACCATAAAAATAAAATACAGCTCACATATTCCACTTGCCACACTTGAAAGAAATGAGATGTTCTCCCAATTGTTATGGCAGCTGACAGTACTACATTTGGGAATTTGCAACAAAGGAAAGAGAAAAACAGATCTCCAGGGTCTTGAAGCAGCTCCTGACTTTTCAGATGAAATGGCTCGATTTATCAGGATCAGATCTTCCTGGTGAAAATCATCCTATTTATTTATTTGACTATCTTTCCTGATAATTAAGGACTATAAAACCAAGCCCCGACTTAAGATTGCTTGAGTTATTTTATTTCCTACTTTCCAAACTAAGATTTCTCGGAGTCAAAATGTGTCTTTCCTCTCCCATTAATGCAAACATTAACTATCTTTTCCAAGACCTCCATTCTCTCTGGAGAATACCCTGCCCCCTTTACTTTCTTGACAAATAATAAATATATAGAACAAATTTCTTTGTTTCCCAGAAAACCACTGGGCCTGTATTTCAGGCCTCAGATCAGCTATCTGTTTTATCATCTCCTACAGGATAGTGATCCACCCAGTTTCCTTCATCTTTTCTAATCTGTCTCCTTGAGTACTAATGGACTCTTCTCAAGAACACATTCAAATTTCTCTAAGTAAAAAAATCTTCTTTCTCATGTTTATCTCTCTAGTTTCCTCTAACATTTTTTCTCATTGATTTACTTATTTATACACTTTACATCCTGATTGCAGCCCTGCTCTCTTCTCAGCCCTACTCTTACACCCTTTTCTTACACCTTTTCTCCATTCCCCTCTTCATTTCTCCTCAAAAAAGAGGAGCCTCTTCACCACCTCGGTACCAAAATGTCCTGGCACATCAAGCATCATCAAGATTAAGGACATTCTCTACCACTGAGGCTAGACAAGGCAGCCCAGCTAGGGAAAAGGGATTTGAAGGCAGGCAACAGAGTCAGAGTCTGAGTTAGAGTCAGAGTTGGAGACAGTGTTCATTGCAATTGTTATGGGAGCCACATAAAGACCGAGTTGCACACATGCTGTATATGTATAGAGGGCCTAGGTTCAGTCCATACATGCTCTTTTGTTGGTGGTTCAGTCTCTGTGAGCTCCTGTGGACCCAAGTTAATTGCCTCTGTAGTTCTTCTGTGGTGTCCTTTACCCCCTATGTTTCCCACAGTCATTTCTCTGACTCCAGCACAAGACTCCCTGTGCTCAGCCTACTGTTTGACTGTGAGTCTCTGCATCTGTTTTCATCATCTGCTAGATGGAGCCTCTCAGATGACAGTTTTTCTAGGCCCCTGTCTGCAAGAATAGCAGAGTATCATTAATAGTATCAAGGGTTAGCTCTCTCCCATGGCATGGGTCTCAAGTTGGGCCAGTTGTTGGTTGGCTGTTCCCTCAATCTCTGTTCCATGTTCATCCCTGTATATCTTGTAGGCAGGGCAAATTTGGGGTTGAAGATTTTGTGAGTATGTTGCTGTCCCCCTCCCTTTACTGGAAGTCCTGTTTGGTTACAGGAGATGCCAACTTTAGACTCCATATCTCCAGCTGCTAAAAGTCTCAGCTAAAGTCACTCCTATATTCTCCTAGGAACCTCCTTTGTCCCAGGTCTCCAGCTTGTTCTAGAGATGCCCCTAGATAACTACTCCCTTTATTGTGCCAGAGCTCTCATCTCAACCCTTGCTTTCCCCATACCTTATCCACACCCTCTTTCCCCTCTGCCCTCCCTCTCCAACCCATTCCTTCTTTCCACCCACTGCCAATGTGTTTTATTTCCTCTTCAGACTGAGATTCAAATATCCTCCCTTGGTTCTTCCTTATTATTAGTTTCTTTGGGTTTGTGGATTGTATTATGGTTATTCTGGACTTTATGGGTAATATCCACTTATAAGTGAGTACATAGCATGTGTGTCTTTCTGGGTCTGGGTTATTTCACTCAGGATGACATTTTCCTCAGGCAGTGTTCTTCGCACATTTTTTATCAGAGATTCTTCTTTTGAAAAATTAACTCTGTTTTTGGTTGTGGAAGTTGGGATTGTTTTGGTTTTGGTTTTTTTAGTCTTAACAGGGAGTATTAAATAAATAGCACAGGTTAACATCAATTTTGTTATGCATCCAAATCTGTCCTTGAACTACTGATCCTTTTCTATCAACTTTTAAAGGCTGAGACTACCATACTCCACAGAATGAATCACTTTGGCTCTTACTTTTTAATCACCTCACTTCTGACATGGCTCTCTTCCTTATCTCCATACACCAAAGTCTTGGGAAGCTCAATAATAAACATATAATTTTGTGCAACAAACTCAAACTAGTGAACACTGCTGGGTTTGTCACCTCACTACTCAGCATTTACTATTGATCTCCAGGTTGTCTCATTAGACTTTATGAGTTGAGTCAGGAAGAAAGTAATGGCAGTTTAGGAAGAAAGACAAAGAACTAAAGATAGCAGAAGAGAGGTGAGAAAACATCAGGGAAGAGCAAAACAAGAAGAACAAAGAGAAAAGGTTGAGACGAGAATTAAGACATGAAGAAATTAGACTGTGCCCACACCCATCTTCTCTGCCCACTGAGTCCTTTAGGGCACTTCCAGTTTCCCTGGGCCCCCTACTATTCCATGTAGACCTCCATTATCTTGCCACCTGTCCTCCATCCTTCATACAAATTAGATTCCATTCCAGCACCTGTCAGTAGTTGTGGCTGGAAAAGCAGGTTTCCTCCAGGCTGGAGAGGCTGTGGCTCACTAAAGGCCTCTCCACAGCTCCTCACAGTGAGGCCCCAATGACACAAGAAATCCATGGGTTTCTACAGGCTTTAATATCATGGAGGATGGTAGATGGATCTGGATGCACCCCCCAAAAACCCAGGGCAGACCTGAGTTAAATAGGGAGGGAGAGAGAGGGGAGGGCCTGGGAAGAATGTTTAATTGGCTCCATTCTCTGGTCTTCAGGTACCTCATTAGTATGTAAATCTCTCTAGGGCCTGAGGCCTGACTGTTGTTGGCCATAGACCTGTCTGTGGGAGGGGTTGTTGGAGGGCTGAAGCTAAATGAAAAGAACCAGGGCCTGGGAGCAGAGCTAAACTCCTGCCATCCAGTAAGATTCCAGTGCTCCACCAAGCACCCAGCTGCTTCTCACAGCCCACAAGCACCCATCTTCTCTGCCTGCTGAGTCTTCTGGAGCACCCCCAAATGCTCTGAGCAGCCTACTATCCTTACTAAACTCCCATTCTCCCACCTCCACTCAGTTCATCTTTATTAGACCTGTTGATATGTAATCATACAGTCCAAGGATACCCATCAGACACCTGCCACATCAGGATTATCAAGGTTAAGCTCCTCCCAATACCTACTACAACTCCTGTACTACATCCTGTACTACACATCCCTACTACATCTAGAGAATAAAGCCATTCAGATGGCTAAAGGCCTGAGAAAGAGCACAGTCAACAAAAGCTAGGGTAATATCATAGAGTAATATTCAGAGTACAGCTACTTTACTACAGCAAGCCCTGGATAGTCTAACACAACAAAATCACAAGAAAATGACCTTAAGTCCGACATTATAAAGATGAGAGAAGCCTTTAAAGAAGAAATGAATAAATACCATAAAGAAATATAAGAAAATACAATCAAACAGGAAAATATAATTAAACAGTTGAAGGGAATAAGTAAAACTGTTCAAGATATGAAAATAAAAACAGTAAAGAAAACACAAAGTGAGGGTCTCCTGGAAATGAAAAACCTAGGGAAGAGAACAAAAACAGACAAAAGCATCACAAGCAGAATATAAGATGTGGAAGAGAAAATCTCAAACATAGAAAATACAATAGGAGAAACTAGTATATCAGTCAAAGAAAATGTTAAATCTAAAAATTCCTGGCAAAACATCTAAGAAATCTGGGATACCATGAAAACACCCAACTTTAGAATAATAATAAGAGAAGAAGGTGAAGGGTCCCAAGTTCAAGGCACAGAAAATATTTTCAACAAAATCATAGAAGAAAACTTTCCCAACCTAAAGAACAAGATTCATATAAACATACAAGAAACTTATAGAACACCAATTAGACTGGACCAGTAAAGAAAATCTTTCTGGCATATAATAATTAAGACACAAAATCTCAAAAAAAAAAAAAAAAAAAGACACAAAATCTCCAGAACAGAAAGAGAATATTAACTTGCAAGGGAACAAAGGCCAGATAACATACAAAGGTAGGTCAATATGAAAATATGAAGTACACCTGACTTTTCAACAAAGACTCTGAAAGCTAGAAGAGCCTGGACAGATTTCTTGCAACCTCAAAAAAAAAAAAAAAAAAAAAAAAAAAAAAAAAAAAAAAAAAGTGCCAATCTAGACTACTGTAACCCAGCAAACCTCTCAATCAACATAGATGGACAAAACAAGATATTTCAAGATGAATTCAAATATATAAGGTCTAGCCCTACAGAAAATGCTAGAAGGAAAACTCCAACTCAAGGAGGAAAGGAAGATAGTTACAGCCAAGAAAAGTCAGGAAAAAAAGTAATCCCATAGCAGAAAAAAATGAAAGTACACACACACTAACACCACTAACATCAAAATAGCAGGAAGTAACAATCACTGGTTATTAATTTATTATCTCAATATTAGTGAGCTCAATTCCCCAGTAAAAAAGAAACAGGCTAACAGAAAAGATGTAAAATATCCATCTTTCTGCAGCATTCAAGAAATGCACCTCAGCAATTAAGATTGGCATTATCTCATAGTAAAGTGCTAGAAAAAAATTTCCAAGCAAACAGACCAAAGAAGCAAGCTAGAGCAGCCATTTTAGTAGCTAATAAAATAGACAACAGAAGTTAATCAAAAGAGAAAATGAAGGACATTACATATGGAGAAAAAAATTTACCAAGATGATATGTCAATTCTGAACATCCATGCCTCACATACAAGGTATCCACATACATAAAAGAAACACTGCTAAAGCTCAAATAGTAAATCAAACCCTAAACATCAATAGTGGGAGTCTTCACATTCCATTCTCACAAACTGACAGGTCATCTAAACAAAAACTAAACATAGAAATAATGAAACTAACCAACATTATGAATAAAATGGACCTAACAGATATCACAGAATATTTCACTCAAAGACAAAAGAACATATCTCCTTACCAGTACCTCATGAATCTTTCACCAAAATTGACCATATAGTCAGTCACAAAAGAAGCCTCAAGATACAATTAATTTGCAATAAAGCATTGTAGCTTATCAGACCACCAAGGATTAAAGCTGGACTTCAAGAAACACAAGAAAGTCTACACAGTAATGGTAACAAAACAACCCTCTACTCAATTAGTTGACAAAGAAATAAATAAAAAAATTAAAGCTATTCTAGTATTCCACATGCAAATTTATGGAACAAAATGAAATGTTAAGAGAAAAATTCATAGCACTAACTGCCTCTATCTAGAAATAAGGAAGTTCTCATACAAGTAATTTAAAACTAAAAATGAAAGTTCTAGGGAAAAAATAAGTGAACACACTGAAGAGTAGAAGACAAGAAATATTCCAAACTTCGGCTGAAATCAATCAGATAGAAACAAACAAACAAAAAAACACTACAAAGAATCAACAAAACAAGATAAACAAACTCTTAAACAAGCTAACCAAAAGACAGAGAGACAGTATTCAAAGAAACAAAATAAGAAATGATAAGAGCCATAAGAACAGACACTGAGAAAAATCAAAGAATCATTAGGTCTTACTTCAAAAGCCTATATTTCACAAAAAAAAAAAAAAAAAAAAAAAAAAAAAAAAAAAAAAAAATGTTAATGAAATGGATGATTTTCTAGAAAAATACTACTTACCAAGTTTAAATCAAGATCATGTAAACTATATAAACAGCTCTATAACCCCTAAGGAAATAGAAGCAGTCATTAAAATTCTCCCAAATAAAAAAAGCCCAGAGCCAGATAATTTTAGTGCAGAATTTTACCAGACTTTCAAAGAAGAGATAATACCAATACTTCTCAAACTATTCTACAAAATAGAAACAGACAGAACATTGCCAGACTCGTTCTATAAATCCATAGTGACCCTGATACCTAAACCACACAAAGACTCAAAAAATAAAGATAATTTCAGAACAATTTCTCTTATGAAGATCAATGCAGAAATATTTAATAAAATACAATCCAAATCCAGGAACACATCAAAAATATCATCTATTACAATCAAGTAGACTTCATCTCAGGAATGTAGGGATGGTTCAATATATCAAAGTAATACACTGAATAAGCAAACTGAAAAAAAAATCACATGAACATCTCATTAGATACTAGAAAAGCCTTTGACAAAATCCAACAGGCCTCCATGTTGAAAGTTTTAGAGAGATACCCTAAACATAATCAAAGCAATATACAGCAAGCTAATAGCCAACATCAAATTAAACGAAGAAAAACTTAATGCAATTCCATTAAAATCAGAGACAAAACAAAGCTGCCTACTCTCTCCCTATCTGTTCAATATAGTAAAGTTCTAGCTAGAGCAATACTACACAAAAGGGGATCAAAGGTATATAAAGTAGAAAGGAAGAAGTCAAAGTATTGCTATTTGTGTAAGATACAAAAGCAACCCCAAAATTGCTACCAAAGAACTATGGCTGACAGCTTCAGCAAAGTGTCTGGATACAAAATTAACTTGAAAAAATCAGTTCCTCTCCTTTATAAAATGATAAACAGGATAAAAAAGAAATTACAGATAAAATGCTATTAGCCATGAATAATATAAAATATCTTGGAGAAACTAACCAAGCAAGTGAAAAACCTATATGACAAGAACTTCAAGTAACTTAGAAAAAATTGAGAAAGATATCAGAAGATGTAAAGATCCCCATAGCTCATTGATCTGTAGAATTAACTTAGTGAAAATGTCTATCATATCAAAAGCAATTTACAGAGTCAATGCAATCCCCATCAAAATTTCAGCATAATACTTTACAAACCTTCACAAAGCAATTCTCAACTACACATGGAAAAACAACAACAACGACGACAACAAAAAACAAGGACAGCTAAAACAATCCTAAACAATAAAAGAAATTCTGAAGATATCACCATCCCTGACCTCAAGCTGCACTACAGAGCAATAGAAATAAAAACTTCATGCTATTAGTACAGAGACAGATAGATTGAGTCAACTCAAAGACACAGAAACAAACCTACACATAAAATAGTCATAAGAGGCGGATGGAGCTAGGAAACTGAAAGGGAGAGGAGTTGGGAAGGGGAATAGGGGGATTCAGGATCAGTTGTGGGCAGAGACAGGGTAGATGGCCATGAGAATTAATGAAAATCTGCATCTAGCAGTGGTGGGGTGAAACCTGAGAAAATTCCAGATAAGGGAGGCTCCCAAGAATCAATGGGGGAGACCTTAGCTCAGACTCCCAGCAATGGGGATATGAAACCTGATTTGGCTGCCCCTTGTAACCAGACAGAAATCTCAGTGAGGCTATAGGAACACTAACCCACCCACAAAACTTTAACCCTAAATTTTATCCTTCCTACAAGAAATGCAGGGGTGAAGGATGAAGCAGAGACAGATGGAATAGCCAAGCAATAACCAGCCCAACTAAAAACCTATTCCATGGACATTCACCAATCCTCTGACACTATTAATGGTCCTCTGTTTTGCTTTGAGACAGAAGCCTAGCATAGCTATCCTCTGAGAGGTTCCTCCCAGAAGTTGACTTAGACAGATACAGAGAACCACTGATAAATATTGGATGGACTTTGAGGACTCTTATGGAAGAGTTGGAAGAATGATTGAGGGATAGAAACTCCACAGGAAGACCAATAAAGTCAATTATCCTGGACCCTTGGGGGCTCTCACAAACTGAACCACCAACCAAAGAGCATACAGTGGCTGGACCTAGCCCATAGCCTTGCACATACGTGGCAGATGTGCAGCGTGGTCTTCATGTGGATCTTGAACAAGTAGAATGTGGGCTATCCCTAAAGCTGTTGCATATCTGTAAAATCTGTTCCCTGAACTTGGCTATTTTGTCCAGCTATTTTCAGTGGGAGAAGAAGTACCTAGCTCTACAGAGACTTGATGTACCAGCTCCACTCTATCAGAGAAGGGGAAGAGAAAAGTGGAGCAAGACTGTGATAAGTAGGAACCAGGGTAGGGGACAGAGATCCAGATGTTGAGTGAAGACATTAAATGTTGCGGCCCTCTCCACTCCACACTTGGCAGCCACTGTTTCCCGGCCCAAGCTGCCACTGCGGTCTGCGGGTCAGGGTTGAGAGAGAGAGAGGATAAAGGGGAAGAGATGCGAAGAATGGAGACAAGACAGAGGTTCTGATCAAGTAGCAAGTCTCGTTTATTGAAGGGAAATCTGGGGTATTTATAGGCTTTTGCCATGTGCCTTGCAGGTGTTGATATGACATAAGCCTTACAGGCTTGTATAGCGTGGATAGCACATGCACCCTGCGCCTTGCAGGCTTGTATGGCATGGATAGCACGTGGATAGCACGTGAACCGCATGCCTTGCAGCTGGGGGCAGTAAACAGCAAAACAAAATATGTGGGATATCAGAGTGTGCTTCAGCTGTTGTAGGCTGTTAAAAAACAAGTCTCATGTCAGGGTATATGGCTCAAGATGGCTGCAAAGCTGATAGCGGCTTTCTGCTAAAAGTCGGCTCCCAACAATTAAAAAAACAAATAAATAAATAAATAAATAAATAAGAGATTGGATTGTAAATGTAAGAGATTGGAATGTAAAATTTGGTCATATTACTCACCAAGTTAACAGGAAACTAGGATACTTTGAAATTCCTCTTCTGCCTCTTGCAGTAGGTGTGCTTTTAATTATGCAATTTCTCAGAGAAAGAAAATAGTTGTTAAACTTAAACTAACTGGCTTTATCATTGTACATAACTAATTATACCCTTCTTTTTAAAAGTAGCTCTTTTTTGCACTTTCACTACTTGCTTAAATAAATTATTTTTTCAACTCTGGCAATCTTGGTATCATAATGAACTCTTTTTCTTTACTTACTCGGTAAGAAAACCCATGATGTGAGGCTGATCTCAGCAAAGCCATCTCTGTTTTACCTCAAGGTACTTGTGGCCTGGATTGCCCCTCAACCTCCCACATATGCACATTTATCTGTTGACATCAGTGCTACTTTTGTCAATTTGACATGAACTAAACATATCTGAGAATAGGTAATTGTAAAATGTATTTATTTATTCATTCTACATACTGATATCTGTACCCTTCTTCTCCCTGTCTTCCCTTCTCACAGCAACTCTCCCTATTCCAAACTCTCCCCTTCTCCTCTGAAAAGGAGTAGCCTCCTCGGGTATTATCCCTAACCTCCCTTATCTCCATCTATCCTCACCCCCTACCATAAGTCACTCTCTCACTGAGGTCAGAGAAGCCTATCAGTTAGGACAAGATCAATAGGCAGCCATCAAATACAGGGGTAGCCACCACTCAGTTGTTGAGAAACCTGCATGAAGACCAAGCTGTACTTCTGCTTCATATGTGCTAGGGCACCTAGATCCAGTCCATCTTTACTCTTTGGTTGGTGGTTCAGTCTCTGAGATCCGCCAAGGGTCCAGGTTAGTTGATTCTATTGTATTTCCTGTGGAGTCCCTACCCTCTTCAGGTTTCTCAACCCTTCCCCAGACTCTTCCACATGACTTCCTGAGCTCCATCTAATGTTTGGCTGTGGGACTCTGCATCTGTTTCAACCAGCCATTGAGTGGAGCCTCTCAGAGGACAATTATGCTTGAATCCTGTCTGCAAGCATAACATAGTATCATTAATAGTGTCTGGGGATTGTTTCATCTCCATGAGATAGGTCTCAGGTTGGGGCAGTCATTGGTTGCCTATCCCCTCCATCTCTGCTCTGTCTTTGTCCCTGTACATCTTGTTGACAGCACATATTTTAGGTCAAAGGTTTTGTGGGTGGGTTGCTGTCCTTATCTTTCCACTGGGAACCCTGCCTGGCTACAGGAGGTATCCACTTCAGGATCCACATACCCCATTCTTTGGAGTTTTAGCTAATGTCACTCTCATAGACACACTGGGGCCTCCCACCTATCACAGGTCTAGAGATCCATCACCACCCGAACTACTGATTGCCATTTTCTTCCTTGCTCTCCCTATACTGGATCCCACTTATCTTATCCCATCTCCCACCTGGTTCCATCCTTCTATCCACCTCTATATATTTCATTTCCCCTTCTTAATTAAAAAAATTTCTCCATAAAGTTATCCGTTAGGCAAGACTGTGGAATATTTTCTTAATTACTGAATGAGGTGGGAGGACCCAACTCATTGTGAGTAGGGCCTCAACTGAGCAGGTGATCCTGAGATCTGTAAGAAAGCAGGCAAGCCCACAAGCAGCTCTCCCTGCCCTGTGCATTAGTTTCTGTTACCCAGGTTCTTATTTTGAGTTTCTGTCCTGACTTCCTTGGATGAAGTAATGTGAAACTGAACTATAACATAAAATAATTGAGCTCTTTTCCTCCCCAAGTTGTTTTTGGTGATAGTATTTTAACTTAACAATAGAAACTTAACAAAGAGATCTTAAGCCTCAGTATCTCAGTAGGTTGCTCTGAAGACAATTCCTTTGAAGTGATGACTGAGCTCAAGTAAATTCTTCTGGGTGCATGTTAATACAATCAGTCTGTAATTCTTATAGGAAAAAAAAATGTGACACAGGATGCACCATGGGTGTGGTCACAGAAGAATGAGAATGTGAGATACATCAAGAAGGCAGCCATCTCAGACCCCCCAAAAATGATCTCAGAACTCAAAGATCTGGGACACTGACAGCCCTAAAGGAAGTATTGAAGTACTTACATATTTGTTTTAATTGTCCTATTGGAGCATAGTTCTGATTCTACATTCAGAATCATAGGCTATTACGGCTGGACACACCCAAGAGATCATTTAATAATGAAGTGTAAAGAGTTTACTAAGGTTCACTAGATTTCTTTCAAATGTGAGGAAACCTGAGCTCTTTTTCAGTTTGTCACTATTTTCCTTAATGTAAATTGAAATATATATATATATATACATACATATATGGAGGTATTTAAGCTACTAAATTCTAAGCATACTACATACTAAACTGGTTTATTCGCAGTGAAAGAATGATTTTAAAAATAATGTGTGAATTAATGGTTCTATCTATCATTTTCAGGCAAAATCTCAAAGCAATTCTGGGATAAAACAGAAATAAATTACATTGTGTTAATTTAAAATATTCTCAGTAGTAAATATCAAGGATACTGATGTAGAGGTTTTCATTTTCTTTGGTTTTTTTTTTTTTTTAAGGGACATTTTGTTTTGCAGAGCTGTGACTGTCATTCTTCATGATGAGTCCCCTAACTCACTATGGGAAGAATACTTTCATGGTATGCAAAATTAGAACAAGCAATGCTCATTTTGGCAGTTGAGGGTAGAATTGTGTGGAGAAAAAGAAAGATATTTGGAGGGCTCTTTAGATAAATTCTAAACACATCATTTCTGTCAGCAAATATAGTCATCTTTAGCAAAACCTGTATCAAACCTTGTCTATTTCAGCATCAAAATACAATAAACCTGTATTATTACAGTATAAGATTATCAACATGATGGAAATATTCCCAAGGAATTGTTAGTACTCTGATATGTAGAAAACTAGTGCTAATGTAAAAACGTGAGCCACCTTCAGCTGAAGGCTCTGGGAGGCTTTGCTCTAAAATCAGAATCTTTGTATGTCTCAAGTCTTCTTCCTACAGAATGAAAATAGTCCTAGTTTTATTTGTTGGAGAGGATGTCAGACCCTTAAGTCATAATTTGTTGTTTTTTTTTTTTTCACAAAAACAAAAGACCTACCAAATGTGCTGTTCTCATGTCAACCTTATTGCTGTGATAAAATAACCAAGAAAAAGCAACTTTAGTGGAGAAAAAGCTTACTTTGGATTAAGGTTCCAGAAGATACAGTGTATTGTGGAGGAGAGACCATGGGAGCAAGAACATGAGGCTGGCCCTTGGCATTACAACAGCATCCTGGAAGAAAGAGTAAACAGAAAGTGGGACCATGCTATCTAATCTCAACACCTACTCCGATTGACCTACCTCCTCCAGAAAGGGTCCATGCCCAAACAACCCCTCCAATTGTTCACATACACTAGCCTATGGAGGACAGTTCACTTTCAAACCACAGTATAAGCCAACCCATAAGCCACTGCATTGTGTCATGTTGTCTGTCCCATAATTGGTCTTTTCCAGTCTCTCCAAAGAAAGGAAACTACTGCATAGAAGTTAAACAAATACTTCAATATTTATCAGAATCAAACAAGCAATGAGGAAAGTCTTCATGTCATGATAAAATTCATGACAAATTTCCCTTTAAACAATATGATTTTAAAAACCACTCAGACAAGGCATGGAGGCATATCTCTGTCCATCTAGCTTCTGGGAAGTTGAGGTATAAGAATGAGGAATTCAAGACCAGTCTTAACTACAGAGCAAGTTCAATGCTAATGTGAACTACATGGGATCCTATCTCAAAACAGCAAAGTAAATAAATATATTCAACTAAAAAACAAATTTATTTGTTTATTTGCTTGTGGGTTTTTCTTTTGTTTTGCTATGTTGCTTGATTACTTGATATGGACTATTTAGTTATTCTCTAGCCAAAGGTTTATATAGTGAACAAAACTCTCAGAGTTTGTAAATTATCTATGATCACTGACATTTCTAACTGATTCACAAATTAGAACAGTACTTTTATAGTTAGTACATATAAATCAAGACAATCATGGGTTTGGCAGTGATAAAACTTACAGTACCCTGTGGTTCTTCAGTCTTCTCTTCATTTGTATCATTAGACTAGATCATCTCTAGGAGCCATCTTCAGTTTCTTAGCTCTGCTCTCTGTTCATTCTAGAGTAGGTCAACAGTAAGGGCCAACTTCAGTTCTTGAGCTTCTTTCTCCCTTCATATTGATGAGAGGACATCAACTTGTTCCTTGAGTGTTCTCTCAAATCTTGTATTTATCTCCTTTTTTTTGCACTAGACTTGCTTTCATCAGTATATGATTAGACATTTCAATATTCAGTTAGATGTCCATCTTCATCTCATCAGACACTTTCTGCTTTGTTCCCATAACTTTATAATACCAGTAACTTCAGTTTTTCTTTTGTTTTTAACCTTATTTGTTTTGTTACTTCTATCTTAAGAAAGACCTGGTATATAACAACATAAGAACTTTTATTCAATAAGTAAATAAATTATTCAAAAACACATTTTCAGTTAATGCCCATGCTCTCACAAATAGATTTTGAATTCATGAGACATTAGTAGACATTTCATTCTCTATCCATCAATAACATTGAGATATTAAGTTGTATTAATTGATATTAAGTTAGCAACTGCTTCTCATTTATCTGTTTAATGAAAATATTTCAAATGTAAATAAAGGCTTCTAGTTTGTAAATCTGATGTCTAAGTGCAAGTTTGTTTGTAAAGAGAAAACTAGAAAGTCTGATCTGCTCCAAGACTACAAAAGCAACCCCAGAATAGATGTCATAAATTGCACAAAAATTGACAAGCATAGTGCTATGAACCACTATTTTGTTTCCTAGTGATCGAGCAAGTATGGTTGCATTACAGGGCTCAAAGAAATTAGACAGGAGCTTTTGTTACTTACTAGCTTTCTCTTATAACTCCTTCTGAACTATAAACCTGAATGGAAATACAGACCACCTGTGCATTCTGGATCTATTTTAAGCCATTCAATTCTCTCTAGAGAAAATAGAAATCATTTTAAACTTGAGTGTTATTAAACAAGATTTTAACATTATTTTTATGAGGTACTGATCACCTAGATGAGCTAGAAGCTAGACACCACATGTTTTCTTCACTTATGGTTTGAGAATACCCACAAAAGATTTATGTATTTTGGAGGTTGGTTTACTGGATGTAGAATGTCAAGTAGCAAGACCTTTAAGAGAGAATATCTAAAGTGATATAACTAGGTCATTGGGGTACATCTTCAAAAGACAATTAGGTACTAACTTAGTCCCATATTTAGTGAATGAGTAATCTATAATAATTGCAATGTGGCTTTTGTTTTGTGACTTCCTGGTTTCCTTCTGTTTGAGAGATGTCTGTCTTCAACATACTTGCACCATGATACATAATATAGTCAAAAGGTCCACTTCAGAACTGAGTAGATGGTGGTACCACAGGCTGTATTTCCATACATGTAAGATAAATGATTTTTTAAATAAATTTTCTGGCATCAAGTATTTTGATGTAACAGAAAATGAAATAGAACATTAAATTAAGAAGTGTAAGTTACTACTCTAAATAACTTACTTTGCCAGTTACTAGCATTCTTGACTGCATTGAAAAACACAATAGTTTTGTTTTTTTAAATAAATAAAATAGCTTAAAGGAACTGTATATAGGGTTACAGTGTTTAACAAAAGAGAAAGATGGCATAAAGCAATTCTTGCTCCAGTCTGTGATTATTTCAGATCTTCTGAAGGCCAGGAAGCTGTCTCAGCAAATTGTTTACCATATAAGCATGAGGACCTGAATGCTAGTTCAGTCTCTAGCACCCAGTTAACGCTTGGCATGACAGCATGCATTTGTAATACCAGCATTTGTGATAGTGAGGAGGAAACTAGAATGTCCCTGGTATGTATTGGTCAGTCAAACAAATCAACTGGTAAGATGCAAATTCATTAAGAATTCTGGTAAGAACTGAATTCAATAAGAGTCTCTATCTCAAAAAGTAAGATTGAGATCAAACAAGGATAACAACTAAGATTGGCCTTCCAACTTCACACACATGCCCATCCATATTGCCCTACAGAAACACACATATCTACACACATGCATGTACATACATGCATACACACACACGCATACATACACACACACACACACACACATACACACACAAATAATTTCTATAGACAAGGAGACTGGAGAAGACTCCAAAAATAGCTTCAAATTTTAGGCATTTTTGGAAACATCTGACAGGATGTAGATGACACAGAGTAGGTAAAGAAACCATTTTCTATGCTTCATCCAGAAGAATTGGTTGCTATGGTATTCCATAAAATGGGGTTTGAGAAGCAAGCAAAACACTTTGGATTTATGCTGATACATTCATGATGAGTGTGAGTTTCAGTAAAGATTCTCTAGGAAGAACTATTGGAAAAGAAATTAACGTGTAAAATTTGGACTAATAGAAGCAAGAAATGAGGATATTACACTATAAATTATTTTGACAAATAGTTAGTTGCCCATGATTGACTTCCTCAAAGAAAATGTTAGAAATAGCTGGGAGATACTATTAAAATAATATTAGTAGTCAGTCAGTGTGAGGGGAGTACAGCTCATTATACTCTGTGTATAAAAAGAAAGAGATGTCTTGCTTATAGACATAAACAGTAAGCCCTAGAATACTTGGATGTCTATTTAGAACAATAGATGTTCTTGATTTAGGATAGCGAAACCATGGAATTTTAGGCATACATGTAATTGGATTAATTTAGAAGACAAAGGATATGGTATACAAGCTCTACTGTCTATTCAATAATAATTTAAACTTGTATTGCTCTTACATAAAGGATAATAACATAAATGTGTAATGTATTAGTGGCATGACTAATATAATCCTTTGCTCCTAAAACGAAAATAATGAAAAATAACCAAAATATGACTTGAACTCTGTATTAGTCATGGCTCTGTAGAGTCAGAGAACTTATGGAATATCTCTGTATATTAAGAAAATTTATTATCATGATTTACAGTCTGTAATCCAACTAACCCAAGAATGAGCAACTGTGAATGGGAAATCCAAGAATCTGGTAGTTTCTTAGTTCCACAAGGCTAGATGTTTAATCTGGTCTTTTGTATAAGTTGGAATCCTGAAGAAGTAGTTTTCAACAGATGTGCTATGAAGTAAATGCAAGCAGGCAAAGAAGATAGTGTCTTCCTTCTTTTATTGTCTTTACATAGGCCTCTAGCAGAAGGTATGGCCCAGATTAAAGGTATATACAACCATGGCTAGATTTGGAATTTGTTCTGTCTCAGACTAGCCTTGAACTCAGACACCTGCTTACCTCAGTCTTCTGGGATCAAAGGTGTATACTACCCTGCCTGGGGCTAAGCTTTTCATGGCCACTATGCGTCAAGATCTGGGTCAATAGCATATGTCATCTCATGTCATGTCAATATCTGGATCAGAAGACTGTGTTTTCCAGCCTCAAGTTCTGGATCCCAATCGTGCCCTCCATTTCTGGACTATAGTTCATTCCATATATAGTCAAGCTGACAATCAGGAATAGCCATAACAAAGTCTGTTAACAAAATTTTGTTATCATTCCTTACTTTCTTGTTATATAGTCATTCTTTATACACATAAATGTTGCCTTCATAATAGACAGATATTATAATTATTTTGAAGATGTCATGTTATAAATATTGTAATAGAAAATAAAGGAAATATAATGTTCAAAAGTATTCAATCTGCATATTATAAAAAATAGTTAAAATATCATATTTTTCTCCAAATGAATTCAGTTTTATCTCTCCAGAGCATTACTGTTGCAGGCTACATAACTTTTTGAACAATGCAACAGGCTTCAGCATGCAGAGATATAGAAGACAACAGGCAAAAATATGAGTCAACATGAGTTTCGATGAATCTGATCAATAATCTGTTTTCACAAACATACAGTGTCTCTCTCCACACACCCATCTACACATTGAGCACCATTATCTCGACACTAAGACATGCCTCATGGAGGTCTCCTCTGCAAATTATCTTTCCAAACCTCCAGAAAGGTCATCATAGGGCTCCACAGATCTCAGAGGTCACTTCAGGAGAAACTTCATGTTGTGTGCCAATAGCCTGAATTGACTCTTGGAGTAGGAACAAGTAGTGTTCACGAGTTTCTGCCGCCTGCCAGTTACTTGAGTCAAGCTTTGGCAGCATCCCCCAAAGGCTTAGAGACCTCTAAGAAAAGCTTCCCTGGCTTCTGCCAGATTTTTCACTACGTATCAGCAAGCTCCTGGATGTCAACTCATTTTGTTGTTGTTTTGTCAACTCATTTTTCTCTAAATGGTCATTTGCTTGTGCCTTTTATTTTAGTAAAAAATCCATGACTTGTAAGTCCTGGACATGAATAAACTATTGGCTTCATTAGACAATTACGTAAAACACATACTTGTATCTCTACAACACGAACATGTTTTCAAGAGCTAGGATTAAAACCCATGTTCACTGAAAATAAACAGACACATTACATTGTTATTTCTGACATGATGACATATTGCAAGAAGGAAATCAGAGAATTAGTATCATTTAACTCTAAATTAGATCTAATGCTATGCAAAAAAAGAGGGGAAAGTACAGTGTTATGTCTTCAACTGCAGCTTGGTCTTCCTTGGTGCTATAAGATTTGTTTTATTCTATATAAAAGATGGTCTACTTGGCTTTGGTTTTATTTTAGAGTATGGCCATTATTTTATAGCCATTATTTCCAGTCATGGTTTTTCTAGAGTATCAAGAAAAGTTCCATGGTGTTCATGAAGATCTCATAAAATGACTCTGTCCTAAACATAAACATACCCTACTTACGTGGCCTCTGCTGCCTTCCTTTAGTTTTCATTCCTGCCTGAAGTGCTCTTTTCCAGTCCTCAATGACTTACCTATACAAAACAGCAATGTTGCTTCTGAGAACCAAAATGAATTTTGTGCAGTCTTCTGGCCCCCACTGCTCCATACAATTCTTTGTCTCTTAATATAGTCCAGCTAGTCAAGCAGTTTTAACAATGAGGTTCATCTGCTGAGGTCAGAGAGACTAAAGCTGTGCTTGTGCTTCCTGTTCTTATCCTATGATAGTGAATTTTCTCCAGGAATGGAGTCACAGCAAACTTGGGATACATTTCACTTCCAAAGACCTGCATAGTTTACAGTTCAATTCCACAGAATATACATTTCATGGCTTATACAGTTTTATAGTTACTTACAGTGGAAATAAATTTTTCTGTAAATTACTTTATCTTGATTAGAAATGCAATTAAGTATATATTTAAATATAAAATTAATTTAATGTGAAAATACAATCAGATATACTGGCTGATAAAAATTGAATTGTACATGTTTCAAGTTTTAAAAGCAAAGGGATGAGAAAATATCTTTGAAAATACTAAGTGAATTTGAGCTATTACAATAATTCTTTACTTAGCACAGTTATATAGTTATGACTCTTCTGAACTCTGAGCAGCCAGTATGGCAGAAGCTCCACCCATGCAAATAAATGCTTAGCCCTTTTACTGCATGCTTCTCCATTTCCATAGCACTTTCTAAATTCCTTTATTTTGTTGACTTTACAAAAGGCCATTTTAGAACTATTATATCTTATTATCTTCAGACACTTTGATTCTTTTGCAAAGAATAAGCAATCATGGGTACATCATGGGTGGCATTAAAATGCCGGCTTTGCTATAGTCTAGCAAGTGAGTTCTCAAATTGAGGTAAATCGCATGCCATTCCCAGAAAATCTCCTCCATTAAAACACATCTAAATATATAGAAACAAAAAGTCATTAACCAGTAAACACTAATTGTTTATTTTGATGAATGAATAATGGTACTGCTGTAGATTCACAGAGGCCGTGTCTGTTAGCTGAGAGAGCACTGATTCACTTAGCGCCCACACTATCCTCACAGTAATACATCCACAATGCTATGCTCAACAAATGTTTATCTTGCTCAAAAAAAAAAAATGTATCCTTTGGAACATCTGCCAGGCAACATACAAAAACTTCCTGGAAACTGGGAAAGATACCTGATTTATCAAGGGCAATAAACAGTCAAACTCTAACTAGGCTAGCTTGGTAGGTGAGAATAAAAGTTAAATACAAATTTGATTGAATTGTCCACCAGATGTTTCATGGTCCTGTATGATTTTTTTTGCCATGTCAAAATATAGATACCCAACTCTCTAATACCTATGTTGTGAGCAGGAAGGCAAATCTAAATAGGTTTGTTGCTTTAAGAAGCCACTTTTCCAATACAAAACCTCTAAGCCCATCTCATTGACAAAAATTGTTTCAAAGGGAAACAAAGGTGAAATTTGAAGTATTTGGTTATCCCAGGTTTTAACTTGGTAAAATTTTAGCTGTGTGAGCTGTAATAACAGGAGCATAAAAGCTCAGCATTCCTGTCTTAGAAATTAAAATCTCCATGACCAAGAGTAATGCGACGGCTCTGAAGAGCAGCTCTTGGCCAGAACTTTGTAAGAAGCAATCAGCCACGGCTCAGTCCTTTGAGAAACTTTTGATGCACCTCAGCAAATCATTTTTGGAAAGGGCTGCCGTAGGTGAAACAGATGAGAAACTTCAGTTCTAGAGTCTACAGAAGCATCTCCATCCAAGTCATCACCAGCTACACATTCTAAACAACCATATTCTACAGAAACACGGGTTTTGTATTTTGATTTGTTTTTATACAAAGTGAAGATTTGTCTACAGTCATTTTCCAGAAAAAAAACCTATAAATATTTGATAACCAGATGTAGAGGAATTTTAACCCAGCAACATAGTGCCCTGACAAAGGATCACATCTAAAGACCACCCAGTTCTCTGTGATCCAGCTGGAATGCAGACATGTTCTGGATTATAGTATGTTCTGGATGGAATATGGACATGCCATTAGTACATACTTTTAATCTCTAAATATGAAGGTAAGCTTCATTTGTAGAAGGAAGCATCCATGTTTAAAAGTGACTTGTATTGAGGGAATCAGAAAAGTATTTGATAGAATAAGTGGTAGAATACTCCCAACTCACCTAAGAACAGACAGAAAAGAGAGTGTAAAAGCACCTAGAAAGAAAGAAGTATGGCATAATGTGTGTTGTTGTATGTAAGTGTGTGTGTGTGTGTGTGTGTGTGTGTGTGTGTGTGGTGGTGGTGGTGGTTTTGAGAAACAGACAGGTGAAGTAGAACTACTGAGAGAATGAGTAGGAGCTAGAAAGATTAGAGCCTATTGTCAAAATTAGTATGAGGCCAAGCAAAGCAGTTCAGTCAGAAGCCAACAAAAGCTGTATTAAATCAGTCAGCTTGGAAGATTAGATTGTATTGAGGCTAGAAGTTTCTAGGCCTAGGACTAGGGATAGTAATAACAGATAAGAAAATGCTCTGTGCTCAGCCCAAGCCATAAATTTGCACAGCTTGGGCACAGCCCTCATCCCATCACTTCATCTGACAAAATAAAACATTTATAATCCAAAAATTAAAATCATGCTAGCCCTTTTTGTCCTGAGAATACTTTTATTCCTGCCCATTGTGTTAAAGCTTGTCTTTAACAACATCAACATGTTGGCAGCCAAAGTACATGACTTGAAACTGAAAATGGACCCCCAGACAGAGTTATTAAATTAACAGGCTGGCAAACAAGGACGAGTAAGATTTTGCATAGAGCCTTACTAACCTAAGACAGAAGTACATTGCTTTTGATAACGCATATTCCATGACATTATCAAAAGGAATGATAAGGAATAATATTAAGGAAGGCATTCTTGTCAGAATGACCTAAGACAGGCTCAGTCTTGTTTATGAAATGAAAAAGGGGAGAGGCAGAGAGCTTTTGGAGCTGATTGGCAAGAATCTGACATGGGCCAAGGACAAGGAAATGGGCTGCTTATCAGGAGTATGACATTGGCCAAGGACAAGGAAGTAGGCTTCAGGCAGGAATCTGACATTAGGCTAGAACAAAGAAGTAATTTCAGGCAGAAATCTAAGTCTTAGGCTAGAACAAAGAAGTAATTTCAGGCAGGAATCTAAATTTTAGGCTAGAACAAGGAGGTAGGCTTCAGACATAAATAAAAAGGACTTTGGGCTAGGACAGGGAAGTAGGCTCAGATACTTTGGTCATCCATATAAGCCCTTAAAAACAATGATCACAGGAGTGTTCAGGGAACTTTGTTTATTGCCTTGCTTGTTCTTTGACTATTTGCATCTATTGTATTGCTAGTTCTTCAACCTAGAACTGACTTCAATACTTGCATGTAATTAAAATAGTATAAAAGCAAAAAAGGGGTTGGGGAATGTGATAAGGGTTTTCTAGGGAGGGGAAATGGGGAAAGGGGATGACATCTGAAATGTAAATAAATAAAATATCCAATAAAAATAAAATAAAATTAGAAATAATAGTTTAAGATATCATAGGGCATGACAAAAATCTATTCTTTATAAGTGTTAAATAGCTTGATAAATCTATCAGCATGTTTTTAGATTTCATCTCACACTATAGTACAGACTGATCTCAAACATGCTACATAATTCAATTTGTTCTTAAATTCACTATTATGCTTCTTCCTGAAAAGAGCTAACACTACAAGGATGTATGACAATTCTACCATCTATCAACATTGTTTAAATAAATATTTTTCAGTATCAGGTATATTTAAGAATTCTAAAAGAGTATCTAAAATTAGACAGAGAAAATTATGTATTCACTTTACTAACATAATACTGGGTTTGAATATAATTCACCAAATTAAATCTGGGAGAATTTTAATGAGATAGATGGCTAACAAAATAATGTACACACTTTTTTAAATTTTATTTTCAAGAAAATCTGTAATAAGAAAAATTATTTAATTTATTATTCACATACAAACAGTTGTATATTTGAGTATGAAAATGCAAAGTATCTGTAGAATGTTTATGAAACTCAAGTTAATTTCCATAGTTGATCCTGAACAACTACAGAGTTTGACCCATCAGATCTCTCTGAAAGCAGGGATGAGACATGCTAGATAATTCAGTCTAGAACCCAGATAAATGTCATTGTTCTATCTTTCTGTAACTTTTTCTTCTCCATATTAGAAGAGCAGGTCAGCTCAATTACTAGACATTTAACAAAAGATACATGGACCTATAAACATCAGACATTTATAGGCTATTATGGAGCTATAACCAGAACATAGAAACATAAAATTCTATAATTTGAACACAGAGACCTTCACCTGGAGTTCCAAGTAACCAATAGCAAGGCAATGCCCCAGAAGAAAAAAGATTGTTGACCCTGGAAAAACAAACCAAGAATAAACAGCTATAGCTGCTAGCATTAAGGATTTCCCAATAAGAAAATCTGCTTGTTTCACAGCCATACTATATTGTAGTTACCAAATACAAAGTTTCAGACAGAACAAATTTCCTACCAGGTATTTCCCTCTGAAGATGGCCAGTATAGGATCTTTAGAAACTCAGGGAAAGTTTCTAAAAAAATATACTAAGAAAGAAAAAGAAAGAAAATATAAAGAAATAGGTTTAAAATATAACCAATTAATACAAATTTTAAATCAGTAAAATAATATTAGGACTATGTGAAAACACACAAAAAAATCAATCAAAAAGAAAAAAAGCTATTAGAAACTGACATTATTATACTAGAAGTCTTTTTTAAAAAAATCTCACAGAAGGGCTGGAAAATAATGTCAAACTAATACCCTAGAAAACAGAAGTAAAGAAGGAAATATGAAAAATATAAAAGTTTTGTTGTCTTAGTCACAGAATAACTAATTACACAGGATATTCTGGTTTGAGTGTAGGTTAGTGATATAATCTAGCATGGACTGGGCAGTGAATTTCATCTTCAGCGCTGCAATATTTTGATTTAGTTTTAAAATTAAGTAGTAGACAAAGACATAAACATACACATCATCAAAAATACATAAATGGAAAAAGAATACATAAAACACCATCACTTTATATTAATGGGAAGAGTAAATAAAACAAAAATGAGTTAGCAGTATGTACAGATAAGAGCAGTGGATCCAAAACACACACTGAACAATGGTGAGGACTATGAGGGAACAGCAGCCACCGTTACTCAGTGCTGCTGGAGATACGGAATCAGGTAACGTGGGAAGCCATTTCCATTTCATACAAAAGAAGGCACACTCTTACTATATGATCCAGCAATTATGAGCTTTGGGACAAACCAAGATGAGATGATAACTATATCTCCACAGGAGCTTGTAAATGAATGTCTAGAACAGATTTATTTATAGTTCCCAAAACTAGGAGGCAACAAATGTCTCCTTTCACAGCTGAATAGATAAATCAATTGCATCCTCTCTAGATAATGGAATACCAATCAATGCTAAATAGAAATGATTCATTGTCATAAAAAAGAACAAAAACTCTTAGGTGCACAGTGGCCAATTGAAAAAGCCAATCCAAAAATCTGTATGGTTCCAACAATATTGCATTCTGGGAAAAGTAGAACTTCTAGAGGTCACAAAATATCAGCAGATACCAGGGATGTGGTATAGACAATGAAAAAACAAACTACCTTAGATATTTGTGGTAGTGAAATTATTCTGGATGTCATTAGGTCAGTAAACACCAGGCATCACAGATTTGACAAAAGTTACAGAATTAGGAACATGAAGTAAGCCCATCTGAGAACTGTAACAGGGTGTAACAATAGGAGAGCTGTACAGAGTTTTACAAGCTAGAGAGTGAGGAAAACACAAAAAGAAGAACACATGAGGAAGCTGTGTTTTCTACTCAATTTATCTGTGAACCAAGAACTTCTCTAAAGTCTGGTCAACTTTAGAGACTTCTTCCAGCAGAAGATTGTACACACTGTAAGAACATAGAAGCAGCAGCACATTACAATAAAATGTTCAATATAAATAATGACCATTTATATTGAGCTTTAACCTGGGCCATCAATTGGCTTTGTTTTAGTTAGACAGTCATAAAAATATAATATTTAGGATACCTAGCATATTTGGATATATGGATTTCAATTTTTCCTTCAAAGGTTCACTGAGCAATAAATAATGCTTAAATAAACATGAGTGACCATGGATTAATATAAAGACAATTACTTTAACATATTCTGTGGATTAGTTCCTTTGTAAAAATTCTATAATCATGACTTTGAAGATGCTAAAATTGGTATATTGTCAGCAACAATTTTTTTCTCAGTCAATTTCTAAGGAGCACATATCTTAAAGTTAAACCTCCCCAAATACTTAGGAGTTTTCATATTAAATGTTCCAAACTGAGAAATTGGAGAAAATATATGAACATAATAGCTGTGTGTGTGTGTGTGTGTGTATACAAACATATTAACACATTCTACTTCAAATGACACAATGTAAATTCAAACTATTGTAGGAAAAGTAAACATGGGATATTTAGAGTTTAATTGTCCAAAGTGGTATAATTTGTATGTTGCACTAGAGCTCTGTCTGTTTTCTTTCTTTCCTGTCTTATTGCTTGCCTGCTTTCTCCCTATATCTTGTCCTTTTTTCCCCACACTCTTTTAAAATCTTGTCTTCTTCTTATATTGATTATTGCAAGTAATGGGAGATATGTCTGGAGTACAGATGAACTCAAACTACACTCACCGGAAAAAAAAGAGAGAGTTTATTTTCCAAATATTTGTTATAGCAGAACATAGTCAGGTACCAGCACTCATAACTCTCTTGTTTCTATTGGAAGTGACCCTGAGTTAGATTGTAGATTACTAATTTTATAGTAAAAAAAAAAAAGTTTCCAGATATAGAAATGGCTCGGTGGTTAAGAGCACAGACTCTTCCAAAGCAGCACAATTCAGTTCTGAGAACCCTACATGGCTCACAATCATCTGTAAACAATTATAACTCTAAGAAAATATGACAAGCTCTTCTGGTTTCCATGGCCTGCATTTATGTGCTTATACACACTCGTGGACACTGAAACACACACACACACACACACACACACAACCACACACACACACAACCACACAGAAATATAACTGTATCTTTATAAAATGTTTCTAATATAATATAAATAAAAGTATTTTTCCATTTCTGAAATGAAACCTAAGGCAAAATATTAAAGTTTTAAACTCCATTCTATGGAATTTAATAATTTTCTATCATAACTAGATATTTTGGAGATGTAAGAACTTCATCCACTCTATGAGTAATTTTCTATCATAACTAGATATTTTGGAGATGTAAGAACTTCAAGTTAATTATTTTGTTCTGCATTGACAATTGAAAGATCAACACTATAGAAAGTACTAAGATTTTAACCGAACTCTTATTGTCTTTAGAATAGCTATTTTCTAGCATTTCCTGGAGTCTCTTCTTTCATAGATGTATTGATCACATTATCCTATTCCTGATAGTGTCTGCTCTGCTGAATTAGGTCTCATTCAACAAAGCAAGAGTAGTTGTTAGGTATAATTAATGCAAAATGCACTGATTTCCTAGAAACTCAAAGGGCAGTGTTCTTTTAAGTATCTCTCACAACTTTGTTGACACAGGAAATCAACCTGGGGTGGGGGGTGGCAAGGTGCCAGTTCTCACTCCTGTCTTAACCATCAGGAGGATAAGCTTTCTCTACAGCATCTCAGGATCTAGCTATTCTAGCTGCTTACAGATATCAATCTTATCCAGGTCTGCTTTCTGATATACTGTTGTTATATGGTCAAAAATAATTTGGGGATGAAAAGGCTTGTTTGGCTTACATGACTATAAAGTTCATCATTGTCAGAAGCTAGGGAAGAAGCTTGAGGCAGGAACTGGAGGCAAGAACATAAGCAGAAGCCACAGAGAAATGCTACCTACTAGCTTCCTCTCCCAGCTCATGTTCAACTACCCTTCTTACACAGGCATGGCCCATCTGCACAAGGATGGAAACACCCATGGTGAAATGGGCCTTCTCTCAATTCGCAAACAAAATTATGTCCCCATGACCACGTGAAGGAGAGTAACTCTACAATTGAGGTTCCTTCTTCACAAATATGTCAAGTTGATATCTAAGATTAACCATCACTGTTAATATTAGGTCGAGGAAGAAGATTGGAAATATTAAGAGGTGGGCATAATTGAAAGGTGAGGGTAGAGTCTTCTATAAGTACTACCTGGAGAGAAAGAACCCTGGAAGGAGGTAGGGTCTGTAAGCGTTTATAAGTTAGGAGCTGTGACAAGTTGTGAGAAGAGAGGACAGTTATGGGCGATCCCAAGGTTAGTTTCTTTGACTCTCAAATAAAGCCAATGCACCAGTGTTAGTTGTTATATCAGAAGTCCAACCGCAGTTCAGAACAGACCACTCCAGACCACATGGTTCGGGGGGGGGGGCAGTTTTTTCAGGAGATAGGGCAAAGGTAGGGAGAAAAAGATGGAAGAAGAAGAGAGGAAGAAGAGAAGTAGAGGCCAGCCATGACCACGTGGAGAGAGAGGAAGAGAAGGGGGGGAGGGGACAGAGAGGCAAGAGAGTAAGAGGGTAAGAGTAAGAGAGAGAGGAGGGGGCAAGCAGCCCCTTTTATAGTGGACCAGGCCTACCTGACTGTTGCCAGGTAACTGTGGGGAGGAACATACCTGGCTGTTGCTAGGTAACTGTGGAGGTGGAATTTAGAATACTAACAATCACGAATACTCTTATCTACATTATGATTTTTATTTCTGATTTTTCTAAAATGCACTAGCTACTGACCACTTTACACTTATTTTGATATCTACCTTCCTGATAGATGGGGATGGGAGATTTTTAGAAAGCTAATATCCCTCTTTTATACTGTATTCTGCAGTGGTTTATCTACAACAGTCAAGCAGAAATACTGAATATAAATAAAGACCATGTACAGAAATACTGCCTAATCACTTTCTGGCCATTCATAATTTGAATCAAATCCAATAGCTTTTGTGTCTGATGTCATAAACATGTAAAACAAATGTTTTCTAATATAACTGATTTGTTTTTCTTTAAAAACTTTACTTTGACTTTGCTCTGTGTGGTCTCTAAAGGTTTAATTAATTTCTACAGACCCAGGTTCCACTGTTGAATACATTCTATGTTCAGGTGTCCCAATTTGACTTGATGAAGATTGTAGCTATCCTTTTTGTTTGTTTTTTCACCTGTTCTGGCTTTCATAACAATTTTAACCTAAAGCCATTGTTTATCTGTCATCATTCAGTCCATTTAGGCTTCTAATTTTTTTTTTTACAAGGACAATGTTTAATTGGGTCTGGCTTACAGGTTCAGAGGTTCAGTCCATTATCCTCAAGGCAGGAACATGGCAACATCCAGACAAGCATGGTGCAGGAACATGGCAACATCCAGGCAGGATGGGCTTGAGAGTTCTACATCTTCATCTGAAGGCTGCTAGCAGAATAATAGCTTCCAGGCAACTAGGATGAGTCTTAAAACCCACCTCCACAGTAACACACCTACTCCAACACCTACACCTTCTAATTGTGCAACTCCCTGAACAGAGCATATTAAAAACCATTATATTACACTTCCTGGCCCCTATAGGCTTGTCCAAACATATGAGTCTATGGGAACCATAATTAAACATACCATAATGCAAAATATATTTAGTCCAACTTCAAAAGTCCCCATAGTCTATAGCAGTGTTAAACTGCTATAGTCTCAACAGTGTTAAAATCCCATGGCTCCAACTGCATATATAGTAGAAGACTACCTTATCCAGCATCAATGGGAGGGGAGCCCCTTGGCTTTGTGGAGTCTAGATGACCCAACATAAGGGAATTCTAGGACACTGGGGCGGGAGTGGGTGAGTGGGTGGGTGAATAATGGAGCACCCTCATAAAAACAGAGTGGACAGGGGAGTGGATAGGAGGCTTGAGGAGGGGAAAATGGGAAGGAGAATAACATTTGAAATGTAAATAAATAAAATAATATCCCCCTATGCATATCATTCTGGTGGTTTTCTGACCAAATAAATGAATAGTAAAATAAAATATCATTTGCTTTCTGTTAAGAATACAGCAAATGATTATAAAACAGAGAACATGCGAATGAGGTACCTATGTTATTTGTAAAGAGTATGCAAATGGTATAAGGAAAATTAGACAGTCAGCAGTTGGCTATATTGAGGGGTTGATTAATTATATTGAACACTAGCTATTAATTATTGAAGATATTTCTACTTTTCTATTTTCTTTTTCCCATAATTTATGGGTTTTGTTTTTCTAAATGCTACATTAACAGTGACATTAATAAACATTAATATATCTTTAAAAGGATACCAAGCATGTGTTTAGAATAAGACATTCCTATTTTTCTATTTTTTCCTATAATTTATGGTTTTCTTTTCTCTAAACGTTGTATTCACAGCGATAGACATTAACATCTCTTCAAAATAATTCCAAATATGAGTTTAAAATTTGTTACTATCAGTGATTATCAGCCACTATCAATAAAATATTAATTCTTGAAAAAGTACTTTAAATATAATGACATCACATTAAATATATTGCTCTCCTAGAACATAGATTTTCAGGGAAGACACAAGAAGAAATTTTATGGACAACATTTTCTGAAAAAGTGTAATGAATGAGTTCAAGCTGTTAATGCCAGCAGTTAGGACTATTTCCTTGAATTTAGAATGTTTTCCTTTAGATAATTTACACACTGCATTATTCAGACCCTCAACTTTTATCCATTATATGTCTTATTGTTTCTGGATGTTTTTATGAAGTACTTACCCTACTGACTATTTAAATTCAGTAGAATTTTCACCCCCAAATTTATCCTTTCCCATTTTTGTATTTCCCTACACTGATAGGGATACACATTTAATCTTATATATTAAATCTATTCTTGTATCATGAATCTGTTCTTTCTTACAGTTTAAGCTATTTGAGTATGGCTGCTTTGTTAGGCAGGATTTTTTTTTCCAAGCTTCCTTTTTCAGTTGCTTTCCAAAGGTGTAAAAATAATCCTGTCACAACAGAGGAGAGAAGCTTATAAAGATGCTTTAAAAACCTTATCACCAGGAAACAGTGCACAGTGCATTGTATAATATAGTGTCTTAAAATACTTCTGCTTACCTCCTCATTGATGCTGCTTCAATATTTACATAACACTGTTAACTAATTTTTCATTATGTAGGTTATTTATCCTTTTTCTTGGAGACTGTCTTCCTAGCACATTAACTATTGTTGAATTGAGCCATTGTTTTTATTCCTACCCAGTGTTAACTGCAGCAAGTCTCTTCTCAGTTCTGTGGGTGCAGATTTGTGTTTACTGCTCCTTGGGGTAGGAAGTGTAGAGAAGGAGGAGATATGTGTCAGGCCAGCCTTGGCTAGCCATCAAGGTAGGTTGTTTATGTTTTCGGGATGGGTTATTTCAGAACCATGAAGAAAAAAAAGAAAAAAGAAAAAAAAGAAAGAAAATAAAGGAGCTGTTTTGGTTCAGGGAAATTGTTGTCCTGGGAGCAAGAAGGGAGAGTGGAAACTAATATTTTAGAAACTACTTCAGCAGAAAGACATTTTTAGTGCAAGAGTTCTCAGAGACTTGGGAAAATTATTTGAAGCATTAAATATTTTTCAGGACTTTCTGTGTTGAATACATTTTTAAACCCTAGGCTAGATGCTTCTGTTAATACTTCATGTTGAGAAGTTGATTTAAAACAGAACAAAAAAATATCATATATCCGAATGGATGGGGAAAGTGAAGGCAGGCAACACACTTGGCCTAGTATCAACCTGAAGGTCAACCCAGACAGACAGGATCTTTGAATTCCCTCTTTAACACTTCAACACTCTGCTCAGGCCAGTTTCCCATTAATCTCCTATGTGTCTTACCATTACAGCACAGAGCTTCCGGCCACATCACCTACCTCTCCACACAGTTGTTTTCCCTGTCCACAAGTAAGTCACCTCATCATGCAGTAACTAATAATGTCTTGGATCACACACTCACCCCAATCCCCAAGGGGCTTAAATGCACTGCCTCTCAAGTACATTTCTTCTTCAAGATCTACAGAAATAAGACTCAGAGGTCACTTCCATACTAGATCTTTACATATGGCTTCAAGGTAGAGAGTCACAGTTATGAAGTTCCCGAACGGCTTGAGATTGATGAGGGAAAAAACATCCTTGCTAAGGTTGTTTTTCCCTTGGAAGAAACAGAAAAGCTCTAAAACTTTAGAGGTCCCATAAAGCTGTATGCTTTTCTTTATGTACTCAAACTGGGATGGATATATGGATATATATATATATATATATATATGCCACATACTATTTTTTCTCACCAAGTAAAACTATAAAATCAAAGTCATTCTGTCAAGGAAATGCAGTAATTCTTTGAAAATGAAACTCATACTATAATTTAATGAGAAATTCAGATTTTTAAAAAGTGCCTAAATAGTACTAGTTAAGTGATCCCTAAAACTTGTAACACTAGAAAGACAAAATCTTTACATGTTTCTCATAATGTTATTCACTAAATATATTGAAAATTGAATTTGAACTAGGACTTTTACCAAGAACTTGACTTTTTTTAAGTTCTGAAATGACACTGAGAGTTGAGTTTTATCATGCACTAGTCCAGGGGCAGAAATATCTGCACAGAAAACAAATGAATTCTCAGACAGTTCAACCCATAATTGAGTCCAGAATTAGTTCCAAAACCAGTTTCAGTAGGTCTTCCATTGTTTAATGCTGCAAGCCTCCCTTTGGAACTTTATGTGTATCATATAAACTATATATGAATCATATAATATACCCACCGTTATCCCACAATTATCTTTGTATTTAACCCTGCAAAAATTGCTGAGCGCAAAACATTGTCCTCTGCTAAGCTGTGTGACCTTGGACAGGGTTAAGTTAAGGTTTGAACTCTGGAAATAGAGCTGATTAATAATAGAAATCAAAATAGAGGACAGAAAGTATATGAAACAAAAAGGATGTATATTTCAAGCTGTTTTCAGGAGAAATGTTTTCAGATGATTTATAACAGCTATTTCTCAAATTATTTACTATAATAAAAAATACTTGCTGGTACTTAGTAACCATCTTTAAGGATGTTTTAAAGAATTTTGAGGGGAGGAGCATGATTTAAAACTCTATGTACAAATGTCTGCATAGTATAGAGGACAGATGCATTAAATGTATTTAATGAATTTCAAGTGTAAAACAGAGCATTTTCTTCTATCCTGATTTTTATCTCTCCTACAACATAAATTTGAGTGTACTAATGTGGTGGTTTTTTAAAAATCTAGATAAAGTTAATATGTTGGTGGTTTAGATTCTTCTGTCCACAATGCAAAAGAACTTGTTATAAGCCAAATTGTAAAGAGGCTGCAGACAAAGTTCTATGAATAGTAGTACATACTATGCTGTGTCTGATAAGTGGTGAATAATAATGTGAGTTGTTTGACCCCTAAACTCAAGAAAAATATTTAGAAACTTTATGAGACTTCATAAATGTCTCAGTCCCTTAGATACAATCATAACTGTAGGAGTCTGAATCTTGCACTGGGGTGGGGGCGGGGGGGGGAGATGAATCCTGGAATCAACAAATTCTGTGATAACTTGAGAAAAAAAAAAACAGAAATGAGCATGGCTGTGGCTTAGAATTAAGAAACAATCCAAAGATTTATTGATTACTTCAGAGAAAAAAATCCTGCAGCCGTTTCAAAGTCATAGTGCTGTTGCCACTGCATTCCTAGAATTTCCATCTCTTACCTGGAGAATGAAGTAGTATGTAGGACATTGAATCCCCCTTCACAATGACTTCATTTTCCTTAGTCTCCTGGGTATTCCTGCATGAATTATATCAATTTCTTAAGCTTATGATTATATATAAGTAATACCTTTAACCTATTGGGAGAACATAGTTCTATTTGACCAGATAACAAATAGAATACATTTCTATTTATTATAACAGAAATCTTGATTATTATAAAAAATTAAACTATTAAAAATACTTAAAGATGTTTCAAAATGTAATGTATCTAATCTTTAGGATACCAAAAATTCTGATTATTTAATAGAGAAATGAACAGCATTTTTTCTAGGAAATAAAACAAAGAATAAAAAATTGTGTTCTGAGCTTTGTGCAGTGACAGTATCATTGTCAATGAGGGCTATCTAAGACATGATTATTGCTAACTGAAAATGATGTTTTGCAACAATTTTTAATTGAAATGACAGCTTTTAGTGGGAAAGATCTATCTATCTATCATTTGTTTCTGCCTCTCCCTCTCTCTATTCCTCTATCTTATATACTAATTATTTCTCCATAGATAGAGTAATAAGTAATGATATTAATACACATTTTATAACCACTGCATCATTGAACCATGAAAAAAACAAAAAATACTTGATTTAGTCTTTAAGGAAGAACATGAACAAAAGAAACAAAACTGAATATTTAATAAAGAACTGGAAATATAAAAGTGCTGTTTAAAAGTCAGTAGCAAAAAATGCTGTGAGGCTCACCAAAAAAGTGAAAGATAAGAAAGCAGAATTTTGAAGTTCTATTCCTTGAAAATAAACATAAGTCTTCAAAGTAACATTTTCAAAACAAAAGACAAAGACACATTCACACCATTCAACTATTATTTTATTTCTAACTTCTCTGTCAAAGGTTGGAATAATAATGTAGGTGAAAAGAAATTGCAGCCCAAGAAATGTGACATTATGAAGAAAGCAATTCTTCCTTAACATGATTTTGTATTTTTTCCTGATGAATTATGCTCCATGTTATAAGGATAATTTTTGAATAAAATTTCAGATTCAATGAGCAAATTCTTCAGGAATTATATATAACTAAAATGATACTAAAGTACTGGAAAGGGAAAAAAATGTTATAATACTATATTTAACTAAGGGTTTAGCAATTCTATAGTTGACTATATGGAAATAAATTCTATTTTTAAAACTTAGTATGAAATTTAATTTAAAAATTGGTTGATTTTATTAAAAGTTCTAGAATTTATTACAATATGGCCTATAAACTATGAACAACAAATTATCATTTTTTAATTAACCCAGTTCAGTATACACAAATATCTTTCATCAATCCATTATTGACCAATGGTCTAACTTATTGCCAAGAAAAATAGTTTCTAGTCACACACTTCAAATTACAAAAATTATTGCATATACTATTTGATAATATATTCATAAAAATAAAGCTATGATTAAATCCTATAGATTGCAAATTATTTCAATTGTCACACTAAAAAATGTATGTTACCTCATAATTCAGAAAGCTACTTCTAATAAAACAGGATTTTATCCTGGGTCCGGTTCCAATAAAATTTATCTAGGAAAAATACTGCATAAGATTTGATTGGCTTGAGGAAGGCAGATTGATGACTAATGATCTGAGACAGTACCTCATAACTCAAATTCAAAGACAGTAGTTAAGCAAAGCTCTAGCAGTTGTTCCAAAGTCACCCTTCATGTTTGTGCTGGGACTACATCAGGGCTTCCTCACCAGTGCTGAAGACTGTCAGGAAACCATATAGGTTTGTTCTTGGAGATACAGATTCCACTGGCAAGTGGCTCTCTATCAAGTGCCTTAAAATGACCCCACTGAAGCTTCCTTTGGTTCTATGAAGGCATGGCACATTCTTCAGTAAATATGAAATTCCTACTCAAGGAATATATCTGAATCACTAGACTCAAGGTCTTAATAGATGTGAGGAAGATCAAGAATGAAGCTTCAGATTTTGGATCTAAGAATTTAGTGTCATTCTAAGCTCTTTCTTGATTGGAAATGAAAATAATAATGTATATGCAACTTCTTCATAATCAAAGGACATCAGTGGATTCAAACGGGAAAGGAAAGATTAGGGGAATGGCACATATTTCAACCTATCAACACTTAATACTAGTCAAAATATAGTGGATGTAGCTTCAGAGGACAACAGTTTATAGGAACATGTGAGTGGATATAACCTAAGAATAGTTAGGTATATTCTGCTTTGATGAAAACACAAACATATCAGTCACCTGCAAAACATTGAGTCAAACATACTTTGCTTCATTGTTTAAAGAACCTTTAAAGTTTCTTTCCTTCCTTCTACTCTGGCTTTAAACCTGCAAGATGGTTTCAGTCAAAGGTTACAGTACTCAGCAGAGGTTCATCACCTGGTCTGCAGAACTCTTTTTCATGTTCTTTTGAATGCAGAGACTTGAAGTCCAGGGTGGGGTAGAGGTTGGAGGAAGATACCCAGGGAATACCCAAACTTCTGAGAAGAGAAGAGGAGTGGGGACAGGGGAAGGATTGTGAAAGGGGGTGACCTAGAGTAGGGTAGTAAGCAGGATGTAAAGTGAATAAGTAAAAAAGATAAAATGAATTTTTTTTTTAAAAAAAAAGACAACTTCATAAAGTTTGGTTCACTACTTAATTACATTTTATTAGAGACTAAAATATGTCTTATTTTTCATAGTTACCTTTATCAAGCTTTACCTGTTGGCTGTCCAGATACGTGGAGATAGTCTTGAATCTAATTTGAACTCCCCGGCCAGCAGCCAGAAAACTTAATGAAGAAGTTATAAAAAGAAGGCATGCTCAGCAAGTATTTGAAGATGATAAATTAGAACTCGAAGAAACTATGTTTATGGACATGGATATAACAATTGTCTGTGCCAAAATGGTGACTGAGTGAAACAGAAGGGCTACATTTAACGAGGGAGTGATTTCAGTGGAAAAATCAAAGGTTCAGGATAGACCTTAGAGAATGCCTGTAACTGAATTTGGGGGCCCATGTGACCTCCTATATCTCAGCTCTCAGATCTTCTCACAGAGCTCAGTCAGCTCCCACTGATCTTCCTTATTTTCTGACTACAACAGCTCCTCCACACCAAGCGTTCTTACTCAGGTCGTTTCCACCACCACGGAAGCCTTTGGGTTTTTGTTCTCATTTTCTTTGTTATTTTAGAGGGAAGAGGGTAAAATGACACTAAGACTACTCGAAAGAGTCATAGAAATCGTGCTATTATCTATCTACCTAAAGTTCCTTATAATACATATTAAGTATCCAAATACTTGTGATTTAAGTGTGTATATATACCTATGCATATTTATTTTAAATAAAATTTCCCCATAACCTTAAATCAGACATGAGAAGCTCCCTTTTGATTTGTTGGTCAAGATTGTTCAAAAGACTCTGAAAATATTGTTGATTTTTTCTTTTGCATTTGTTTTCTCCCCAGAGGTCGAAAATAAGTACCTACTGCTAACAATGACGTTTTGACACAGGAACCAGAGGACCTCAGGTGAATCTGATCTAAAAGCCTCCTCCTTGAGCACTAGTTTCCTCAAGTGGGAAGAATAAACCAATACCTTCACCCAGTTATGACACTGGTGAGCCATAAAAGTAATGAGGGGGGCCTGATAAAACTAAGGCTACAATAGTGGCTCACATACCTTCACAGTAGTCAACAGCTCTCTAATTGGACCATGACTGATACTAGAAGCCTAATCAACTGAACATGTAGAAGTCATGGATCTTGAAGCAGACCTATATCCCCCTCCCCTAATTTATTAAACTAGCACAATCCTTAACTACACTCTCAATATTCGTCTTATATCCACAGGTGAGTTGATGCCTCACTGCTCATCAAGGAGACTTCTCTTTGCAACAGGCAAGTTCACTATAAAGTATCACAATTAAAAGAACTGTAGAGAATAAGAGGTAATGCTCGGCTGAGGTAATGCTTGACCTAGCCCCAGCTGATGCATCTACAACCCAGTTCCTGCACATAAAACTCCAATATCACAGCAAAAGATTGAGTGGAAATATCTTAAAAGCCAGGGAAATAGTAAGTTTGCTGTGAGATCATGTCTCTCAAAAATGTCAGAGAACGTATACTCATGAAGTCTCATCAACATGGCTGCCTAAGCAAAGAGAGGACACTGATGACACCAACGGGCCTCAACCCTAGACAAAAAAGTTACAGGCAAATAATTAATTCAAAGAGCAAGAGAATACATGAATTGAAAAGGTTATGTTTACGTATTATTGACACACAGACAACAAAAATTAAAGACATAAAGACTATGAATTCAAGAGAGTGTATGGGAGTTACTGGTGAGAACAAAAGAAAAAAGAAAAGGGAGATGATGTAATTATATTATAATTTCAAAAATGAAAATTAATAAACTGTAGAAGTAAATTTTAAAAATATAAATTAACAGGAAAATAAATAATAAGTTCTTTGTCTTTCCTCTATTACCTATTTTTGCTGATCCTTCTGGTCATCCTCAAACATACATAGAGGTAGAAGGATGCAGCACTACACATGTACAGTGCACACAGAAAAACATCCAAAGAAGAATAAAACAACAACAAAAAAAAAAACCCTTAAACTAAAAACATTAGCTGCTAACAGCAAGCTTTAGACCTGTAACACACCTAACACAGTACACTGGGTACACACAACTCTGCACCTTCAGTTAGCACTAAACTTTCATTTGTCCTCAAAACCATAGTTCATTGTCTCTTCCTTCTGGGCTCTTTCTGTTCTTAACCTTTCTTTAGATGGGAGAATCTTGGAAGTTGCCTTATCAGCTAGCATATTATCTTCAAAACCCCTTTGTTCATAAATGAAACATTGCACTTAATTGACCAGCAGATACATACTTTGAGGTAATTCCAATTCCTATTGCAATGAATCAGTGTTTCTCTTTCTACTTTTTCTGTTTCCTTTGCTGTCAGTTACTGCGGTGGTTTGAATATGATTGTCCCAAGAGAAGTGGCAATTTTAGGAAGTGTGATCGTGTTGGAAGAGGTGTGGCCTCATTGGAGAAAGTGCTCTATGTCACTGTGTAGGCAGGATTTGAGGTCTCCTGGTGCTCAAGCTCCACCCAGTACAGAAGAGACCCTTCCCCTGGCTGCTTCCTCCTACATGCCTCCAGATCAAGATGTAGAACTCTCATCGCTTCCAGTACCATGTCTGCCTAGACACTACTATGCTTCCCACCAGGATGAGTGCAAGTTGGCCACAATTAAATGTTTTTCTTTATAAGTGTTCCTTTGGTCATGGTATCTCTTCACAGCAACAAAACCCAAACTAAGACGGTTACTGATAAACACTGCATGGTGTTGGTAGGCAGGAAGATCAATGGACTAGAATTGAAGATGCAGAAATGAACCCACACACCTATGGTCACTTGATCTTTAACAAAGGAGCTAAACCCGTCCAGTGGAAAAAAGACAGCATTTTCAACAAATAGTGCTGGTTCGATTGGAGGTCAGCATGTAGAGGAATGCAAATCAATCTATTCTTATCTCCTTGTACAAAGCTCAAGTCCAAGTGGATAAAGGACTTACACATAAAACCAGATACAAGAAACTAATAGAAGAGACAGTGGGGAAGACCCTCGAATACTTAGACACTGGGGAAAAAGTCCTGAACAGAACACCAATGGCTTATGCTCTCAGATCAAGAATTGACAAATGAGACCTCATAAAATTGCAAATCTTCTGTAAGGCAAAGGACACTGTCAATAGGACAAAACGACAACCAACAGATTGGGAAAAGATCTTTACCAATCCTACATCCGATAGAGGCTAATATCCAATATACACAAAAACTCAAGGAATTATACTCCAGACAACCAAATAACCCTATTAAAAATGGAGTACAGAGCTAAATAAAGAATTCTCATGAGGAAACTCGAATGGCCAAGAAGCACCTAAAGAAATGTTCATCATCCTTAATCATCAGGGAAATGCAAATCAAAACAACCCTGAGATTCCACCTCACACCATTCAGAATGGCTAAGATCAAAAACCCAGGTGATAGTAGATGCTTGTGAGGATGTGAAGAAAGAGGAACACTCTTCCATTGTTGGTGGGGTTGCAAGCTGGTACAATCTCTCTGGAAATCAGTCTGGCAGTTCCTCAGAAAATTGGACATAGTATTACCTGAAGACCCAGCTATACCACTCCTGGCATATATTCAGAAGATGCTCCAACATATAACAAGGACACATGCTCCACTGTGTTCATAGCAGCCTTATTTATAATAGCCAGAAGCTGGAAAGAACCCAAATGTCCTTCAACAGAGGAATGGATACAGAAAATGTGGTAATTTACACAATGGAGTATTACTCAGCTATTAAAATCAATGAATTCATGAAACTCTTAGGCAAATAGATGGAACTAGAAAATATCATTCTGAGAGAGGTAACCCAATCACAAAAGAACACACATGGAATTCACTCACTGATAATTGGATATTAGCCCAGAAACTTCCAATTCCTGAAGGAAGACCAAGTGTAGGGGCTTCTGTCCTTCTTAGGAGTAACAAAATACTCAAGGGAGCATATATGGAGACAAAGTGTGCAACAGAAACTGAAGGAGGGGCCGTCCGGAGACCATTCCACCTGGGTATCCATCCCACATGCAGTCACCAAAGGCAGATGCTGATGTGTTGCAACCCGAGCTGCCACACGCTAGGCACCAAAAATGTTGGGGACCACTCTATCAATGTTGGAACTCGCACTACCAAAAGCCTTGAGGGCTAAATTGTTAGAGCCCACACTGCCCCAAACTGCTCCAGTCTGCAAGCTGGGGTTCAGCAAGAGACAGAGTGAGGACCAGACAAAGTGTGATTCAATCTCATTTATTCTTCAGTCTCTCTTCTTCTCTCCAAGTCCCTAGTTCCAAGTCCCTAATTCCTAGTCCCAAGTGCTAGTCTCTTTCCCAGTTCCAAGTTCTTTCTCCAAGTGCTAAGTGCCTAATCCCTTGTTCTTCCTCCAAGTGCCAAGTGCCTAATACCTAAAAATAATCAATATCTCTTCTGTCTGCCTCTTGCCTTTTATATGTCTCACTTCTAAGCCACGCCTTTAAGTCACACCTTTAAGTCATGCCCTTAGGTCTTGTCTCTAAATCTGATCTCTAAGTCACGCCCTTAAGTCAACAACTTTAAGTTTCACACACCCAAGGGAAAATCCTGGGTATCTAAAACAAGATGTTATCAGAGTGTGCTCAGCTGTTGTAGGCTATTGTAATCAAGTCTCTTGTCAGGGTATATGGTTCAAGATGGCTGCAAGGATGATAGTTGCCTTCTGTCAGCTCCCCACACTAATGTGGATGTCAGGAAGTGCATGCTGACAGGAGCCTGATATAGCTTTCTCCTTAGAGGTTTGCCAGAGTCTGACATATTCAGAGGTGGATGCTCACAGCTAATCATTGAACTGATCAAGTGGTTCCCAATGGAGGAGTTAGAGAGAAGGAGGTGAAGGAGCAGAAATGAGTTGTGGACACACGAGGAGAGCAATAATACCAACCAACCAGAACACCCAGAGTCTAAACCACCAGCCTGGGAGCACACAGGAAGCGACCCATGGCTACAGCTATGTATGTAGGGGAGTATGGCCTTGTCGGGTATAGGTGGGAGAAGAGATCCTTGGTCCCATGAAGGTTGGATGCTGTACATGGGGGAATTCAAGGGTAAATAAAATATCCAATAAAAAAAAGAAAAATAATTTATGATTTTTTAAAAAGGACAATTGTTATTGTTTGGTGGTACATGTCTCCAATTCCAGAGCTCTGGTAGATTAATGAAGATGGTCATAAATTTGAGGTCACCCTGGGCTCTGCTAAAAGTTTCATTCCAGACTACTCTAGATCAATACACTGTCTTAAGAAACAGATTAAAAGGCTATAGTAGATATAATAAGGCTAGCCCTGTCTTTAAAATCTATGCTTTATCAGAATTGGAAGTTGGTCATACAGGCCAAAGCCTGTCTTGTCTGACTTGTCACTCTCCGCTTCTGTGGAGTCGACTTCTGCCCTCTCTAGGAAGGGTAACTTGCCTGGTCAAGACCTCAATAAATCTTAGGTAGTTCAGGGAGACAAAGAACTCCACTAGCAGTGAGAAGGGTATGCTTAAGTATTGTTTCATACTGATATTATTCATGAAGCTGTGAGAACACATATTACAATATGGTTGTTTAACCTTATGACCCAAAGGAACTTAAAGAATGTTTGCTAGCTGTCATGATTTGTTTTGCACAGAAGTGTAGGAAAAGTCATTTCCACAAAAGATTTAAACCATAAGATCTTTAGGTCATCTTCTCTTTTCCTTCTATAAAAGTTGGGAATGTTAGACTTTTCCATATTGGAGCTATTTGTGGTTCATGTAATGGTGCCATTTCAATATTTGATCACTAGAAACACTTACTGAATGAAATATTTGTGGTGTTTTCTTAATGATATATCCTGACAATGCATATTTTATACTTAGAGTACATTCAGTTCTAAGGAGGCACAGTTCAAGTACGCACATCTTCATTAGGATTGTGCAGTCACACTGAGTAACTTGTTTTCAGAAACTTTGAGAGACAATCCTGCTGAATTGAGGGCTTCAGATAGAAGTTTACTACTAATCATCTTTCTTATGACACTACCAATAATTATTTACTTAAAATGATATGCTTATGTGAGGCAATGCTTAACAATCCTCACATTGCATAGGAACAAAATCAGTTTAGAGGTCTAAGACCCCTGTTAAAACTCAGCCAGCCAATAAATCTATTTGGCAGCAAACTTTTTCTTACTCATAGCAGATGCCTTAATAACTTATTGATAACTATTTGATCTTAGTAATTATTTTCCACTGGCTAAATTATTAGAGAAAGATGTAAGTGTTCTTACATTAAACTATAGCACTAACATGCATGTTTGAGTTGGTTTATTTATAATTTTCAAGACATTTTTTCACACAGACAGCATGTTTAGAATTTAAAATGCTATCCAAAGCTGGTGCTTGTCAGTTTCTGTCATATATCAACTTGTTCTTTTTGTTCTGTTTTGCTTTGTTTTATTTTTTTTCACAAACTGCAAATTTCTCAGCCTTGGAGGTGAAGGGCATCTAACTATGGCAATGTCAAGATCTGACATGTTTGTTCTGATTTGCTGCACATAAAAATATTAATCCCACAACATGTAGATCTGTGTTTACAAGCCATTGAAAATTGATGCTCTGCATATTCTGGTCACAGATAATTCTGAGTTAGTTAAAAAGGGAAATTGCCCATGTAGGAATAGGAATGTAAGAATTTATGCATAGTAATTCTTCTGTTGTTTGAATTTTATATATCCTATTAAATACTTTTATTTTGATAGAGTGCTACTGAGAAAAGGGCAGATTTTGAGAATTTATATGTTTTATTTTTCTGTCTTATGAAATTGAATGACAAGAAATAATTTCCTTCAAGGCTAAGAAAAAGAATAACATTCACATGTTCATACTGCAAAAGACTGAACTAAAGAACATAACGTGTATTTGAAATACAGATGATTGGATCTTTATTAAGAGAGTGATGTTTGCATCAGGATATAGATATAAATAAGTTTTAAAACCTATTGAGTAAGCAAAATGTTTAAAAGTTGGGTCTTTCCATGATTTCTGCAAAGCATCAAAACCAATAGGACACTGAAATTATAAAAACAAAACAATGGTTTCTGATTCTTTACAACATTAGCATATAACAAAAAAATACAAGCCTTCATCCTGTAAAATAAATCATTGACTTTCTCATAAGACACATTTTTTAATTTTTTTCAAAAGTGCAAATATTTAAATGTATTAATGTACTGAAATAATTGTTGTTGAGACCATCAATCATTAAAAGAATCTAGAACTTTGTCTAAAGACTTGGATTCCAAATGGCTTCTAGATATCTTTTATTTACCATGAAAAAAATATAAACCATAAGTTGCCCTTATTAAATATTTGCTTTGTGTAAACTGTTATTCTTCAATGAAATCTTGAATTGACTTAAAAGAGGATGTGAAAGTGTTAACTTTACTACCATCATAATTTGTAAGTTTATTTTTAAGAATATCACTTAACAGAGAGCACTTAAATAAGGACAGTGACAGTGTTTCTATAAATTTTTAAATTGTCATTATGGATGAGTCATACTAACTCAATCTCTGCATTCAATAATTTTTATACTTTATTTTCATTGACATTTATAAGTAAGTCTCAATTCACATAGAAAATTAGTTTCTAAATATAATAGATTTGAATGGCATGCCTGGCAATCTCTTGACACACTTTAACTGATCCATTCATAGGCATGAAAGAGGATTCAAAGAAAATTATTATTTCAAAGTTGGGATATAATATGGTGGTGGATAACACCAGAGGTTTGAAGTCTAAAAGACAGTGGCTATAGTTTGTTCTCACTCATTTAATTGCTGTTTGACCTTGGCCTTTTTAAAACTTTATTTTGAGATGTCAATTAGGAAAAATGTATCAAAGAGATGACCTTTGGATTATGTGAGATAATATTTACAATTGGACTAATTTAAATCATGACAGGAAATAAGTCCCATATTCATATGTGGTTAGTGTCTCATTTGTAGTTAGTGTCACTTTTTTATTTAAAATGTTATATGCTTTCCCCTGGTGTTTAATTTTCTCTCAAATTTTGAAAACAAATTACATTTTTCTGTTTGATCCAAGTAATAATTTTTAAAGTGATACATACTCATATATTCTCAAGTAGTATAAAACAAGCAAATAGCTATAAATATGCCTTTATTCACCTGAAGTTATTGTTGTCTCAAGGGCTTACTGCTGCATAAACTCACTCCTTCTAGATCTTACTTAACTCTGGCTGGCTGATACAACTCAGTTGCTCTTGCCCAAACTCCTCTCCAAGCTAATTGATTCAGACTAGCTTCTGTTGGCGTCTGACTAAATTGCTCTGCTTGGCCTCAAACTAACACTATCCATCTCTTCTAATCTTTTGGTTCCTTCTCATTCCCTGTTTTTACCTATAATCTGTTTGTATAAAACTGTTCTAGTAAAATTCCTATCTATCTATCTATCTCTGTACTTCTGTCTTTTTTTGGATATTTTATTTACATTTCAGATGTGATCTCCTTTCCCCATTTCCCTCCCACCCAGGAACCCCCTATCACATCCCCTCTCCTTATATGCCTCCATGAGGCTATGTCCCCACCCACCTGCCCATTCCCACCTCCCCACATCAAATTCTCCCACCCTGGGGCCTTCAGCCTTCAACAGACGGAGGACTTCCTCTCCCACCAATGCCCAACAATGCCATCCTCCCCTACATATACAGCTGGAGCCATGAGTCCCTCCCTATGTGCTCCCAGTCTGGTGGTTTAGACCCTGAAAGCTCTGGATTCTCTTCCCATGGGGCCACAAACCCTTTTAGCTCCTTCAGTCTTCTCTCTCATTCCCCTATTGGGAAGCCCATGATCAGTTCAATAGTTAGCTGTGAGCATCTGCCTCTGGATATTTCAAGCTCTAGAAGACCTCTAGGGAGACAGCTATATCAAGCTCCTGTCAGCATGTACTTTCTGGCAGCCACATCATGTATTGGGGTCTTAAGTCACCTCTCTTTCCCAGGCTGTTCTCATGAGAGTTGGGTGTATTCTAACTCTGACTCATTCTGTTCAATATTTCTCTGATTCATCACTTTGTCTGACCCTCAGTTAACTATCACTTTTAAACATGGCTACTTCATTCTACAAAGTAATCTTATCTACACTGTTTAAGATTAAGGGTATATATTTCAGCCAAGGAGATTAAAGGTGTGCGGCTTGTCTGTATTCCACAAAGGATCCCACAGACCTCGATTTTTGGATATGATTCCTTGCCAGAGCAGCCATGTTGCTGGATTAAAATTCCTCTATAAATAACTGCTGTAAAATACATATCAGCCTGTAACAGTCAATGTATACATTCTCACATGCTTCCCTGGGATTTGTTTCCAGACCATGCACTAATTATATTTTCATAACTCTCTGTTAATCTAATTGTTACATGTAGTAGAATGTCACTTAACATGCCCATCTCAGCATCAGAGTCAAACTGTGCATAATTTCTATAAATTTCTGAATAAATATGAGTGGCTGATTTTATGCTCACTTTGTTTTGTTTCATGATACAGTAACTCAGCAAAAATTGTAGACATCTTCAAATTATTGGATTGCCACAAAAATCATCCTAACTAAAATAGTTTCTTACTTTCTTGATATATTTTCTTGTCTACAAATGCTATAAAATAATTTCTAGCTTAATGTTTTACTTTTTAGTGTGGATGGCAACTTAATAACCTTAATAATGTGATATAACATATTATTTAAAATTAAATTAGATCAATCCTATCACTAGATTCTTGTTAATAATTTCCACCAAAAGTTTAACTTTAAGACCAATTTTTAAAACTTTTAAAAGTAAGTTCTATATTTAAATCAGAGATTCAACTGATTGCACCAAATCAACCCACCCTAGAGTGGACAATTTAGTGCACTTTGTCTGGTTACCGATTTGGTCAGAAAACAATCTTAAAGAAATATCTAAATCAAACTTTTACCAAATAATTGCTTGACACATGATCCAATTGCATTCACATATAAAGTTAGCCATCCCAATGTTTTATAAGCAGAATTTCATATTATTACTTACTAATTTCCAACAAAATTACCCTATGAATTCAGCCTTCTTCAGTATAAATGCCTGAATCTTGTCTCATATCAACAATGTACAAAACATTTGCACATGTTGGAATAATATTTTCCATTTCACAGTTTATAATTCTTGGCATGAAGGGCTCTGAATATATTTGGTAGCAATACACCATGAAATTACATTACAGTGATTTAATAAAAGGTTTAAATATATGCATGCAGATGAAAAGATAAAACATTTATATATTCAAGAAATGAGTTAACTTACGAAAGCAACTTAACTCAGTCTCTGGTCTTTTAAATTCAACATGTGACAACATTGATTTTCTTGTGGCATTTTATATTAATTGAAAGCTATTTTGTAAAATTTTACTAAGCTGTTGGAAAACCTGCGTCTTCTTTATACTGAATCCCAGAAGTTATTTTTCATTTATATTCATGGGACATATATCAATATTTAAAATTAACTCCACAATTCACTGTAAAAGATCTATGAAAACCATCTGGAAAAAATGAATTCTACATACAATATTGAAAAATAATTAATAAACATAGTTTATATTCTAAGGGAAATTTGAACAATCCTCCATTTATAGTTGGGGATTAAAATTGGCAACCATCTGCCCTGAATTTATTTCTATTTATTTTCCATTTTCTTTCTAAGAGTCAATTTTGTGAATATTTTTTGGTGAAGTTGTTGTATAAATTATACTGTGACAAGAAAGCCCTTTCTGCCCATTAACTTTCTGGCTGCATATCTTAGCTGGTGAGCAAAGTGCCTTGGGATACATATGCATTTTGAAATTTTAGTATCTTTCAAACACATATCAACAAAAGAACAGAGCAGTTTTTTGTCTTATGCACTTTCAGAAGCCTTGTAACATAAACAGTATTCTTCTTTGCCCACTACACTTTTGGCATTTGATTCATATCTGAAATCTGAGCAGCAGTTAATGAGACCACTAACCACATAGGTCACATTGCATTTTATTTAGAAACAAGTGCACTTGACATCTAGACCTTGAACCCTAAACAAAGGTTCTTAATCTCTGGGCACTTTGTGTAAATATGTATGCAAAATGTTCTGTGTATGTATACATATACTGATTTTCATGGCCAGAAAGTCTAACTTTAGTCTATCTTTCAGTCTTTATAGTGATTCTCATCCCAAACAGGCTAAGACAACCAAACCATTAATAGGGAGACTGTTGTGTGGCACTATTTCTGAGGAGAAATGAACAAATGTCTACTGACTGCAGATAAAAGAGTCAATAACAAATGAAAATAAGATACCACCAATGTCACCACCAAATTTGGTGAGGCATGAGTGTTATTAGACTTATAAAATACAGATGAATTGAAGAGAAACTCTTATCTAGAAGAGAAACTGGATTCAATTTCCAGTACCCACATAAATTCTTACAACCATCATAAATTCAGTTCCAGAGTATCTGAAGTCCTCTATCTGAGCCCCACTGGCTTGCTTTGTGAATTCTGACCTTGTTAGTATTTATAATTACATGAATGGGTGTTTGAAAAGTGTCTACCCTCCCTTTTTGTATGTGAGAACCCAGATATAAAAGGCAATTGGCAACACATGTTTGTTGAATACAAATTTTCTCTGAAATTAAAACCTTGCATTTTGGAGAGAAGCTCACAAAAACACAGGGTCTTCAGCTACTTAGAGGAAGAAAAATGGCCCAAAGAGAGCTGCATTAAACTCCACTTTTTGTAGATAAAAAAAATCACAAAAGCTGGAAACTGAGAGCCAACTGCACAACCTGAAGGCAGGTTCTCAGGTTGAGCAGGGTCCTTTGCAGGAGTCTTCATAGGTCTGTGTCTCTTCAAGGAAGTTCAGTTTATCTGACAATATTTTCTATGATCTTTACTGTTCACACGTTTCAAGAATGAGGAGCCTACTCAATTTGGTCAGTCTAAGGGACTTCCTGAACAAAGTCACTTAATTCCTTAACTTAAGGAATTTTTTTTCCGGTTGAACTGTTTTGACTTCCCCTAAAGACCCTGGTTTGGTTTTGTTTTGTTTTTTGGTTTTTGTTTTTGTTTTTTTGTTTTTTTTTTTTGAAACTTCCCTCCAAAATGTAAGGTTTCAATTTCAGAGAAAACCACTACTCAACAAGCATGTGTTCGCAATTGCCTTCTATATCTGAGTTCTCACATACACTCAGGAAAGGGAGATATTTTTCAAACACCCAATCATGTGATTATAAATACTAGTAAGGTCAGAATTCAGAAATCAAGCCAGTGGGGTTCAATTCTAGTTAATGTTGCTGTCTTGAGATTATAGATAATCCTGGGATGACATTTTTCTTCTGAGAATCTTTGTCTATTCTCTTAGGGCCCTCAAGTGATTGGGTAGGATCCATCCTTATTATTCAGGATAATCTGCCTGACCTATTGTCTACTACCTCGGTTAACCTGTATGAACAATTGCCTGCAGGGCAATGTTTCCAGAGTGAGATTAATGTTATTACTTAGACAAGTTAATATGAGGACATTTTCATCTACCCTTTATACACAGCAGTCTTCTCTTTTGTTTGTTCAGTGGTAGCTCACTTAGAACTTCTGTTCCTTTCTTTGCAGACCTTGTACACTGGATTGAGATTCTACTTTATCTTCCTATTTGATGGGCAGAAATATAGATCCATATTATTAGATGCTATCAGCTTCTCTAATTTTAAGACTTAGCAGATAACAAAGCTGAAAAGAAAAAAAAAAAAAAAGCATTTGGTGGCAATGACCAATGTCTTCAAACAGAGGCTTTATAGACACAAGTGTAGAGGAATGCAGAACATGAAAAAGGAGAAGGGTAAAACAGAGATTGCAGGAAACTTCTTTGCAACAGTTTAGTATTTTAGACACTTTTACTCTCATAACTACTATCCAATATTTGACTGAACTTTAATGGTAACTTTTACAATTTATGATATAGTGTGACTTTTATTCGTAAAAGCACACACATTTCTACATTTGAAAATGTCAAGGAATCACTGTGAAATTAGTTCTAATCGGATCCTTGCCATTAGTGAAGTGTGAATTCAGCAGCATTCAGAGGAAATGGCTTTAGGAACATAAAAGTTAATCTATCATGCTAAAAGATCATTGAAAACACTATTTTATAACCCAAATTGATGGCAGCTATATTAACCAAAATACATTTGCAAAGGAAATTTTAAAGAAGTATATCTTTATTTCCATTAGATGAAAGTATGTGCATGCCTCCACTCATATATATGCAGTTAAAATTATAGAATATTTTATAGCTTGAAAGAACTTAATTATGAAGTCCAGCACTTTCATTTTATGCATAAAGATACCAATGCCTAGCAAAGTCAGACTAAATAACATGTCTAACATCTAGTTAATAGCACTCCCAACACCAGGTCTTTTTTTCTGATGTTACATCATGTCTGATGCTATTTAATTTCTATAACAAAAATCTATTGAACAATTTCTCTGTGGGCTGAGGCAATGGCAGATGGAAGAAACCAGCTCCTCACAAGCTCAAAATAACAAGACCAATTGATTACACATGTAAAGACTTCCTAAGCCTTAGGTTATCATTGTTTTTAGTGTTTGAATGGCTTAAGTGTCTGTCCTGTGCACACTTACTGACACCTTTATTGACCTTTAAACTCAAAGTCCTGATTTTTTTTTATGCCCATATATCTATTTGCTTTATTGATGCTTTGGTAAAAATACTCTGAAAAGCAACTTAAGGGAGAGAGGACTTGTTTTGCTTTACCAGTCTAGACTGTGGAGTCCATCATAATGGGAAATACATAGCAGTAGGCAGAGGCATGGCAACAATATCCACATCCAGGAAATGGAGAGTGGACAGAAAGTTGAGTCAGTCTATAGATCCTCAATGCCTACCTACAGTGGTCTACTGACTCAATAAAAGCTCCATATCCTAAGCTTCCACAGCCTTCAAAAGAACTAAAATGCAAGTGATCAAAAACATGAGCCTCAGGGGATGTGGCACATGCAAAGCACAGCACTGTTATTCATGTTGGTTATCAAATCATATTGATAAGGGAATACATATACTTTATCTCGCATTCTCCACAACGCTCCCACGTTCAAAGCTTTAATATTTAACTGAGTTTCTCTTCAAATGAATATAATGGATAAACTCTAAATCATAGTGGTAGCCCTTAGGATTTTTATTTGGCAATTGTAAACAATCTCAGTGTACCTCAATAATTTATTTTAAAAAGTATTCTTGCTCCAAACTTAGGATGTTGTGCTGAACATAGTAGTAATTTTCTACGCTCATGGGAATGAATTTTTGGCAGAAGAGGATGGCAATAAAGTAAAATCAAACAAACAAAAGGGAAAAGTAAATGCATGGAGTGATAAGAGAAGTGTAAATGTGCCATTTATTTTTACATAGAAAGTTTGGAAAAACCTGAAAGACAAGTCTTATTTGAAAAAAAAAAAAAACTGAAAGAACTGAGGAAGTACTTAGACTAATACCATAACACTGTTGGAGGAGGAGTAGGAACAGTTACATTAAGAAAACTAGTTGCTTTTTTAATTTCACAATCAGAGAAGGATGTGGCAAAGATAACACGCTATTCAAATACACGATTGTGAGAGACTTAAAATGGCATACTGAATGGAATTATTTTTTATAATTTTTCTGGCAGTTCTTATGCCAGGGAAAACTCATTGGCTGCATTTTCTGTGAAACTTCTATAGTAAAAAGGATTTTCTGTGTGGCTTAGCATCCTCTGCCCTGATATCTTCCTCAGATATCTTCTTCGTGCTTACTCACAGGTTTTCTAAGATCCTATCTTCAGTATTGGTAGCAGAACATTCAACATTCCTATTCCTTTTCACTATATTGCAAGTAGAAGTTAGCTTGGAGTTAGTTTGCATATAAACAAACAACATGGTGACTTATTGAGAGAAGTAGTTCGCATTACTGTTATGAGTCCGACCAAAACAGAACTCATTGAGTTTGAAAGTTTGTGATTTTTTTTCATTTCATATATCTACTATTTTACTATTCCTCCCTATCATGATCTTTCAGAAGGAAGCATGGAACTTTTTTAATAGAAAATGGTTATGGAAGAATTCAAACAGCCAGGATTATTCACTTATTTGAGCATTTTTGTTTTAAATATCTCCTTCTACAATAATTATTAATTGAATTAAGAGCTCTAAATAAATTTTGAATTAAGTACTATAAGCAGAATGGGCATCTATTTCTGCTTAGAGTGGTAATTGGTTATTATATATTTGTTGAAAATTGTGTATACCACTATCTGTCATCTGAAAGCTGATACAAAGAATATTTTTTTTATTTTTTGAAGATTATTTCTTTTTTTAATTCAGTGTTTTATTTATTTACATTTCAGATGTTATCCCCTTCCCCCATTTCCCCCCTCCTCCATTAATCCCCTACCCTATCCCTCCTCCTCCTTTTTTGTTTTTATACTGCTTAAATTACATGCAAGTATTAAGGTCAGTTCTAGGTTGAGGAGCTAGCAGTACAATAGATGCATATAGCCAAGGAACAAGCAAGACAATAAAGACGATAAACCCAGATAGTCAAAGAACATGCAGGACAATAAACAGAGTCCCCTGATCACTCATGTGATCATTATTTCTAAGGGCTTATGAGGATGACCAAAATATCTGAGCCTAATTTCTTGTCCTATTTGGAAAGATAATGCTCATAGTTATGAAGAGGCATATAGAGAAATGTGAGTAAAAGTAGATAATATTTTTTGATATATATATTAGTAAGTGTTAGTAAGTAAAATTCCCCCCAACAAAAGCAACTAAAGAAAAGAGGAGTTTATTTTGGCTCACAGTTCCAGGTTCCAGTTCATCATGACAATGAAGCTATGGGAACAAGAACTTAAGGCAGCGAGTCACAACGTATGCATACAGAAAACTGAATACCTGTTGTTAGGAGCCCCGTGAGCATGACAATATTCTCCATTACAAGATGGCGCGGGCATCCTGTGCTCCCACAAGTAAACAACTAACTGTGCAGGTGCAAAAGGCAAAAGCGCGCCAAAGTCACTGCCCATCCCGGGGTGTATTATGGGTAATGAGTGAACAGCCAATCAGAAGTGAACACGCCACTCTAGGGTACATATAGCAGTGCCTTGTCCGGGTTTGGGGTCTTTCCGCTTCTGCTGATACAAGAATAAAGCCTCGCTGTGGTAACCAACCGAACATTGCCTCATGTGTCTCTTTCACGGGTGAAGGGGACACGGAGGGGCTCGGAACAACCTGTGATCCACTCATTTTCTTCTTTTTGTGTATTTCAGAATCCTAATCTAAGGCATGGTGACACCCAGAGTGCATAGGCCCTCCAAATCTAATTATCCTCATAAAGATAATTCCACATACACCAATATTTTTCAGGTGATTTTATATCTCAAGCTAACACTTTAGATTAATTTCAATCACGGGGAAGCTACAACTTTTTATAGGAAGCTTTTTTATAGGAAGCTTCCTATAAAAAAGATGATAACATGGCTCCAAAAAGTTAGAGATAGATTTAAAAGAGGTCCTAATATTATTCAGTTATGAAGTTGAATTACTGTAGAATTTTATATGAAATTCACTATGACAATATGAGGTATTATCTTTGTAATCATAAAGACTGAGTAAGGGCATTTTTAATTTTGTCACATTTTTTCCTATTTTGTTTTTTGATGTGTTTATTATCTTCTGCTTTTTCTATACCTTCTCTTCTTGCATTAACAGTTCCTGAATTTTGTTTTTAGTTAAATGATATTTTTCTCTCAAGCCAGATTAATAAAGGAATTATTAAAGAAGATATGCTTCCCTACCTGGTCTTGTATTTAAAATAATAAAATATAATATTTATGAAAAACAAATAAATCTGAATGTGTTAGCACTTCTACCATTTCCTCCACCTCTCTCTCACACATATCTATCTATCTATCTATCTATCTATCTATCTATCTATCTCACACACAGGGAGAAACAGAGAAAGAGACAGAGAAAGAGACAGAGACAGAAAGAGACAGAGAGAGACAGAGAGAGAGAGAGAGACAGAGAGAGATAGAGACAGAGAGAGAGAGAGAGAGAGAGGTCCTAAGCATTACCCAAATTTTAGTTGTTTCTATCATAACTATAAATCTGTACTCATTTTTATTTGTTTGATTTATAGGTTTCCTTTCAATTAAATTACTTTATACCTTAAACTCTTCAAAAACTGTCCACAAGCCACACTGGCCAGATAGGATGCTCGAAGATCTTTGCCACTCTGTTTCCTTGAACCCAATTCTCAGGGCCATCCCTAGTACTACAACAAAATACCAGTTGCAACTTCCCTCACCCCTTATTCTGTTCACATATTCTGTTGCTCCCACAGACCAAATTCCCTTGACCCACTGCCTTTTCCTTCCTTCTCCATTGCTGTGCCCGCCCAACTTTGGCAGACACATCCTCTGGTCCACCACAGGCCACAAATGTCAGAAGACTAGAAGGCCTCAGCATTCCCCACTCTCTGTTATTCTATACTCAATTCTTAGATCTACAGATCTCCCCAAGAACTGTAACAGATATCAGAAGCAGCTTCTAATGCCCCTGTCCACACCTCCTGTGGATTCCTCAGATCATCTCTCCCTGGTCTCACTTCTATCAGCCTTCAACAGCATCAAGCAATCTCCATGAACATACCAGCCAAAAAGCAAGTAAAATGGGCACCATTCAGCCAACACACCCTTATGAAAACCCTGAAAGGAAACGAAACCCAAGGAATATAACTTCCACCCAAGAAGACAAACGAAGAAATCAGCACAGAGATCTATAATCACCCAAATCCAGATGTCTACATGCTGGCACAACAACACTATTAATAATAGGCAGGGCAATATATCTCCACCCGAGCCCAGCTATCCTAACACAACAGGTCCTAAATATTACAACAAAACAGGACTACAAGAAAAATACCTTTAAACCAACTATATGAAGATGATAGAGGTTCACAAATAGGAAATGAATAAATCTCTTTAAAAAAAACCAAGAAAAAAAATTCACAGTTGAAGGAAACAAAACAGTTGAAGACCTGAAAATAGAAATAGAAGCAACAAATAAAACAATAAATAAAAGTTATGAAATACTAGAAATGAAAAATTTAGGAACAAAAAAATGCCCATGAATTACAAAGGCATGCCTCACCAACACAATATAAGCTATGGAAAAGAGAACCTCATGCATTGGAGATACAATAGAAAAACAATGGATGCATTGGTCAAATACAATGTCAAGTCTAACACATTCCTGACACAAACGAACCAGGAAGTCTGGGATACTATTAAAATACCAAACCTAAGAATAACAGGAATAAAAGAAGAATAAGAATCTGGTGAGGTGGGTGGGTGAGGACATTCTCTTGGAGGCAGGGGAAGTATGGGATGAGGGACAGTCAGAGGGTGGACTGAAAGGAGGATAATAACTCCCAGGGGAAAAAAGATTAAAAATAAAAAAATAAAAAAATCACAGTTGAAAACCAGCCAACATTTCCAACAAATATATACAAAAAAAAAAATTTCTAAACTGAAGAACATTCCTATAAATGTATTAAAAGCATATAGAATGACAAATATATTGGGCCAGAAAAGAAAGTCCCCTAATCACAAAATAATCAAAACACTACATGAAGAAAAATGTTGAAATCTGCTGCAAAGGAAAAATAAAAGGTAATATATAAAAGTAGACCTATTAGATATTAGAATTATACCTGACTCCTCAATGGAGCCTCTAAAAGCCAGAAGAACTGAAACTGATTTGCTGCAGATGCTTAAGAGGCCACAGATTCTAGCCCAGATTACTATGCCCAGAAAATTTTTTAATCACTACAAATGGAGAAAAAAATTATCCCATGTATGGTAAAGCCAAATTTAATTAATATTTATAAATTTGATCTTACAGAGTGACCTAGAAGGAAAAATCCAAACCAACGAGGTTAACTATACACATGAAAACAAAGAAAATAAGTAACATCACATCAGCAAAAAAAAAAAAAAAAAAAAGCCACAGCCACAGACACACACACACACTTGTGAGAGACAGAGAGAGAGAGAGAGAGAGAGAGAGAGAGAGAGAGAGAGAGAGAGATGACCATCACAAGCAGCAACAACAAAATACAAAATAACAGGAACTACCAATCATTATTCATTAATATCTCTAATATCTCTCAAAATCAATGACGTAAATTTACTAAAAAAAAGATATAGATTAACCAAATGAAGAAAAATAAAGAAAGCATCATTCTACTACATACAAGAAACACATTGAAACATCAGGAATAGACATTACTTCAAGGTAAAGAGTTGGAAAAAGTATATTCCAAGCAAATGGACCTAAGAAGCAAGATGATGTAACCATTTTAAAATCTAACAAAATAAACTTCAAACCAAAACTATTCAAGAGATGGGGGAAGGACACATTCAAAAGCAGAAAAATTCACCAAGATGACCTTTCAATTCTTAACACGACAATATCCAGTTTGTAAAAGTAGCATTAATATAGTTTAAGTAACACAGGTCCCTTCACACATTGATAGTGGAAGACTTCATTCAGTACCTGACTCTCACCCATGGACAGGTCATCCAGACAAAGACGAAACAGAGAAATGATGGACCTAAATGATGTTATAAAACAAATGAACCCAATAGATATGTATAGAACATTCTACCCAAACACAACAGAATGAAAACTATTCTTAGCACCTCATGGAACTGTCTCTAAAATTGACGACATGCTCAGATACAAAACAAATGACAGTAGATAGAAGAAAATTGAAAAAAAAAAATCTCCTGCATCCCACCAGAGCACCATGGATTAAAGCTGGACATAAAAAATAGCAGAAACAACAGAAAACTAACAAATTCACGGAATCTGAACAAATCTGTTGAATGTGAACAAATCTAAATGAAAATAAGTCAATACGAAAATAAAGAAATTAAAGACTTCCTAGAATTAAAAAAAAATGAATAAAAACATACTAAAGTTATGAGACAGAATGAAAGTGATTCTAAGAGGAAAGTTCATAGCACTAAGAGCCTACATAAAGAAACTGGAGAGATCTTATACAATGAACTTAACAGCACACCTGAAAACTCTGAAGCAAAATAAAGTACACGCAAGAGAAGTAGATTGGAAAAAATTATCAACTAAGGACTTAAAACAATAAAATAGAAACAAAGAAAACAGTAAAATGTCAGTGAAACTCGGAGTTGGTTCTTTAAGAAAATCAACATGATAGACAATATCTCATTAAAACTATCTAAAAGACACAAAGAGAATTTCCAAATTAACAAAATCAGAAAGAAAAAGGGGACATAGCAACAGACACTAAGAAAATCCAATCATAAGGATATAATTTTAAAATGTATACTTTATCAAACTGGAAAATCTGAAAGAAATGAATAATTTTCTCAATAGGTATCACTTAACAAAGTTAAATAAAGATCATATAAGCAATTTAAAGGAACCTTCAATCCCTAGCAAATAGAAACACCCCCTGCCCCCCAAAAAAGACTAGGGCCCAACAGTTTTAGTGCATTTTTTTCTAGACTTTCAAAGATTTGATGCCAATACTCATCAAATTATTTCATTAAGTATAATCTGAAAGAGCATTGCCCAGTTCATTTTATGGGGCCCAAGTTACCCTGATTCTCAAGCCACAAAAAGACTCAACAAAGAAAAAGAATTACAAACCAATTTTCTTTATGAACATAGATTCAAAAATATCTAATAAAATAGTTGCAAACCTAATCCTAAAACACATACAAAGAAATCATCCACTATGATTAAGTAGGCTTCATATCAAAGATGCAGGGACATTCAATATACAAAGATCAGTAAATGTAAACCACCATAAAAATAAACTGATAGAAAAAAAATCATCTCATTATATGTCAAAAAAGCCTTTGACAAAAATCCAAAACCCCTTAATGATAAAAGTACTAAAAAGAATGGGAACACAAGGGACATATCTAAACATAATTGAGGCAATTTATATCAAAGTTATAGCCTAACATCAAATTAAACAGAGAAACTCAAAGCAATTTCATTAAAATCATTAGCAGGACAAGGTTTTCTACTCTGTTGAATATCCATTGATGGGATATTCTACGTAGTAGTTAAACTTTTAGCTAAAGAAATAAGATACTGAGGGAGATGAAGGGGATAAAATGAGAGAACAACAAGTCAAAGTATTATTCCTTGCAGCTGATAAGATAAAATACATAAGTGACCCCCCCAAAAATCCACCAGGAAACTCCTACAATTAATAAACATCTTTAGTGAAGTAGCTGGATTAAATTTGAAAACTAAATAAAAGAAAATCAGCAATTATCCTGCAAACAAATGATGAGCGGACTGAGAAATAAATCAACAAAACAATACCCTTACAATAGCTTCAAAGAATATAAACTTTCTTGGGGTAACCATAACCAAGCAAATGAATGACTTGCATGACAAAAACAAGAATTTGAAGAAAAAAAAAACTTAAGAAAATATCAGAAGGTGGAAATATCCTCCCATGCTCATGGATCTACCAAAAGCAATCTACATATTCATCAGAAACCTCATCAAATTTCTCACACAATATTTTAAGACCTTAAAAGGACAATTCCCAACTTCATATTGGAAAACAAAACAAACAAACAAAAATAATGCTAGCTAAACATAATTTCCTGAATAATGAAAGAACTTCTAAAGGCATCGTTATTCCCAAACGAAGATTGTACTACAGAGCTACAATAAATGCAAACAACAAGGTATTGACATAAAAACAGACACTTTGATCAATGGAACCAAATTGAAGACTCAAACATAAATATAAACACCAATGGACAACTGATTTTTGATAAAGAATACAGAAATACACAATAAAAAAAAAGCATCTTTAACAAATGGTGCTGGTCACACTTGATATTTGCATGTGGAAGAATGAAAATAGATCCATATTTATCATCCTACACAAAACTCAAGTCCAAATCAAAGACTTCAACGTAAGAACAGACGTTTTGAAGCTGATAGAAGAAAAAGTGGACAACAGCCTCGAATGCTTTGGCACAGGAGACAACTTTTTGAATAGAACGCTGTTAGTGCAAACAATAAGATCAACAATTAATAAATGACTCCTCATGAACCTGAAAAGCTTCTGTAAGGTAAAGGGCACTGTTAATGGAACAAAGAGGTATCCTATGATATGGGAATCCACATCTAATAGAGGACTAATATTACAATTATATAAAGAACTAAAGAAACCAAATATTAAAAGTAACAAATAATACAATTAAAATGGGGTAGAAATCTAAACAGAAAACTCTCTAAAGAGAAATCCCAAAAGGTTGAGAAACCCTTTTTTAAAATGTGCAACATCCTTCGCCATCAGAAAAATTACAATCATAAGTATTTTGATATTCAGTGTTATACCTTTCAGAATGGCTAAAAATCAATAATGCAAGTGACAGATCATTCTGGTGAGGATGTGGAGCAAGGAGAATAGTCCTCCATTGTTGGTGGGAGTACAAGCTTGTATATCCACTGTGAGAATCATTATGGCAGAATTTGGAAACTGATCTACCTGAAGACCCAGCTATACCACTCTTGGGCATATGCTCAAAAGATGCTACACTATACACCCATGGCACTTGCTCAACTATGCTCAGTAAGGTTTTATTCCTAATATCTAGGAATATCCTAGATGTCCCTCAACCAAAGAATGGATAAAGAAAATGTACATTTATACAGTGGAATATTACTTGGCAGTTTTCTTTTAAAACTGTCATTGTGAAATTTGCAGGACAAATTGGTGGGACTGGAAAAGATCATCCTGACTTACTAACTTAGAACCCAAAAACAAATATAGTATGTATTCACTTAAAAGCAGATATTAGCTGTTAAGTAATGGATAATCAAACTACTATCCATAGAGACAGAGCGATTAGGTTAAAAGGAGGGTTTATGGGGGTGTGTGGAGAGAATAGATTTTTCTGGAAAGGAGAAATAGAATAGATTTTGTGGGTAGACTGTGGGCAGGTGGAGATAGGAGCAGGAAAGATCTGGAGGGCCAGGTATGATGGAGAAGGTGCAGAGAGACAGAGCTGATATTCTGGACAGTTGGGTGGCAGTGTGGACACATACATAATGCAGTGGAACCTTCTTGAGATTGATGAGGGGAACCCTAAAAAGGACTGCTAGTAATGGGAAATATGGAGTAGTAACTGCTCATCTCTAATAACCAGCCAAGACTTCCACTGGAGCAACTGGGTTTCATTCAATTAAGTTGTTGGCCAAGGGCTTCCTGTGAAAATCCCCAAATAACCCAGGATGATGGTAGGACAGAAGGTCACTCTCTGAAAACTGGCAGTGGATCTCCATTGCCAAGGACAACTTCCACAACAGTTCATTAAACACAGAGAGATTGAACTGGTGTGGGCTCTGAGCTTTGACCCCTACATTCAAGTCTCTTTAACAAAAGAAGGTACTTAACAGCCTACAGAAAGAGAAAGTTTGACAACAACCTAGACACACACACAGACACACACACAGACACACACAGACACACACACACACACACACACACACACACTCCTACAACCTGTCCTGCCTGCAAGATGTACTGGCGCAATGGTGGAGCAGAACTTGTGGGAGTGGCCAGCCAATGACTGGTTCTAATTTGAGGCTCATGCAATGAGAAGGATCCCATACTGCAACTGCCTGGATGACCAGAAACTAAAGGCTGGATAGCCTGGAGACCTACGGTTAAACCAAACAAACAAACAAACAAACAAATCAGGAGATGATTCCTAATGCCAGTCTTTTATCCTCATAGATCAGAGTCTTGTTCAGGTGTCATTGGAGAGGCTTTTTCTGGAAACAGGTAGAAGCTGGTACAGATAATCACAGCCAGACATAAGGCAGAGAGAGTCTAAATTGGAGGTCTTTATCAGGTCCCTCCTCTTGATACTGGGGAACTCAGCAAAAAGAGGGAGGAAAGACTGAAGGAGTCAGAGGGGAGGGTGGACACCAGGAGAACATGGACAATAGAATCAAATAGGCAGGGCTATTACAGGCTCACTGAGACTAAAATAGCTACTGCAGTGCTTGCCCAGGTCTGCACTAGGTCCTTTGAGTATATGACTGCTAGCTAGGAGTTGTTATGAGACTCCTAACAATGGGCACAAGCATATCTCTGACTCATTTGCCTCCCCCTGAGACTCTTTTCCTCCTGCTGGGTTGCTTTGTCCTGCCCCAATATGAGAGCTTTCACCTTGTCTTATTGTATCTTGTTTTGTCTTGCTTGTCTTCTTTTGGAGACCTGCTTTCTTTTTTCTTTCTTTCTGAAGAGGAAACAAAGTGGACCTGTGGAGGAGGGAGGTAGTGAAGAACTAGGAGGAGTGTAGGATGGGTAAGTATCAGTCGTGATGCATTGTATGAGAGAAGAATCCCTCTTTAATTTTAAAAAAAAATAAAAGAAAAAATCTTGAGGCAGGTAGATGTAGAGAGAACTTAACTGTGGTTGATTTGCAAATGTAAAGTTAAGCTGGATTTGTTCCTTTTTTTTTTTTTTCTGAATGTCAACATTTAGGTAAAGTGAAGCTCAAGAAAAATCTATGAGAAGATTGCAAACAACTCAAAGAATTAGGGCTTCTTGTGATGACGAGCAATAAGGTAGTTATGTAGATGTAATTAATAGCATGTATTCTTCGCTTTACTTCTCTGTTTATATTGTAAAAACCTCACCCCTTTAGTTCCTCAGTGGCTCCTCAGTGGAAGTGAAGCTTCCCCATTTATCAGTTGACCATTTTCAAACAAACTCTTTAAAATATCAAAAACAACAAAAATGGCCATTATTAATAGCAAATAAAGAAAGAAAGCCTGATAAATGCCAAGTTTCTTAATATTGAGAACTGTGCATTTTCTGTCTTAGCAAATATTTTTTCAAATGTGAGAGACAGGAAGAAATGAAAATGTGTTCTTCGCTACCAGAATAAACAAGGAAGAATTTGTAATCAGTTTTACAGGTCATGAAACAACAGGCAATGACAACAGGTTTTATACTTGTTGGGATTTCATGTCAGTATGCTGGACTTTTGAATAGTATTGTATATGAAAATGTCGAACACATCTAACAAAGTCCCAGGACCTGGCAGTGATGGACCACAGGCCATATTCCTGAACCTCATTGTCAAAACATTCTGGGAATGGTTTGTGGTGGCTTTTGCTGAAAACCCAATTGTGTGGTTTAGGAATGGATTAAATAATCTTCAAGCATGACAAATTGAAGCTTTTCCAAATAATAAAAAAGACTTGTTGATTAAAATCTAACATCTTTTTCTCAATACACTGAGTATGCTCCAAATACAATTTAATAGACCCAACAAGCTACTTTCTGCTCCATTTGCTTGCCCCAAGTTTAAGTGATAGGCAGACACCTCGAATTCTACCTTGACTGTACTGGTTTCAGGGAAGGAAGAAACTATTTTATTTCTGCTAAGTAGGGAATATGACTCCCTCCTCAGTAAAGATCAAGCTGTAATTTCTAATACAGAAACTACTGCAGAGGGAAGAAGATGGATGTAAAGACAAACAAAACGATAGTCTGAAGGGAGCTGACATGTAGCTGTACTGAAAACACTGGCCGATTGCCAGAAGGATTTTGGCAAGAAGATATTCAAGTTGAGAAGAGCTAACTTTAGAATGAAGAAAGGCAACGTTAACTGGAATAAAAGGGGAACCCAAGAGTGAATAAAAAGGGGAAACGAATCAGCTGATTTCAGGACAAAATACTGACAGATCCTTTGTGTTAATGAGGAAACTACAAAAAGAGAAGAGTAAAATCTTTATTGTCTACATGGTGAATAATTATGGAAAAATGAAAATTCATTGTAACTGAATAATTACTGAAAAAAAATCCATAACTAAGCAACAAGACTACAATTTTTACAGAAGTTCCTCTGATCTAATCAAGAAGACAAAATAAGAATATGTTTCCTCCCAAAAAATAAGTACATATTTTATTTTTACCCTGGCCAAAGATATCTGAAAAGCCTGAACCATATTCTCCCATTGGTCTCTTCTCCAGAGCCCCTTTTAGAGGCTTCTCATCACAATGTAGGACTGTAGGACAGAAGAATAATATGGCTAGATGTATTGCTTAAATATGCAATGACTTTACTTGAATAATTTTTATTAATTAAGTTACAGAATAAATAATATTAGATGTGTGATTTGAAATTTAATCGAAACCTGTTTGATAGGCATTCACATTTAAAAGTGCCAGAATAGTCTCACAGTATGAATGACAGAGGTTGAAGAAGAATCTGCTTGATGGCCATGTGGAAAATATTTGGATTTGCTATTACAATTTTCTAAAATTATATTCATGTATTTGTTTATATACGCTCCCATGTATTTGCAAACACATGTGCCAAAGCATACTTATTGAGATAAGCTGACAATTTGAAGGAGTCATTGCTCTCCTTTTGAACTCAGGTGGTCAGGCTTGTCTGAAGGTACTTTGCCTGCTGAGACATTTTGCCAATCCACCATTTTGTAAAAACACAGTTATTTATATTATGGAATGGTACTTTGACAAACAATGTGACTATAACATGTATAATGTGTTGAATAAATTTTAGGAGCATTAAGCATACAAATTAAAGTTTGAATGCTAAAATTACAAAGTTTACACAGAAAAGATTGAAATTTCATTAGATTAGAAATTCTTAAAATAACGCAAATCTTTTTAAGCGGATAATTCATAATTATCTCTAACATTTCTCTAGTCTACACAGATCTAAATTCAACTGAAGTCCACTATGAAAGGAAATGGAATGACTAGTATTTACTATCATTACCTGTTATATCTTCTTTAATATATTAAAGTTCTGTAATTAATTGATAGTTGATTCATCAAATGTACCAAGAAAATTATTAAAGAGATCAGTTCCTCTGCAAAATCTTTTCTTGTCACTGTTTGAACAATGATGATTGCTTAGAAAATCATTGTTTTAAAACTTGGATTCATTTTTTTTGTCTCAGCTCATGAATGCTCATTTATTTTCTGTAACACATGCCATATTGAGATCACATTTTTAAATTAGTTTTTAGAATAGACTCTATATTTGTTTGGTCAAAACATCAAAAATTATAAAAACATGTAGAACAAAGTCTCTTCCTCTGTCTTTTTTCGTTCTAACAAGGGAACTGCATTATTTCTTTCAGGGATTTTTCTTTTTGTTTGCATGAATTTACTTTATTTCTGGGGTATTTTTGGAATTCATTTAAAATGTATTCTTTTCTTCCATGATTAATTTTTTATTCACTTTACATTCAAATCACAGCCCCCTCCCTCCTCGCCTCCTAGTCCTGCCGTTGCAAATCTCTCCATCCTTCTCTCCTCGGAGAAGGGGAAGCCCCTCTTTGGTACCACCCCACCCTAGGACTTCTAGTCCAAGCAGGACTAAATAAATCCTCTCCCACTGAGGCCCAACCAGGCTGCCCAGGTAGGGAAGAGGATCCAACAGAGGGAACAGAGTCAGAAACAGCACCTGCCCCAATTGTTAGGGATCCACATGAAGACCAAGCTGCACATCTACTACAAATGAGTAGATCACCTAGGTCCAGCCCCTGCATGCTCTTTGGTTGGTGGTTCAGTAGCTCCCATGGCCAAGGTTAGTTGACTTTGTAGGTCTTCTTGTGGTGTCCTTGACCTGTCCTTCCCCAGATCACTCAATTCTATCCCCAACTCTACCACAAGAGTCCCCGAGCTCCACCTGATATTTGTCTGTGGGTTTTTGCATCTGTTCCCATCAGCTGCTGGATGAGGCCTTTCAGTAGACAGTTATGCTAGGTTCCTCTCTGCAAGCATAGCAGAATATCATTAGTAGTATTCAGGGTTGGCTCTCTCCCATGGGAAAGGTCTCAAGTTGGGCCAGTCATTGGTTGTTTGTTTCCTTCGTCTCTGCTCCATCTTTATCAGTGCACATTTGCAGGCAGGCAAAGTTTGCACTGAGAGTTTTTTGGGTGGGTTGATGTCCATCTCCTTCCACTGGAAGTCCTGTCTGACTACAAGGAGCGGCCACCTTAGCGTCTACATCCCTCACTGGTAGGAATGTCAACTAGGGTCAGCTCCATGACTCCTTGTATCTTCCCCCATTCCTGGTCTCCAACTAGTCTCAGAGATGACCCCCACCAATTTCCATTTTCATTCCCAGCCATCTCCAAAACCTCCCCCACACCTGATCACTGTTCCTATACCCCTCTTATCCCAGTCCTCTCTCCACCCACCTCTGATGACTATTTGGTTCCCTTTCAGAGTAAGATTTACACATCCTCCTGTTGACACTTCTTATTGCCCAATTTCTTTGCCTTTGTGGATTGTCGCATGGTTATCCTACACTTTATAGCCAATGTCCACTTATAAGTGAATACATACAATATCTGTCTTTCTGGCTCTGGGCTACTTCATTCGAGATGATATTCTCAACTTCCATCTATTTGCCTGAAACATTCATGACAACTTTGTTTTTAATAGTTGAATAATATTCAATTGTGTAGATGTATCACATTTTCTTTATCCATTCTTCAGTTGGGAGACATCTAGATTATTTCCAGTTTCTGGCTATTACAAATAAGGCTGCTATGAAAATAGTGGAGCAATTGTCCCTATAATATAGTGGAGCATTCCAGGTATATGCCCCGGAATGGTATAGTCTTGAGGTAGAACTATTCCCAATTTTCTGAGAAACTAACAAATTGATTTTCAAATGGTAGTACAAGTTTACCCTCCCACAAGAAATCCTCACCAGCATGTGCTGTCACTTGAACTTTTTATCTTAGTCATTCTGAAGGGTGTAATATGAAGTAATTTTTGTGTCTTATATTTTAAAGATGGTAAGATTTATTTGTTTTTACTAAAATAAATTATAACAAAATAAAACAAAACCATTGTGTAGGAGTTGGAAAAGCCAAGCCAACAGAAAAATAAAATAGCCTCAAGAGAAAGCACAAGAATCAGAGACTCACTTGTTCACAGACCCAGGAGTCCCATAACCCTATTAAACTGAAAGCTATAGTATAGATGCATTAGCTAGATATAAAAGATAGGGGACATACTATTTAAATGAGTAAATTATTTTGACTGAAAATAAATAAAGTAACACATAGTAAGATTTTATGAAATAGAAAAACTTCGAAACCACAAAGACCTTCATATATTTATATACAAGTGATGAGAACTTCCATTTCAACCCCAGTTCTACAGGACAGGACACTCTTGGTTTTGGAAGCAATTCTGGTCTTCAGTCATTCTCATATGAATTTGTTAAAAAAAAAAAAAAAAAAAAAAAAAAAAAAAAAAAAAAAAAAAAAAAACCTATTTGCTAAATATAAGCCTCTAACAGAAACAAACAAAAAGTATTTGTTTACTTATTTTTTTAGTTAAACCAATAAACCCCACAATGACTGAGTTGAGCAGCAGTTGTCCAAGATCTTAGCAGAATGTGGAAAGCCAGAGAGATTGGTTACAGGTATCTCTAAACTACCTGGCCTGGGTACTAACACCTGAACCCAGGTCTTCTGGAACAATAAGCTCTCTTAACCATGGTATGTTGCTGCGTTTAATTCAAGTCTTTCTGAGTATTCCATGGTGATTTTTACTATAGATTTCTTTCTCAATCACTTGTAGCTCTTAACTTCTTTTTCTTACATGTTCATCTTACTGAAATTAAATAGGATAGTTATCAGTGGAGTACATAAATACATAACCGTATTTAGCTGAAGAATACCTTTTGGGAGATGTGGTTAACTATGACAGTCAGCTGGGCTAGATCAGGAATAAACTAACAGACATACTTCTGGGTAGCTATATGAGAGTAACTCTAGAAAGGATTAACTGAGAAGGAAAGACACTCCTCAAGAGTGGATAGCACCTTCTCAATGCATCTCAGATATAAAGAGTCCCAAGGGGAAATAAATGCTTCTGTCTTGCCAGCCCTTGGTTTTTGTTAGTGAGAGCATCTACCCCAATTTTGCCATTACATCTATCTTTGCTGCCATCAGAAGCAGCGTCTTTAGCCATCCAAAATGAAATTTTTAAAAAAAAAAAAAAGCGTCATCTCTCCAAGAATCCCCCAGGTCTTAAAAGTCAGATTGAGATTGTGGAAGCACCAACTCTCTTGAATTATTGAGGAGCTACTGGGAGCTCATAATTGGATAACTTAAATTCAGTGGCTCTCACTGAGTCCTGGTGTATCCAGAAGCAAATGGCAGCACTCACTCATCAAAGGCAGGGTGAGCACACAGCAGTCTTGCCATGCATGGAACAGGCGAAGAAATGTTTAAAATTATCTGACATGAGAAGAGTAGATCTTGGCATTTGGCTAATTAATCATATTGTTTTCAGGAATAAGATGGAAAGAAAGCTTACCAAGGTTTTATTCAATCCCAGTAAGCAGAAATATTCCAAAGTAAATGTATGAAAAACTACTTTGAATCATAGAAACAAGGAATGATAATCCCCAAGCAAATTAAGCAATATATGATTTCTTGAATCAAGGGAAGTCTAGGTCTCCTTAAAAATGAGTCTTGCTATAATACTGAAAAAGGTTTACTATTAATATTTATTATACTATTCAGCAAAAAGTTTTATGATATTTTTATGAGAAAAGTATATACTGGTAAAAAAAAGAATGTCTTTTCAGAGCCTACTAGATACTGAATCTGAATTAATATTCATCCCAAATATCTCCAAATATACTATGGTCCCTCTGTGCAGGATTATAAAGACAGGTAATCAATTGAGTTTTAGCCAAAGATTGACTAACAATATGTCCAGTGAGTCCTTGAACTCACCCTGTGATTCTTTCCTCACTCCCATAAAATGTTCTTGGAATAGATATACCGAAAAGATAAAACAATTTCATCAATGGTTCACTAACTTGTTGAATGAGGGGTATTATAAATAGGAAGATGAAATCGAAGCAGTTGAAACTGCCTTTACTAGGAAAAATATTGAACCAAAAAGATGCAGGGTGATGGTTCTAAAAGCATCCTATTTTTACTTTTTAATTTTGGCTGTGCAGAAGATGGATGGATCACTGAGAACTGTCATGATCACAGCAGGTGAATATTTCAAACTTAAGTAGTGACTCTACCTTCAACTGTTGTGCCAGATTTGGTTTTCTTATTTGAGCAAAATAACATGTCTCTTGGTACTACATATGCAGCTATTGATCATAAAATGATGGGGTTTCTTGATACCTATCTATAAGGATCACCAGAAGCAATTTTCTTTCAGTTGTCAAAGCCATTATTACAGTTTTACTATTCTACCTCAAGAAGATAGATAGATCCATCACATTTAGAAATTAAACTCAAAGGTTTCAGCAAGTTTCAGAAACTGATCAGACTGACCATGCTTAGCCCTCTTCAAGCTGTAAATACTTCGGAGAAATAGTCTCATACAATAAGAGATGACTAGAAGATGTTCAGACTAGTCAAGGTATCATGAAGAAGAAAATAAGAGCTGAGCTGCATAGAAGAAACAGATACAAAACATGCTCCCAAGAAGTGGCTCAGACCACATGAGCTGAATATAAGAGGCAACTCCAAACAAGCTTCTTTCAAGTTGTGTGATGTCTTCTGGATTTCCAGCTTTCATAAACTGTCACCCACATAGAGACGGATGTTGGTGATGCAGTTGTCCTTGAGTCATTCCTACTCTTCTAATTAACCTCTAACCTATATTTCTGTAAGCAACTTCAGCAAAACCCATTGGTTCACCAGTTGGACTTTGGTGGTATGCTTGCTTTGGTCTGTGATGGTTCCCTATTAGGGATGAGTAGACATTTGTTGTCCACATATATTGCCAAACAACTGGACACCTCTCCTGGAAAGTTTGTAGTAGTGGTGTATAGGGTTCTAAGCTGAGTAGCTTTCATTCCCAGCAGCTTAGACAGTACCTTTCAATTTTCGGGAACACTAACCTGCAAGGAGGCAGTTTCCAGCTCTGTTCTAGTATGATTTATTTGTTGTGCCTTCAGCAACAGCATCTAATCAACTGATTCTGGTGTGCATTGCAGAGGACGGAAAAGACCCTGAACCATTTGGGGGCTTTTGTGGCCTCCATGACCAACAATGCTTGAAGAGATATCTCATATCTGACACTAAAGTTTTGTTTTTAGTTTAGTTTGTTTGTTTAGTTTTTATTATTGTTATTATTTTACATCCTGAAAACAGTTTGCCCCTCATTCTCTCCAAGCAGTAGCTCCTGCCCACCTCTGCTCTGCCCACCCCTATCCTTTCCTCCTCCGTTTCTTTTTAGAAAGGGGCAGGGGTCCCATGGATATCAGCAAAACATGGCATATCAAGTTGTAGTAAGACTAGGCATCTCCCGTCATATTAAAGCTGGCTAAGACATATCAAAGCAGTTGTGGGTAGCCAGGTATTTCCAGCATCTATCGGTCCTTACCTTCTATGGATCCTCCTGGTAGATAGACCCTATGGCTTACCCTATATTTCTCCAACCCAGAGAGTGGGCTGGTCTTGCCTTTTCCTGAGGCTGTTCCCTATATAATTTAGCTATGTTATTATTTGGCCCTTTTACCGTTTTTCTGGACAGGTCTTCTGCTCTCCTGAATCTTCCTCTCTTCTTCCACCTCTCCTCACATAGCCCAGATCTGGGTCATGTGCACAATTGACTCTCCAGATATCTCTGCCTTTGGCTGTGCTTTCCCTAGTATAATAAACCTTCTCCTCCAACAAACCTAGGAGCAGTCATGTCCCTTTTTCTTCCTTCCTTCCTTCCTTCCTTCCTTCCTTCCTTCCTTCCTTCCTTTCTTTCTTTTTTCATACATATTTGCTGGGTTTCAAGCTAATGTGAAATATAGTCTCAAAAAAAAAAAAAAAAAGAAAGGACTGAAATAAAATAAAACATGTCTTGGACTGTACCTTAGGAACTAAGGAAGAACACCCAAGGTGGTCCTCTGGCTTCCACATGCATATTTACATAGGTATCCACGTGAGAAAGCACACACACAATGTAATAAGAAAATTAAAATAAAATTGCACATGATTTCTATGCTTAAATCATAAAGTTGCTATTAAAAGTTCATGCTATATATTTACCACAATAACAATCAGAATTATTTCTTTCTTTAAAACATCCTATTTTCATCTATTTGACCTCTCTATCTTAACCCTAGGTTAACCACTAAACTTTTTTACTGTCTTTATAGATCTGCCCTTTTCCAGAATGTCATATACTTGGAATCATAAAGTATGTAACCTTTTCAGATTGTCTTTTTACACTTGGCAGTATGCATTTCAGAATGCTCCATGTCTTTTTATTGCTTGATAGTTCATTTGTTTTCACACTGAACAATATTCCATTGTGTGGTTATAATGTTCCCTAGTCGACCAGTTTGAAGGGTATCTTTGTTGTTTCCAATTCAGCAAAATTATGAATAAAGTTACCATAAACACTCATATGAAGATTTTTTGTGTGGGCACAGATTTTCAAAACATTTGGGTAAATGCCCAAGAGTGTTGTATATGGTAAAACTATATTTAGCCTTGTGAAACACAACACTATCAAACTATCTCCCAACCTTGGTTTCTCATTAGCATGAGTGCCACGTTTCACTGTTCATCTTTGTCTGAGCTTCCGCTGCCAGCTTGGAGGGCTTCTGTTATTCCAGTCAGGAAAAAGTGGCACTAAACTGCTGTTTCCATGTGAACTTTGTTTGAATGTTGAACTCAGCCATTGCACTTGAACAAATGACACTGACCCTCTCTCACATATGCATTCAGTAATTGGTGATATATGTAGATGGTTTGTTGAGTATTATTATTATGATTATTATTGTGATGATGATAACGATTATTATTATTGTTATTATTGGTCTTTGTTTGCTTCTTGTTTTTTTTTTAAGCTTCCTATCTGCTGTACAAGACAAGGGAGACTAAAGATGAAGTTCACAGATGTAAGGCTCAAGTGCAAAATAAGACCAAGGCTTGAGCCAGAGAGCTGAGAGGAATGGAAATCAGAGCTTAGATACAAACAGCTGCCATCACAGATATTTCCTGTAAATGTGCAAGGCTTCTTTTGTTTTTCAATTTAAAAAGAATGAAGCTAAAGGGTAAAGAGATTAAAGTATAATTCTGAAAACCACTAATCTATTCTGCTATTTTTATCTAAACCAAAACCTATTTAGGGGCTGTCACATAAGTGCCAGAATTTATTGTGGCATATGTAAACTTTGGCGCTGACATAATGTAAACATCATCTAATTCTAAAAACTTTATTTCAAAATCAATTTACATAATGTGTAAACAAATAGGCTTTCAATCAAAGTTTAATCAAGTTATTATTAAATATTAATATAAAACTGACATTACCTCTAATTTATGTAACTACTGATCAAGCAAACCTTTAATTTAGTTATGGTTTCAAACCTCATTTTTCTTCTTCAAGTTATTAGGAATTTTTTTGTACACAAAAGTTATAAAAGTCAATTTATGAAATATAATTCATGTTAACTGCAGAAAGTGTATTTTGAACAAATTAAGCCTAAAACTATTTAGATTCTTTTCAAAATTTATGTTAGCCTTTTTAATTACATAAAAAGTACCCTAGACTCTTTAAAAGGAATATATGCAGTTTATGTTTCACATCTTACTAACAGGTGAGGTAAGAGAATTGTAGAAACCATTATGTGGAGTAGTTCTGCATTTAATGAAAAACACAATAGTTATAAAAATAAAATAATCCAACTCTATCCTGAATAGGCAGTTAAACTTAACCCATTTCTAAAATTCCAAATTAAGCATCACCAGGAATATTAACCAGTTATAAAATACTTAGCAGTAACCACCACTACTGCCATCCTTCTGACATTTGAGTCTATACTAAAGAAGTTATCTCGAAGCTACCAGTATTTACTCACTTTAAAGTAACAAAAGCGAGCCTTTATCTTTGCTTGTTTTCATAGCGCAGAAATGTGATTTGGATCTTAAATGCCTGTCAAAAGCTGTGTACTAAAGGCTCACTTGATAGCCTGTGGCACTATCTGGAAGTGGTGCAACAATCAGGAAGTAAGAGCTACTAGCAGGAAATGAGGTCACTGAGGCTATGCCATTGAAGAGAATATTGGGTCTGCCCTGTTTTCATTTCCTAGATGTCTTGCAGAAGGCTTTCCCATCAGATGTTCCGCTCTACTGCAAGCTCAAGCCAATGGGGCCAGCAAAAATGGAATGAAGTCACAAACAAAAATAAATCCTTGCTTCTTTTAAACTGATTATCTTAGGCATTTTGCCATACTAGCAAAAAAAAAAAAAAAAAAAAAAAAAAATCCTGAATAGTAAAGAGGAGAATAAAGAGTAAGTAAATTATGAACAATTTAAAACATTTCTAATCTTGAAAACATCTCTAATACCCTGCTCCACACTGTAATATCCTGCTCCAGACTTAGCCTTCTAACAAATTTTCTCTGGCCTTTTTGGGCATAGATGGCAGAGGAGATTCTTGGTCCCATGAAGAAGGAACACTGAGTGGTGGGGAATGTGAGGGTGGGGAGGGGGAGTGGGGGTGGGGGGTAGGTGGGGGCACAGCCTCATAGAAGCATGAGGAGGGGGGATAAGATAGGAGGTTTATGCGTGGTGGGGGGAAGTGGGGTAAGGGGATAAAATCTGAAACGTAAATATAATACCCAATTTTAAAAAAAAAAAAAAAACTGATGTTAAAATTGTTGCTTCCATTTCTCAATGTACTTAAAAATTATCAGGTCCTCCCCACCTCACCGCTCACTCAAACCTACACCCTTTCTTACTCAGTGAGGGAGAAAAGAATACAATAATAAGAAGAGCACACATTTAAGAGCTGGTCTCATGCCCCACAATAGGTGTCCGATGTAACTCAAGCTTAATGATATTTCTATCAAACAATGCTTTGTCTGTGCTTCATTTTTCTATTATACATGGTTTTTTTTTTTTTTGCTTAGTATCAGATAATATTAAGTATACCTGTAGAATCATAAACTGGGAAAATGCCCCATTTCAGGTATACATCCTTCTGATACTTGAATCACTTGTTAATTCCACAAAATTAAGTAAGAATTTTACACCTGAATTTTTGTTTAAGGACCATAAGCCAAGGCTCTTCTTTGAAGACAGACTTATCTTCCATAATATAAAAAGGTACAATGCCTAAAAGCTTTTCCCTGAACCTCTTTTATATGGACATTATATCTACCTACTTTTATATAAATGTACAATACTCTGGAGTTACATGCCCCAGTAGATAGCCACATACCTATGTGATTAGGAGTAACCTTAATTAGACTCAGAGACGTTACTAATAGCATCAAGAACAAAAGTAAAATGAAGACATGAGGAGGGTGAGAGAAAGATGGGTTTGGGATACCAAAGGACTTTGGGGAGGTGGTGGCAGATAGATACACTCGACATGTATTGTATAAATGTATGAAACTTTCAAAGAAAGAAAGAGAAAATTCTTATCTGGAGCTACAAGGAATTAGTAACTACCACCCCTCAGAAGAAGAGGCTGCAGGCATATGTGACCTTTGACATTGGAACCACAACTTTTATGTAACATGAAGATTGTTAGTGCCGTGTTTCAGTTCAACGTAGCTCTGCAGCCTAGTGGTCTAATCGTTGTCAATAAATGTTTACATGCTCAGGAGTGTAGTTCTTCTGATCCATGTGATATGGGAGTGAACAGCAGTCATCTAGGTACTCAACTGTCTCAAAGACCTGAGATGGCCTATTCTCTGTTCCAGCTTGCACTGTCTTTATTTTTTTTAATTTAATTAAAATTTGTCATTCCACTGACTGCCCTCATTGTGGTTACCCTTCCCACAATCCTTGCCATGCTCTGTCCCATTCTCTTCTGAGTGAGTGGGGCCCCCTGGGAAACGCCCGCCCCCTGGGAAACGCCCCCTCCCTGGATCTAAAAGTCTTGGGAAGGCTAGGCACTTCCTCTCCCACTGAGGCCGGACAAGGCAGGCCAGCTGGTAAAATGTATCCCGCTTACAGGAAGCAGCTTTTAGCATAGCCCCTGCTCCAATTGTTCAGGATCCGCAGGAAGGTCGAGCTGCACATTTGCTACATATGAGCCGAAAGGCCTACATCCAGCCCGTGTGTGTTCTTTGGTTGGTGGTTCAGACTTTGAGAGCCAGAAGGGTCCAAGTGTCTTTACTCTGTTGGTTTCTTCCTGTGGAGTTTCTATCCCCTTCAGGGCCCGCAATGCTTCCTCCTATTCTTCATAAGAGTCCCCAAGCTCCATCCACTGTCCGACTGTGGGTGACTGTATCTGTCTGCATCAGCTTCTGGGTGGAGTCTCTCAGAGGACAACATGTGCCTGTCTGTAAGCAAAACAAAGTATCGTTGATAGTGTTAGGTGTTGGTGCTTGCACATGGGATGGGTCTCAAGTTGGGTTGGTTATGGTTTGGCTGTTCCCTCTGTCTCGGCTCCCTCCCTAATGCCTGCATTACTTGTAGACAGGATACATTTTGGAATGAAAGTTTTGTGGGTGGGTTGGTGTCCCTATCTCTCACTTGTGTTTCTGTCTGGCTATAGGAGATGGTCTCTTCAAGTGCCATATCTCCAATGTAGTGAGTCACAGCTAGTGACACCCCAATTATTTCTTGGGCACTTCCCTTATCCCAGGTCTCTGTCTCATCGTGGAGATGACCCCTAACTCTTCAACCCCAAAGAAAATGTAGTAATCTACACAATGGAATATAATTCAGCTACTAAAAACCAAGACATCATATATTTTGCAGGCAAAAGGATGGAACTTGAGAATATCATCCTGAGTGAGATAATCCAATCCCCAAAGGACATGCATGATATGTGGATATTTGTTCAGAGCCACACTGCCCCACACTTGGGGGCCACTATGTTGCTGTCCACACTGCCCCACGCTTTGGGGCTAAGTGCTCTGGTCAAGACAGAGAACAGGGAATGGAGACAAACCAGAATATGTGACCAAGTCTCGTTTCTTGTTTATTGTCTTTCTCTTATTGTCTTCTCCTCATTGTCTCCTCCTCATTTTTCTCTCTCTTATTTTCTCCTCTTATTGTCTCCTCCTCTCTTATTGTCTCTCCCATTGTGTCCTTTATTGTCCCCCCTTTGCAAGGAAATCCTGGATATTTATAAGCACAAGCAGGGGAACACAGCTGAAGACTCTTTACCACGCGCACCATGCAGCTAGGGGTCACTAAACAGCAAAACAAGATAGGTGGAATAAACAAGATGTTTGTCAGAGTGTGCTCAGCTGTTGTAGGCTGTTGAAAAACAAGTCTCTATCAGGGTATATGGCTCGAGATGGCTGCAAAGTTGATAGCTGCTTTCTGCTAAAAGTTGTCTGCCAACAGATATTAGCCATAAAATACAGGTACCATGTTATACTCCACAGATCCAAAGAAGCTAATCAAGAAAGAAGGCCCAAGCAAGGAAGCTTGAATCTCACTTAGAAGAGGAAATAAAATAGTCATAAGAGGCAGATGGAGGAAGGGAACTGACAGGGAAGGAGGATGGGGAAGGGAATGGGGATTCAGGATCAGGTATGGGGAAGGACAGAAGAGATGGCTAGTTGGCCCTGAAAATGAATGGACATCTGCAACTGTACTGCCTTTATAAGACACTTCGTTTGCTTCATTAGCCATGTGGCTTTTGTACTGATTTGGACAGTCACATCATAACCACAGGATTTTAAGGATGAAGCATAATAACTGTTTGTTTGTGGTTGTAGCCTCAAGGGGAAAACTTTGAGAAGGTTATATTATAAGATACTTTCTAGAGATAGAAATCCAAAAAAAAAAAAAAAAAGGATTATAAGAAGTAAAAGAAAGACAGTACTGTAATTGGTCAGTCTGTAGACTTGTGTTATGTTGTGGAAAATGTCTATAGACTGATCTTAAGAAGCTGTTTTCTAGCCGGGTGGTGGTGGTACACGCCTTTAATCCCAGCACTTGGGAGGCAGAGGCAGGTGGATTTCTGAGTTCGAGGCCAGCCTGGTCTACAGAGTGAGCTCCAGGACAGCCAGGGCTACACAGAGAAACCCTGTCTTGAAAAACCAAAAAAAAAAAAAAAAAAAACTGTTTTCTTCAGAAGGGCTCTGTCTGATCTCAGATGACCTAATTCTCTCCATATGCCATGGATGCTGACAGCCTGACTCTTGAATAGTGTTTATTTACTGCATTTATCACTATACAGAAAGTTCTTCCCCCAGGGTAGATCTAGGCATCTCCTCCCAGATTACCACAATACCCCTCTGCCAGAGATTTTGGTTATTGTTGTCAAGACTGTAATTTCACCTGATTCAGCGAGATTTGATTTATAAATCTCAAGAGGAGCCCATTTTTTTTGTGGCGAGGGGTAAATTGTCCCTACCATGTGGTACAGGAGTAACCTGAGTCCATAGAGAGATGAAGAATTTGCAAATAAGTTTGGAGATACTCCTGTGTTCATCCCCCACACAAGGCATGCTCTCAGCCACACAACACCCTCTTTACAGCTCATTTCCAATTAAAGGCGCTTGTAATTTTCTCTCAGAGACGGATACAGAGGAGAAGTATTCTGTGTGTGTGGCTTCTCAAAAGCACTCATGAAGTGAAACTAAAGAGAAACAAAGTCAGTTTTGTCTCCCTTTTGAATAATCTGCATACAGTAATGGAAAAGAACATGGCTGCCACAGCAAAATGTTCCACCCCGAAACTGAAGAAAGCTGCACAGCAGTTACTAGCCCACCACAGTTCTATCTTGAAAAATGTCACCATTTCTGCTGTCTCAAGGGCAGAGAATTTTCTCAGGGTTACCTTTTATGCCCTGAGAGTTGTTCTGTGTAGTCTTTCAAGTCATTTTTTTTCCATAAAGGACAAACTACATTTACAGCTGGCTTTCCCAGCTTGTGTCCATCCTCCTCATAGGATGTTAATAAACGAGGTCTCCTAGCTATATTTGAACTACTTTCTTTAATCTAGACTATTAAAATTTTTTTTACAAATGTTGAATTTGCTGTCTATTTAATTTTAATCTATGGCTTTATTTTAAGACATATTCATTAAGCTGCTCTCCTGAGGGCCACACACATACATAAAGTCCCATTTGTCCAGCTAAATAAGAGCCATTCCCATAGAGTCTTAGAAAGTCTATTATGTAGCTGAAATGATCAATAAGACAAGCAGTTACATTCTTGTAAAAATCTCTGTTGCTTAGCTAAGAGGATCTCAGTAATGGACCCTTCATTTTTTTTTCTGTGAAACTCAATAAAAAAAAAAAAAATCTTCAACCTCAATCACGAACTATCCCTCGCTTTCAAGCCCTGGCTGGTTTTCTGGCAGTATCCTACATTTGATTTTTGCTTCAAGGTATTAATTTACTTTAAAAGGTTTTTTGTGGGCAAAAAAAAGTTGTGTGTAGTAATAATTTACGTAATAGCTCAGCAAATCATGATTGCAAAGTACTTCTTCTAGGTTGATGTACTATGGCCCTCAAGTAAAATATAGACTGTCACCAGTTTCTGTTAATAAACTGTGACTATATCACATCAGTTCTGTTATTCATTTGTGTATTATGTATGTCAACTTTTATACTTCAAGTATAAAGGTGTATAGTTGCTAGAGATGACATACAGTTGGGAAAATCTGAAATACTGATTACCTGGCTCATTAACTAAAACATTCTGAGACCACATTCTTGGTCGGTGGTTCTCAACCTTCCTAATGCTCTGAACTTTTAATACAGTACTTCATGTTGTGGTGACCGCTAAGTATAAAATTATTTTCGTTGCTACTTCACAACTATAATTTTTCTACTGTTGTGAATCATAATGTCAATATCTGACATTTGGGATATCTGATATGTGACCCTATGAAAGGGTCATTCCATGGCCAAAGAAGGAGAGTCCTGTACAATGAGAACTGCTGATAGAACTTATACTCAGAAATAAAGCACTCTAATCTTTGGTTCATTTCACACTATTGATTATCATATATACCTAAGAAAAACACCTGGGACTTTCAGATTTCTGTCTAGATATCCCCTTAGTCAAACATACAAACTCATTACATTATAATTCCCGGCTTTCATATTGCTATAACATATATAATGAACAAACACAAGATGACTTTTTATAAAGGCTCCAAAAACAATCCTCTTGCTGTTGAGGCTGCCTTTTAGATTTCTCGAGTTTATATCTGCTGCATGATTATAATCAGTGTCATATACTTTATATGTTTGTTACAGTAGCATCCCCCTTCTCCATATCAATTCTATTTCATCTATTCCTGGAAAAAAAACTATGCCTAAACTGATTTTTAAATATCATTTTAAAAATCTTAACCAATTCTGCAAGCTTAGTTTTATCAAATGGCTTCTTTTACACATTTCAAATAGAGCTCCAGTTAGTGGGTGGGCCCAGTTGAACTTAATTTTCTAAGATGTTTGCATTTGTTGTTAAGTGTTTGAAAATGTATTACATCAAATTTAGCAGTTTAGGAGCTTCTGTGGCACAATCAGTTAACCACTGACACTTATAAAACTTATTAGCTTAAAGCAACACAAAAGTTATTCTCTCTTAGATTTCAGATGTCAGGAACTCAAGAGCAGCTTAACTGAATGAGTCTCAATCAGGATCTCTCCTGAGGTTGATTGAAAATGATGGCTGAATCTGATCATAAGAAGGTTGATGTATCTACTTAACGAATTTGTAAAGATGCTTCCAATCTCACTAGAGAAGCTCTCATAGGTTCCTGGACAACTTCAAGACATGCCAACAAAATCTAGGAACTGATAATCATCACACTGCGGACAGTCAGCTTAAGAACAGCACTGATGCAGATGGTCCCTGCCTAACAAGTACCACAGAGGTACTGTGAGTTCAGACTCTCTTAAGTACAAGCATCTTCAGCTTTCTTACAGATTAGCAACACAGATCACTGTAAAATATGTCCATCTTTGTGATCACATGACTTACTAGGATATAAACCTCACTACACAGTCCAGAACTGAGAGAAGGTATAAGATTACATATGAAAGGTCAATGTTCACAATGGGTTTTCTCTTGACCTCATAGTGCTTTGTATCATCACAAGTTGAAAACTTTAAGTTAAGCCATTGTATTCTAGGGGCTAGTTGTAAAATGTGAATTGAGGGTTTTCCAAAAACTGAAACACCAGGAAACTGCCCCTCTTCAAAGTATTTACATCCTGGACATCACAGTGACAACTCATGGCCGTTAGTTGGTGTTGCATGCAGCAACAGTAATCTAGTCCCAGACTTTATATTTGTTTTTTTTTTTTTTTTTTTTTTTTTCATTTGTGCTTTTCAGCATATAGACTGAGTGGCAGAAAGCTGAATACAATGTTTCAAATATATGTAAAAGTGATTTGTTTAACACAATATTATAACCGTCTCTTAAAATTGTAACTGATGCCTTTCTGTCTGACCAATTATATCCTTCAGTTATATCTTTCAGTTATATCTTTTCAATTATATCTTTCAGTCTGACCAATTATATCTGTGAGGCTTTCCTATACACATATAATTCTATTTAGTACAAAAGTTGGAGATCATATACCTAGCTCAAACTTTTGATCTGAAACACTTAGATATGCTAGTTTACCCACCAGGTTAAACAGCACATTATGTACTTTTTATTTATGAATAGTAGCTTAAATTGGATTTAGATTTATATTCCAGCTTTCTAGGCATCCCTATACTCTGCCTACTCCTAACCCACACTTGCTTTTGCACACAGTAAGCATATATTAGTTTGTATGGATTTACCTGAACATAAATGAATTCCCTTGATATCAGCTGCAATCATCTCTAGATACTGTGCTTCATGTCCTTCTGTCCATCAAATCACACCCCACAGACATCACTGTGACTTAGATTCCACCTGCTATTGTCCTGTTGCATCAGATGCCATGCCCTGCTTCATTCAGGCCTGAGGTTAGCTGCTCTCTTTCATGACCTGACTTTGAAGAAAGCACTGTACTGTGCCTTGCTCACTTTAAAAACTGGAAACCTGATAATTTAGGTGTGCTGCTGGCAGGGACAATAGCCCTTTGAAGCACTAATGCTGTGTGGCAGGTCACCTGTCATCTTTGGAAGTTAACACTGAAAGCCAACAGCTTGGTACTGTGACATTCACTGCTAACATCCTAAGTAAGAGGGCTGAATTTTTGGATTCTGTTCAAAACACACTTGCTATGGGTTTGTAAGTGCTGGACAGACTTTTCTATCTTATATAAAAAATTGGGTAAATATTGGTACACTTTACTATGCGTTTCAGCTTTCAAAAACCTAATTGCTATTCTTTTTTATCTGTTTCATTAAGCTAAATGTTTTATATCATCACTTCAATCCAACTCAGTGATAGTCTTCATTGAATATTCAAGAACCTAATTGGTTAGGAGCTAAGGTATATTTTTAGTATAGGATTTTCAATTAAAATATCTTATCTCAATGAACAAGACAGTGCGAATCCCAATGCAAGTGATTTACAAACACCAATGTCCAAATAAACCAGCATTATCATAGCAAATTCATAAATCTAAAACTATGTTTAACAAAAGATTATTCAACTTCCCATGGAAATTATTCAAAGCATAGTGGGTATCTCCAACTTTATTTTAATTGTTTTCTTGGTCAAGATAATAAGACTTCTTAAAATAAAGCTGTAAAATATACTTATAAAATATTATTGAAGTAATTGTATGGATTATAATATGTCAAGGTTATTATGGATGAATTTAAATTAGCACTTCCTATGAAATCCATGATATTAAAACTAGTACATCACATATACATGAACATTAGATAGAATAATAATGAGCAACATGTACAAACCTCAGTCAGGACTGAAATGGACCATTTCCTGTAGAAACTCTCCATTGCTCTTAGTGATAATATTTCTTTCAAATCTACACTGTTCATAAAATATTACAAATTCTATATTATTAACGATTTTCTAATTACAAACAATGTGCAGATGGTTATACAATGTACAGTCTCCATAGTCTTCACTTTGCATTAGGCACAAATTTTACATATCCTTACTTACCCTTAATATTTATCTGTACACTCCAAAATTCATTTTGATTATGCATTTGGAGGTGTTGCATTTATTTATTTTTTCCTGTTCTCCTGGCTCTTTCTGTAGTGATGTGAAAAAAAAGTTCCTGTTTTGAATCTTACATTTTTATTTTCTTTTTTAAAGAATTTCATATTCTAGTACTGTATTGCTGCATCCTGCATGGCTCCGTCCTGGAAATCTGGCTAGGGTGATGAGGGAATGAAGAAAGTCAAGTAAGCCATTCTCCTCTCTAAATGAGCATCACCGACAGTAAAAGCAACAGCTGTCCTGAAATTCAAAAAGATTTGAATTTTAAGATGTAAGATGCCTCATACATCTGAATCCAGGAGGGGGGTTATTATATACAGGCAAATAAGAAGATAGATTTATGATGTACAGCTGAACAGGAAGGCATGTTTACCCAAGGGCACCTCTGTGTGGGAAACAGTCATCCTAGGCTATAGTCATTCTTGAAGAGGAAGCAGTGGTTGATAGATAGCTTTTTGTTTTTGTTTTATATGATTGTTTGTTTGTTTGTTTTTCAAAGACTGGTCAAGTATTAATGAACTGTAAAAGCAATTTCTATTTGCCAGATGTAATTGTCTCCTCTTAGTGGTTTACTGCTGAATAAGCTCAACCTTTCTAGTTCTTTCTGAACTCTGGCTGGCTGGTACAACTCAGCTGTTCTGGCCCAAACTCCTCTGCAAGCTGACTGACTTAAACCAGCTTCTTTTGGCTTCTGACTGAATTGCTCTGCTTGGCCCCAAACTAACACTGGCAATCTGTTCTAATATTTTGGATCCTTCTCATTCTCTAGCTTGTTTTGTCTTCAGCTGCAACATGGTTCTTCTAACACACTCCCCCTTTCCGTGCTGTTCTCTTAAGTTGCCTCTCTTTCCTGTCTGTTATTGTAATAGCTGGGTGTATCCTATCTCTGACTTATTCTGTCAAATCTTTCTAGATCTGTCAGTGTATCTACCACTCAATTTCAAACATGACTGCTTCCTTCTACAAACTACATTGTTTTGGATTAAAGGTGTATACTATAGGCATGTCATGTTGGCATTCAAGCCAGATCATACTGTAATACAGACCAAGTCTGGATTTTATCCAAATTACATAGACCTAGAAGGACCAGAGCAGCCATGTTGCTAGATTAAAATTCCTCCATAAAGACAGGGTTTGTGAATCCCTGATTCTGATGGGGGAAAAGTTTGCCATAACTGTGGGTCTGAAATTTGAGGTCCTTCATATCTCTGCCCATGTCATCAACCCACATTGATTCAGGGTTTCATCTTCTGCTCACATACTCACTTGGGACTTCCTCTGTTCCCTATGCTACATTTACATAATTTCCACACTGTCCTCTCTTCCAAGTTCTCCCACTACTCTTCCACCATTACCTCTTAAATTCATGACCTTTAATCATTATTGTTGCATGTAACACACACACACACACACACACACACACACACACACACATTTAGTGCTACTCATATGTATATGGTTTTAGGAATGACCCCTTGAGATTATAAATGGAGAAGACTCTTCCTCTTGATTACCTACAGCTCTTGATGTAGATGAGGGACACTGTGAAATTTCTCGTATCCAGCCCAGAATGTCAACAGGTGCTGTCAATGTTCAGATCTTGTTTATTTAATTGTATTGTTCACATTTCACTGGTGTAGCCGTCCTGTTATGTCTAGAAGACACTAACTAGTAGCAGGGGATCTCCCCACACCCTTATTCTGCTATGATCTCTTAGACTCAGATGCAGGGGGTGGGTTGTACTCTAGATGTATCAATTGGGTTTGGGCATCTGTACTCCATTGTTTCTTGCATTTTGAGTAGTTATAGATTTTTACAATGGTCTCTGACTGCTACAAAAAGATGCACTTTTGGTAAGATACACTTACTCCTTCAGAATTCATAAATATTCTACAATATTTACATTTTGGATGTTACCACAACATTGGTATAAATATTCCCCTACATATCTTTTTATTCACAGAGCCAAGAAAATGATATCCCCTAATGGAATTTCTATGTAATGCGTATACACTTATATAACTTTATTTATTTATGCCAAAGCAATGGAAACAAGCTAGAGCTGTCTCTTGAATCCTAGTGTTAACATATCAAAAGGTTTTAGCTCATGGCTATAGTCTGTATCTGATTTGAGCCTGTTCTCAAAGGGCTTGTGTGTCACAATTTAATCTTCACTGTGAAATACTGAGATGATAGAATATGGTCTGACTATGGCAAAGCCAATTGAATGGCTAGAGTCAGATAGGGTATCTGAGTAAAGTCCCAGTGGCTGAATGCTTGTGCTGTTATAAGAAGTGAGATCAACATAAACAGCAATGTAATGTCCTGTGCTGCTGGGTTCTACTCTCAAGACTAATGGCAGATCAGACTGCATCAATCTATTGTCTAGTGCTTCAGCAACAAAATGTGATATATAGCTATGCTGTTTTCACCTTAGATGAAGGACTAGGTGAGAAGGCTCTCCCCTTCATAACCTTCCTTTCTCAGTGGATGCTGATGCTCACCACTGAAAACTCTAAAACCTGAGCAATTATTCTCTCACAATTGGAAGTGACACAAGTTATTTAGCTTGAAATGGGGATATCCCCAGAAAAGAAGGAAATATCTTTACAAGACATTTTCATAGTGATAGCTAAATTCACACATCGAGCAGATCAGATAAGAGCTATACAGTGTTTGGGGAGCAGTTCTTGGCTTGAAGTCCAATATCCAGAAACACTGCTCAATAGTGGTTAGGGGTCTACCAAATCTTTTACTGTCGGATATTTATATTTTTTACACTGATGTGTATAATATGCACTCTACTGTTATTGTTTTGTTTTTCTTTTTCTATGTTTGAAACATGGTCAGTAAAGAATACAAAGTAATGTGTTTCCTTCTGGCAATTTTACAAGCATGTCATTTTTCTTTGTTCTTATTTATCCTCCTGTCCAGCTTGCTCATTCTACATCTCCTTGTTCTGCTTTTGTGCCAGATATATTCCATTTCTCTCTCTGACTCTCTGTCTTTCTGTCTGTCTCTCTCTCCCCCTCTCTGTCTCTCTGTCTCTGTCTCTCTGTCTCTCTCTCTCTCTCTCTCTCTCTCTCTCTCTCTCTCTCTCTCTCTGTCTGCCTCTCTGTCTTTCTCTCTCTCTCTCATGTTTTCTTCCCACATCCTGTCCTAAATTATCTCTTATTGTCAGTTCCCTTTCTGCTTGTAGAACCTACACATACAAAGTAATAATAATAATTCAGTATCTATGAAACATACAGTATGTAAGAAAACATGCAGTATTTGTCTTTCTGGGTCTGGCTTATTTCAATTTCTCTGATAGTATCCAGCTCTGTCTGCTTTCCTGCAGAGTGTTTTCTTCATAGCTCACTAATTTCCCATAGCATGTGTGTACCAGTTCTATTGTGATTATCTTTAATGCTTCATATCTATCTTTATCTCACTGCATTTATGCACAACTTCTGGACTCCCACCTTTTAGAATTGAGAAATTAAAGGGTCATTAAGTAGTATAATGATTCATTTCACAAAATACTTATCAGATAATTATTTTGGCCACAGGCAATGTTGAGAATCAAAATGCAAATGATGACCCAGGCGTATACAGGTATTAGTATTTTGGATTTCATAATTTAATAGTAGGATCAAACTTAAATAAATATACTTTTAGAATTAATTACATTTTAGAAAAGGTTGGGAAAAGGGGGACTAAAAGATAATTCTTAGTTTTAAAGTAAAATGTTTATTACTACTCCAAGTATTTTTTCTTGCACTAATAATCTTATTGAAGAATATTTTGCACATTATTATAAGGCCTCGTGTTATTTGATAGAGAAACTTGAGATCCTGTGTATAACCTGATTTGAATTTTTAATCTTTAAATATACTTTTATTACTAAAAGGTAATTTAACACAATAGTACATTGGAGATAAAGAACATTTAAGGATTTTTCCAAATTGCATTTGTTGATGCTATTCATACTAATGGTACTGGGGTGTGTGTGTGTGTGTGTGTGGTGGTGGTGGTGGTGTGGTGTATGTATGTATGTGTAAGTCAGACGACTGTTGAAGATCCTCCTCTTCCCCCATGGGGATCCTGGGAATTGTATTCAGGTCCTCAGGCTTGGCAGCTGGTCATCTCAGCAGCATCAATACTTAGCATTTTAGTTTTTGAGTTAGCTCATTTGTGTGTGTGTGTGTGTGTGCATGTATGGTGGAAAGCTAGAGATCTAGAGATTATGACTAATAAGTTATTTTAAAGTTATAAATGAATAACACATTATGAACAGAACTATGAAGTGTAAGAAAATATGTTCTTTAAAAATTCTATTATTACTTGCAATTTGACCCTGTGAATACACACACACACACACACACACACAAACGCACACATGATGTAATTTTAAAAAAACTTAATGAATAAGTGTTTTGGATACTATATAACATAAATTTAAAATCTGGAAGCTAATGCTATTATCTTCAATGTCTACATTAAAATCCTGATAGTATTCAAAAGCTTAATTTTTTATTTTACAAATTCACATAATGCAACTATACTAATTGCATTTTATTTTATGAATTAAATTTTAATAGAAAGAAAAAAATCTACACTAAGCTTTTGTATCTAGCTCACTATTACTTTCAGTTTTAGGTTTAGTTATCTAAAATATTTTATTTAATAGTGCTTGAATGCCTTGAAATAGCTTTCTTTATGTCAGGTGATGCTAAGAACTGTATCTGTTATGCAATGGTGGATATGAAATTGCAACTGTAATATCATGCCCATGTGTCCATTTAGCTGCCCTTTGAATTAAACTTGGCTATTTCTTCATTTGCATTTTCTTTATGAAAAATACATAACTCAATATCTACCTGTATTTGAAAAATATGACAAGCAAGGGTTGACATTTACTCAACTCAGAATGGGTAGAAAACTATGAAAATATGCAGATTTTTGTTTAACTCGTATGATAGATCTTACTTTGGGGTAGCAAGAACTCCAAACTCCTTGTTACAAACCCAACATAGTTCATTCTTTGCCATTCAGTGTTAAAGTCCCGATGAATGCAGGTAAAGACCTCTTCTGCTGAACACAACATACAGTGAGTGACCGGAAGAGCTGATGGGATACTCAGAACATATCTGAGAGGTATATCACTTAAAGGAACAGCTATTGTAGGGCTTGGGCCAAGTTTTACCTCATGTGAATGTGGCTCTGTGATATCCAGAGTATGTGATTCTTTTACAAGAACACTGAAAAATGATATATTAATATATAAAATATTAATGTTAGTTTCCCAAATGGAAAGTCTATTCTTTCAAAGTAGTTTCTTTTTATCTTATAAACGCTATTAGACAAGATATTATCAATTCATTCCTCTCTCAAAGAGACATCTGCAATAGTGTTGGTGATTTACTTGCACATTTTGGATTCTGTGCTAATCAGTTTTAGGTTTAGTTATCTAAAATATTTTATTTTTTTAATACTAATCTCACAGATAAAAAAAGTGTCTGCATTACAAAACGTATATTTGTTACCTAAATCTTTGTAAATCTATATACAAATTCATATCCATACATAATGTATAAAGGCACAGTATATATAATATGCATATATATTGAAAATAATATATGGAAATATCTATGTCATCACATCATATTATTTTTCAACTGAGTAATATTTATTTGTTTGAATTTTTTAAAGAATTGTTTATTTATTTTATGTGTATGAGTACATTGTAGCTCTCTTCAGACGTACCGGAAGAGGGTATCAGATCCAATTACAGATGGTTGTGAGCCACAATGTGGTTGCTGGGAATTGAACTCAGAACTTCTGGAAGAGCAGTCAGTGCTCTTATCCACTGGAATATGTCTCCAGCCATTGAATTTTTTGAGATAGTCTCACTATATAGCCTTGACTGGCCTAGCACTTGCTGCCCTCAAATTTGCACAATTTCTTGCCTCTGAATCAAGACTTATAGGATTAGAGGCATATGATGCTACCAAATATATTTTAGGTGTTATTTAAAAATGTAAAATGAGCATTCTTTTATAAAGCAACATATTTAGACTTAATTTAATTATTCAACCCCACTGAAAGGAATTACAGTAAGAATTTCCTTCCCTTCTTATATATATTTCATAATATTTTCAAACTATTCTCTAGGAAGCCAGAATTAAAAGGATCCTCAAAAAAAGTTTAATAATTCCTTATGTTTTGGATTTATAAGATATAGAAAATTGAAAAAATTGATCATTGTCAGAGAAATAAATAAGAGGACTGTGAATCGACAGAACATGGCCAAGAAGCAGGAGTTAATAGTTCTGAGATATCACAACTGACATACTGAGGGAGCATGTGAGACAACATGGCATACACAGCAGGCTAAAATATAAATATATGGCCACTACATACAAACATCTCTGAGTGAGTCTTGCTGGATGCATAGCTAAATATGTCCACTCTTATTCCCCCATAGACATTTGTAACTATTTTGCTATAAGCGAAGAAGTAGAAAAGTGCCTCTAAGATTTTTAACTGAAAGGGAAAATTTTTGGATGGACATCACTTGTGAGCATTTGATGAATTTCTAAGACTCTGATGGTGGTGGGCCAAACTGCAGTCCCGAGACTCAATAACAATTAAACTTGGAAATCTGTCACTCACCTCTACTTTGCAAATACATTGAGAATTCAAAGTTTGCTCTTTGACAGAAGAAGAGGGATTTAGTGGACAGTTTGATGTAAAAAAAAAAAAAAAAAAAAAAAAAAAGTACAGATGAAGTGTGCTTCTGGCTGTCAGGAGAGCTGACAAAGTTCCGACAGACTGCTTCAAGGAGTCATGGTGCTTCCTATTGGATCAAGAAGCTGCTTCAGGCCAGGAATGGATGGTAATGTTTCCTGTGCAGATTTGCTCCATATACCAAGCCCCATGCTTTATGTTAAAAAACAAGCCAAGTTACATTTCAAATGCCCTCAAGAGTTCTAAAAGTTTCATATTTGTATTTGTTAGATTTAATGTAGGGGTTATTTTCTTCCTCAAAGATAAGCAAAGAACTGGATTATATGCTGTAAGTGACCATCAAGAAATTGAGGATGGAGTATGAACAGAATGGAAGATCCACCAACTCAATGGCAATTGTCTTTTCCTTGTTTCCTGTGGTCCCTGTGGTTCCTGTGTGTCATGATGATGCTATTGTGGCTAGCCTCCAGCAGTTCTCAAAGCCCTTCAAAATGATGTCACTCCACACTCACCAAGGATCAGCTCAGTTATAAATACGTAAGCACCATCCTTTAGTTCCCTTTTAGAGACTGGTTTTAAGGACCACTACTCACTCATTCCTACCTGGGAAGTGTCATCAATTGTTCTCCCTCACTTTCAGGCAGAATCACTTCTCTATGTCAGCTCTGGATAACCATATCTTTGTCCCTGGGGAAGTTCTTGTCCTCCAAAACTCTTAAGTGGAGTTTTATCTACAGGTTCTTGGCAATGTTTCTATGAAAATGTAGAGATCATTGGTGTTTTCTTAAGGCAGAGTCTTCAGATTCTGAGTGTGAAGACTAGGTTAACGTCTTATAGCAAAGTTCTTTAATCCTTACATCACTAAGCAGATACAATGCAGAAAATATCTGTATAAACTCCTGACATCTAAGTGAAACAAAATTCAATTTCACTCCACATAGTGCTAAGTTCACAACCTGTTAGGAAATTAGCTTACATGAAGGATAAGTCAAATAGGTGATAATTAGGTCAAGCATACGACAAAGAATTGTTATCAAAATATATATTCATTGGATTGCTTAAAAGAATGTAGTTTTCTACATTCTGTGTTTCTTACTGACAAAATTTATATAAGGCATCAAAAGTGTTTGGAAGGTAGATTAGGTCAAAGTCATTTTCAGTTGCATAGGGAATTGGAGGCAGGCCTGGGCTACATGAAACTAAAACAAATAAACCAGCAGAATCAAGCATACATGTTGGTAGCTGACTTTTAACAGAAAGCGGCTAGAAAGCAGCTATCAACTTAGCAGCCATCTCGAAACATATACCCTGGTAGAGACTTGTTTTTCAACAGCCTACAACAGCTGAGCACACTCTGACAAACATCTTGTTTATCCCACATAGCTTGTTTTGCTGTTTAGTGACCCCCAGCTGCATGGTGCACGTGGTAAAATGTCTTCACCTATGTTCTCCTGCTTGTGCTTATAAATACCCAGGATTTCCTTGTAATAGTGCCAATAGAATGTATGAATATAGTCTGTGGGAGACAGTAAATGAGACTTTACTACAGACCCTCTGGCTTGTCTCTATTCAAAAAGTGTAAGAAAAATGCACATGAGTAAATTAATGGTTTACGAATGGGAGAAACTGAATGTAAACTCTAATTTCTTAAGTGACTCAATTCTAGAATATATAAAGAACACCTGTAACATAACAAAATGATGAAACTCCATTTAAAAATGGCAAAGATTTCAATCAATTTTTTCAAAGAAAATATATAAATTGCTGATATGCGCATTAAAAGACTTTGTATTTCTGGATGTGAGTGTCAGTGTTCTGGTGCTACACAGGATGACTGCTTGAAAAAGAGACACTGTAGAATGAGTTTATGCTTTCTCAAACAGCAGGAGGTTCTGCCTCTCAGAGACTGAACACTTGCACTTTCCTACATGCACTTTTTATTGTTAGACAAAAGGCTCCGCAAGTCAATTTTCATATATTAAAACCTCTTATCTTATCTAGGGATTGTCTTGAAGGAACCATTACTTAAACAATTCTTAGCTATAGAAGACTTCCTGATTTGCCAGATATGCTACTAAGTTATGCAAAGGCTCTGAGATTCCTGCAAAGGATTAATCCCATAAAATCTCAGGTAAAAATCACCAATAAAAGTCTAGGTTCCATCTCTGGCATTTATCCCAGATTCAATGGTTCTGCTAAATTCTGCTATTTGTGAAGGCAACTTCTGTTATCTGTTACACTGATGGGTAGAGTTGATTTGGGTGGTCAGACTGGCCAGTCAGGAGTCCTCTTCCTCACTCACTGTTCTATCTGAACCCCTCCCAAAGTTTCCTACTTGGTTGAGGAAGTCTACCTTCCCAAGCAGCGGAAGTAATGGTTCATGAGTAAGTAGCTGTGCTCTCCTGCAAGAACCTCCAAACAAGGTCTCAAAATACTTGATCTCATTGATGATCAAGGAAAATCAAGTCAAAAATCACAACGGGATGTCACTTTTCTCACTACTAAAATAGCTTTTAACGCCAATAGAACAAAACTATCGAGTGATCGTGAGGATGTAGAACACTGAAAAATGTTAACCCTAATTCTGGGAATGCAGAACAGTGCAGCTTCTATGAGAGTAGGATAGTTCTTCTAAAGTTAAACACAAGGCTGTCTCATTATCTAGCAATTCCATTCCTAAACATATATTCGAAGGGAATTTAAAACAGAAGCTCAAAAATGCTTACATTGCTTAGTTTCCTGTAACATTAATAATACCCCAAAGTAGAGTCAATCCCTATATATAGATAAGCAAAATGGCATAATACATATAATGAAATATTATTCAGCTGTAAAGAAAGAGAAAGTTAGAATGCATGCTAAGCCCTGGATGGACCTGTCAAACATTATCCTAAGAGAAGTAGACAATGTACAAGATTGTGGCTACTGTAGGGCTCACTTATAAGAACTATCTAGAAGAAGCAAATTTATTTTGACAGGAAGAATAAGTTACACAGGGGCTGTTGGAGGAGGAATAAATGACGTTGGTTAATGGATATAATATTTTTCTTTAAGGCGTTAAGGTTTTGGAAATGAAAAGTACAGATACCTATATGATATGTGTATATAGCGTTGCTATTGAACAGAGTATTTACAACAGTTAAACAGCAAATTGTATTCTACAGGTATGGTGGTCTCAATTTCTCTTCTATTACTGTGACAAAAGAAACTTAAGGAAGAAAAGGTTCAGAGGGCTCATACCTCCAAGTTACAGTCCATCATGACAGAGAAGTCACAGCTGCAGGAGTCTGAGGGAGCATGCCACATTACATACACATACATTACATACACAGCCAAGAGCAGAGAGCGAATGGGATGCTGGGGGGTGGCTCCAGCATTTGATGCACGTTCTAATCTTTCAGAAGACCTGGATTCAACTCCTAATACTCATTCAACTGCTTGTAATCCTAGTTCCAGGAAATCTGAACCTATCCTCTAGCCTACAAAGGCACACACACACACACACACACACACACACACACACAGCATAGGCATACACTTGCACGTGCACATGCATGCACATGCACAAGCACACGCACACATACACACACACAATAAGTAAAAAAAAAAAAAAAGAGGACAGAGATCAATGAACACAAACATGCTAGTGTAAAGCTCACATTCTCCATTTTACGAAGTACAGCATCTCTTACCCAGACAACAGTCCTGCCTAAAATTACAGTGGGACATCTAATACCAATCATTGTAAACCAAGATAATCTGCCACAGGCATACTCAGAGAATTCTCATTTCCTAGGAGGTTTTAGGTTCTCTCAATTGAACAATTAACACAAGCACATATTTTATTGATTACAACAAAGTTGTACTCATTTATATATACAACTAATTGGAAAAAAGGATCAAACAACCTAAATATGCCAACTTCTCCTGCACCTATCCACATGTTTTTGTTACTTTCCTGTTGAGTGATCAAACACCATGACCTAAAACAACTTAAGGAAGAATGATTTTTATCATGTCAGGGACTAAGGGTTCACATACTTAAGCCTATGCAGAAAAAAAGAGTGGGGGTAATTTCACAATCTAACCATCATGCCTTATGATCCTTATACTTCTGTAATATAGTTTTAAGATACTGCTTTTTTTTTTTTTTTTTTTTTGGTTTTGGTTTTTTGAGACAGGGTTTCTCTGTATAGCCCTGGCTGTCCTGGAACTCACTCTGTAGACCAGGCTGCCCTCGAACTCAGAAATCCACCTGCCTCTGCCTCCCAAGTGCTGGGACTAAAGGCGTGCACCACCACGTATTTCAGCAGCTTAACACAGTAAAAACTCCCAGATTCCTCTGTCTGATTCATTGCACATTGCTAAGGTTTTGTGACATTATTACTTACCATTTCCAGTAACAAACGAAGAAAATACGTATTAAAGGCACACTACCTTCTTTTTACAAAGATTGTGTGTGTGTGTGTGTGTGTGTGTGTGTGTGTGTGTGTGTGTGTCACATTTGCAGATATGGGCAGAGATCAAAAGAGGGTGTTAGACTCCTAAAAACAGTAGCTAGAGTTGGTTATGAGCCACCTAATGTGGGCGTTGGGAACCGAACTCATGTCCTCTGGAAGGCTCTTATCCACTGAACCATCTCTCCAATATCTAATTTCTTGAAAACCTTGGACCTAAGCTTGATCACCACATAAAACTGAACTTTTATTCATTTAGTGAAAAAGAATCATATAGTTGTCCATGAATATCAGAGAAGCCGAGTAGCCATCTCTCAGTAATAACCCCACTGTGTGTTTTGCACAGCATGGAGAACGGTCGATGATAGTCATGATTTTTGCTCTAAGTAGAGAGCTTAATGATCATGTAGCAAGAGAAGCAAAAGAATAAATAAAAATCAACAGATAAACAAAGATAAAAAAAAGAAAAAATATGATTAAATCAGGCTTCACAAAATCTAGCAGAGATGCCTGGAGCCTGATTGAATAAGCAAAGATAATATCAAACTGGGGAATTAGAAAGGAATGCTGGGGGGCACCCTTTTAGAGGCAAAGGGGATAGGAATGAGGTGGGGGCTTCCTGGAGGAGGATAACACTTGAAATGTAAACATATAAAATAATTAATACCTTAAAAAAATCCGGTGAAGATTACCTGGGAAGTTGAGGCAGTCAGGTGGAGTTCCAGATTGAGCTTTCTTTCCACCTAATAAGCTTCTCATGGCCTTTTGTTCCCATTGCAGTCATTCTATAACATGGGAGAAACAGTACTAACAAACTTCTGCTGGAAATTGTTTGTCTTCTGGCCCTTCTTAAGGATACAATGTTATTACTTTTGTTCTCTTCTGTCCCTGCCCCATCCCTGGACAAAGGTTTTTAGAGGTTACTTTAGGGCAAACTTGTTTAGATCTCAAATTGAGGAACAACCTTCCCTTCCTATACCAAGTTCTCAGGGACCTAAAGCAGCATAGAAGAATTTACTGATGCTGTGGGTTTTGTTTGTTTGTTTGTTTGTTTGTTTGTTTTGTTTTGTTTTTTCACTATGGAAAAAAAAAAACCATACATTCTGGTAGGTTATTTTTCACCTGTAGTTCAGATAGTAATCACTGTTAACATTTCACATATGAGAAAACTGAAGCGCAGGGCTGGAGGAATGTTTTAGTGGAAGAAGGTGCTCATCATTCAAGCCTCAGGACGTGAAATCTATCTGCAGAGTTCCTACCAAAGTAGGAGACAACTCCATAAAGTTGTCCTCTGCCTTCCACACAAGGGTCATGACACACAGGTACACTCACACACATATACACATCATGTAGACAAACACAAATACGCGAGCACACACACATACGTATACTTGATGGTTTACTCTATGCATACATACACATCTGAGGTGGGAATGGCCTAGCTCTCAAGGGTGATAGGAGGATAAACAGTATCCAAAGCCAGGAAATCTATAAACATTCTCGGAAAAATACTAATAAATAATCATAGTAAGTTATTGGCATATTATACTCTTTCTGATCTTCATTTTAATTAATCTATTAATTAATTTTGAGAAAATCTCATTATGCATGCCAGAATGGCCTAAAACTTGCCCGCAGCCCAGCCTAGCCTTTAGCTGGCAATCCTGTCTGCACTCCACTAGCACCAAAATAATGGCTTCTCACTTCTAAACTCTCCACTTCCCTTGCTTATTCTCCATTGTCAGATACTATAGAATGATTGTAGAGATAAATCGTTCTTTAAACAATTTCAGCAGATACATCACTCAAGGAAGAGCAGGCTGTGCCCTTTGTGTTATGGCAGCACATTTACTGGATCTGTCGGGTCAATTCTATAATGGCAAAAGAGAATAATGTTTATTCATGTCAAAGTCATCAAACATACATAGACATAACGTAGGCACTTTTTCTAAAGATTTAACTTTTGCCCCAGTAGTATTTAAGAGGTGTATTTCTTTACAAATTTATTTCACTTCACATTGGCCATAGCTTTTAGGAACAGTTTCTCCTGAGTTAAATACTTGTATCACAACGTAATCTTTTTTTTTTTTTTTTTTTTTTTTTTTTTTTTTTTTTTTTTTTTTTTTTTTAAGGAAAAACAGACAAGAGGATTCTCCAAAGACATTTTGGTTTTATTAGAATAAAACCTCACATAGCCAAATTAGCCGTTAGCTATGTTAAGACATAATTCATCAGCACTGAGTGCATTCCCTATCATTGTGTACCTATCACAGCTAGCTAGGTCAAAGACATTTTAATAATCCATAAAGCCATGTGGCCATTAAGCATCCATTCCCCCAATGACATGTCCCCAGCCTTGGCCAAGCACAATCTTCTTTCAGCTCTTATTACTTTACCTATCCTTCATGTTTCACATAAATGACCTATTTATACCTGACATTTCATTTGGCACAATATTTTTGAGATTTATTCAAGTTAAAGCAATTCCAAGTACTTCCTTGCTTTCTATGGTTAAGTACTTTTTGATTGTTTGCGTCTATCATATTTTATTTATTCTTTCATTAATGAATAGAGATGTCAATTAACCCCACATTTTTTCCTTTAACACATTCAATTGCATTTCCTCTTCTTTTTTTAAAATTGGATATTTTATTTATTGACATTTCATATGTTATCCCTTTTCCCTTTTTCCTCTTTAAAAACGCCCTATCCCATCCTCTCTCCCTGCTTCTATAAGGGTGTTCCCCGCCCATCGACCCACTCTCCCCTCACCACCCTAGCATGCCTCTACACTGGGGCATCAAGCCTTCACAGGATCAAAGGCCTCTCCTCTCATTGATGCCAGACAAGGCCATCTCTGCTCCATAAGTGGCTGGGGCCATGGGTCCCTCCATGTGTACTCTTTGGTTGGTGGTTTATTCCCTGGGAGCTCTGGGGGGTCTGGTTGATTGATATTATTGTTCTTCCTATGGGGTTGCAAACCCCTTCAGTTCCTTCAGTTCTTTCTCCAGCTCCTCCATTGGGGTACCTGTGCTCAGTCTAGTGGTTGACTGTGAGCATCCATCTCTGTATTTGTCAGGCTCTGGCAGAACCTCTCAGGAGACAGCTAGATCAGGCTCCTATCAGCAAGCACTTCTCAACAGCAATAGTGTCTGGGTTTGTTGTCTGCAGATGGCATGGATTCCCAGGTGAGGCAATCTCTGGATGGCCTTCTGTATCTGCTCCACTCTTAGTTTTTGTATTTATGTCACACAGGAGCAATTCTGGGAAGAATTTTTGGAGATGGTTGGGTGCCCCCACACCTCAACTGGGAACCATGCCTGCCTAATTTCTAGATATGGTCTCTACAGATTCTCCCTCCCCTTTGTTGGGTATTTCAGCTAACCTCATCCCCATTGTATTTTCACTTTTTTGATAAATGTGTATAATACTGTTTTAAGAACTTATATACAAGTATTTTAAAGTGATTGGGGGGGGGGGGCTGGGGCCCTGGCTTAGTGGATAAAGGCATTTGATCTGCAAAACCAAGAACCTGAGTTTAAATGGCCAGGACATATGTAAAGGCAGGCACAGTAGCATATAAGTGTATTTCTAGGTATTTCTAGTACTCCTATAGAATGATGAGAGAGATATGTGAATCCTCAGATCACAGGTCTGCTAGCCTGATATGCACAGTGGAAAAACAACAAGATACCCTGTAACAAAAGAGGTGGAAGTAGGAGAACAACACCCAAGGTTGTCCTCTGACCTCCACATATGTGCCATGGAATGTGAGGATCCACACTCCTACATTCAGATGAACACTCATCATGGATGCATGTGCATGTGCACACACACACACACACAAGAGAGAGAGAGAAAGAGAGAGAGAGAGAGAGAGAGAGAGAGAGAGAGAGAGAGAGAGAGAGAGAGAGAGATAACACTTCAATTATGAGGTATATAGAATTATGGTGGTATAAGCTTGGAATCCAACGCTCTAGAGGCTGAGGCAGGAGGGTTGTAATGAGTTGGAGTCCATCTGGACTACATAACAAATACCAGGTCTATCTGGGCAGTATACCACAGTGAGAAGTAGTAGAGGGAGGAGTAGTGGAGGGAGGCAAGCTAGCAATCCAAAAAGAAGCCATCACCATAAACTGAGAACTACTGAGCATGTGCACTAGAGGGAACTACCTAAGAAGTGAAAGAAACGTTGGCACTCAAAAGGCTCTGCCAGTGTTTCCTATTCCTACTATACAGTATTAAAAACTCTATAACACAGCAGACATTAGCTGGTACACAGATGCTCATACTGTGGGGCTTAAGGCCATATAGGAGTCCCTTAACTGAATTCAGGAGTTGTAAAAATTTGGCAACCATAATGTGTTTCTGAATGTACAACAATCAAAAAAATGTTTCAAAATCAAATGCATAATGAATGCAAGGGGTTTCTGGAAGCTCCTTGTCTACATTGTATCAATCAATATTGCTGCTGCCTTGATTCTGAACGTAGAAGGCACACTATGTGTGCTTATACAAACTGCAATGCCAATGGATGCTTCCTTAAATACCTCAGATCAGATTTGAGGTTACTATAAGTTATAAATTATCTCTTTCTATATTCACTTGCAAATATTAATCTTTATATAATGTACTTTTTTTTTTTCGAGACAGGGTTTCTCTGTGTAGTCCTGGCTGTCCTGGAACTCACTCTGTAGACCAGGTTGCCCTCGAACTCAGAAATCTGCCTGCCTCTGCTTCCCAAGTGCTGGGATTAAAGGCATGCATCACCAATGCCTGGCATAATGTACCTTTTTATAAAGCTTATTTATACTCAATGATATAAAATTACATGAAATAAAGGCAAAACTTACTGCATTATATCAATGCTTACATGGTGAAACCAAAACTTGAATATGAAAAGAGAACCCAAGAATGATTAGAAGAACATATTTTAATGTATTAATGTGCCATTTTCTTCTACTTATAAGCACAAGGAGAATTATTAGAGGCAAATCAAACTTTTTATTATTTGACTTACATGGAAGAGTGGAAATATCAAACCACTTGGAAGGAAATGTTGAGTGAATACACTAAAAGCCTGTCTAGAAGTCAAGTACTGTCACTTATCTTGGTAGCAGGATATAGAAAACTGTTAGAAGACTGAATAATACATAACCCACTTTATCTTCTGGGGTTAGATGGAAGGCTACTATTCATCATTTAAAGCTGTATCCATTATAGTAACTCATCTGTTATTTCTCCAATTCATATCTTGCTGCACACCATTCTTACTGAAGCAATCATCCTATCAGAAAGGTTGTTTTCATTTTTAAAAGTCGTAGATATTTAAAGTGACCTTCTATTACTTTCTACCTATGTCTGGAGCCCTGGCTTTAGAACAAGTTGAGAAACTATATTGAAAGAATATGCTGTACATGGGAAGCATATTCTGTTGCAATGCTGCTGTAAGCATAGAGAACTTTTCAATATTACGTAATCTGACTAATTAAAACCAGCTCATCACTTATAACTGGCAGGAACAAAATTGAAGTTCATATTATTTACTTTACCATAAAACTTACTAAATCGGGACAATTTGGGGAGGATTAACAACTGCTCAAGGACTCCTGGCATCCAGGGTTACCTTGGGCAAACACGGGCTTGTAGTCACCCTTGTTGGTATAGAGAATGTATAACTAATGGGATTTTATACATGCAATGTATAAATAGTTGTCGCCTGCTGCTTTTGTTCATCACAAATAAAGTTTTATCGTGCTAGGAAGACTTAGTTCAGATCTGTAACCTTGAAAGTAAATGAAGAAAGACTCATTGCATAAAATTTAGAAAACATTTAAAAATCAACAACTTATTCTAGAACAAAGGAAACATCATGCCAAAATATTCAGGAGTTTTAGGAATCAGCTAAGATTGATTCACTGGTGAATGAATGGATGACGAAAAGGTGATGCATAGGAAGAAGAGAGGATAATTCAGCCACAAACTAATAAAAGCCTTTCAAGTGTTGCAGCATAGATGGAATTGGACAGCAGTAAATAAACCAGACCCATACATTCAAATGGTAAGGGTTTACACCATATGTGGATTCAGAAAATGTTTATTTCTTAAAGGTAAAATATAATCATGGTCAGTAGACGCTAAGTTATGGGGCAGGTGATGAACAAGAGATACTGAGATATAGCTGGACAGAACCATATGTTTTAGACTTCTAGAGTGTAAGAAGGTGAATACAACTTATCACAAGTTTCCCAACACAAAGCTGTGGCAATTGTTGAAAGAGATATGGATTATTCTGAACTGATTGTGACATATTATATATATTATATGTAACATATATTCAATATGTAGTGACTAAGTGTGTATAATTAAAATGTGAAAAATTTAATCTATGTATGAAAAGATCATTCTAAGAACTGTTGCACCTTTCTATTCATTAGGATAACATTATTGCAACTGGAATATTTAGATGTGGAGAAAGTCGAATACTAAGAACACGTTTTGTCTCCATATAGTGTGAACTTCCATAAAATGATTAACAACCTATCTACAACAGTGGATTTGATTTACGTCATCAAACAGGTAAACAAAAGAGATGCTTAAGTTTTGGGGAACTTAAAGTTCAATAAGGCATTTTAACAATGTAATCTTTTGAAAGTACTTTTGAGAATTGCTTACTTGGGTACAATGTATTTTTATCATATTCACTCCTCCCACAGCTCCTCCCATGTCCCCCCACATCTAGTTCTCAAATTCATGTCACTCTGGGTCTATTTGTAGAACTTGTCAGAAGAGATTTAGGATAGGTGGTGTACTCCTTGAGTATATATTTGCTCCTATTTTCTTTGGGAAGTTTATTGAAAAAAAAGTTAGAACACATCCATCAATTATTCATGGCTTGCATCTAAAAAAACTAAAAAATGTGCAAAGGAAAAATCCCAAATGATTCATTACTTTTAATCACATAATAATAGTAATCTGAGTGTGGAAATTAAAAAGCTTCTGTTTCTTTGGACTTTAAGACTCTCCATTTATAATCATGCCATTTGATGCCTAACAATGTCCTGTAGTGAAAGACAGTTTTCTCATTCTTCATTTTCTAAAATTTATGTTGATACTTGTGAGAAACTGGTAATTTCCCTTTTTCCCTTTTTAGAGCACAATGGCCTGGTTTTCCACAATCCACAGAGGCTGATATTCCTCTATGTATACTTGCTAATTCCCAACATTACTAGACCATGTACATCCAGAGAATTCTTTTTGGTCATCCAGATAAGCCCTTAGAAACAGTAATCATGGGAGTTTGTTTATTTGCCTTGCTTGTTCCTTGACTTTTTGCATCAATTGTATTGCTAGTTCCTCAACCTATAACTGACTTTAATACTTGCATGGAATTAAAATGGTATAAAAGCAGATTGGGAAAAAATAAATCCAATAAAAAACAATCAATCAATCAAAAAAGAATCGTGTCGCAGTGGCAGATGGAAACCTGGCCAGGGTACACTGGGTGGCCTCATGACTATTATCCAGTGGCTTAGGGATCTGTGTATATAATACCTCAGATTTCTCTTTGTCCTCCTCCTCCTCCCCCTCCCCTTTCTCCTCCTCCTCCTCCTCCTCTTCCTTCTCCTCTTTCTCCTCCTCCTCTTCTTCCTCCTCCTCCTCCTTTTCCTTCTTCTTTTTTGTAAAGTTGGACCCCAGGAAAGTCCAGTGACTGTAGAGTAACATGTGTGGTAATTTATCCCTCAACTTCCTTCCTTCCTTCCCTCCCTCCCTCCCTCCCTCCCTCCCTCCCTTCCTTCCTTCCTTCCTTCCTTCTTTCCTTCCTTCCTGTCTCACTTACAATATATACTGAATTTACTTGAATCCTTAACTTAGGATCCACTAGTATAGGATACAGATTCAGAAAACTTTCCCCAGGGCTTCAGCTGAAGAGGTATTCAAATAGTGTCCTTTGACAAGGCTCAAGCATGAATAGAAGCAAGTAGATTTGGGGCTATCTGTGGATATTAACTATCTGTATTTTTTTTTTTAAATTAGCCATTGCTACTGTTAATAAACTCTAGTGTTTTTGTAATTCAGTCTGAAACAAATAAGTGAGGAGGTTTATTTGTAGCACAAAGGGTCTCATACTGAATATCAATAATTGGAAAATTCTATACTTTTCTTTCTTCATTTTCATTAGGTGATGTTAAATACAAGCAATAGGTATGATTTATATTTTATTTCTATTTTAACAGGATGTTTGGATGCATGTATAACACAATTAGCATAGAAATAGTATTTTGAAAACCAATATTACATGAGGTATACTGGGGAATTGAAAGTAATTCAGGTGAACTTAGTGTTAACCGTCACCTATTAGTTTGTAGTTAATAATCCTTGTTACTAGCCAGCTATGGATATGGTCTCAGCATTCTAGACATGTCACAGCTAAGTTATTAGCAAGCCCATTGGTTTGCATAGGCTTGGCCCAGGGAGTGGCACCATTAGAAGGTGTGACCCTGTTGGAGTAGGTGTGTCACTGAAGGTGTGGGCTATAAGACCCTCATCCTAGCTGCCTGGAAATGAGTATTCTGCTAGGAGCCTTCAGACGAAGATGTAGAACTCACAGCTCCTCCTGCACAGTGCCTACTTGGATGTCTCCATGTTCCTGCCTTGATGATAATAGACTGAACCTCTGAACCTGTATGCCAGCCCCAATTAAATGCTGTTCACAGCAGTAAAACCCTAAGACATTCACTATCCATATTCGAAATATCTTGTGTGACTGGTCTCTACTGAGTAATAGGCAACACTTATATAACAAATCCAAAGAAAGTAATAGGGTTCAAATAAGTATCATAACAATACAGCATGGCTCTGCATTCATAAGCACGGTACTGGCTAGTTTTATGTCCACTTGACACAAGCTAGAGTCTTCAGAAAGGAGGGAGCCTCAACTGAGAAAATGCCCCCATAAAAGCAGGCTGTCTGGAATTTTCTTAATTAGTGATCAGTGGGAAGGGACCAGTCCATTGTAGGTAGTGCCATCTCTGGGCTTGTGGTCCTGGGTTCTATAAGAAAGCAGGCTGAGCAAGCCATGAGGAGTAAGTCAGTCAGCAACCCCTCTTCGTGGTCTCTGCATCAACTCCTGCCTCTGTGTTCCTGCCCTGTTTGAGTTCCTGTGTTGATCCTCCTCCTTATGAAAATGGAAATGGAATTTCAAGCAGATAAACCCTGTCCTCCCCAAGTTGCTTTGGTTATGGTGCTTCATCACAAAAAACAAACAAACAAAAAACCCAAAAACCCAAAACAAGCACATAAAACTTAGATGGATCACTTTCTCATGTCACTGACAAATACTTTACAGACGACTTTGGAAATCTTTTAAGAAATCTAATTCTAGGCTTTCCTTCCAGTTCAATGCTCCACTCTACCAAATGTCCTGGAATGATTTAAGATATCTAGAACTCTCTTTGCTTATCCATCATTTTGTCCTTTTCATTGCTTCCAAACAATCTAATGTCAAATACAGATCTGCTGAGTTTCCGCTTAAAAATATCCTCACATATTCTATACACAGCATGGGACACTTTGATTGTACACTATCCAGGACCTGACTTTTGTTATCTTGACTATCACATATTTATTCGAAACACTGTTTTTCTTTACCCTAGCTCCACAGTTTTATCCAGTTTTGTGTATAAATCCTCTAATTTGGTCATGAAAGCATATTATGATTTCTTACATTACATATCAAATGAGAATTTGGGAGTTTAGATATAGACTATTATTACCATACAATAACTTACCTGCTTTCCCTTTCTTTCAGCCCTCAGCCCATCTTTATTTTTCAATTGAGACAAATGTGTCTTTCACACTTGGGATGAACCGTGAGCCTAACACTGTTCATTGTTGTCTTCTTCCTTAATAGTCATCTGCCGTTCACCGCTGCAAAAAGCAACCAAAATCCCCATGCCTCCTAGACAGTGAGTCAGGAAGAGGTTTAGATTCTTTTCCATTCCTTTCAATCTATCTGATTGATTTTTCTCCCTCTCCTTGCACCAGATGCAGCACATTCTTTGTTAGAATCCCACATAATCACACTGGAGTCCCTTTATTGTTAGCTTAGCTATCTTTTAAGTGATGTTCTCCGGCAGGGAGTATAAAGAACATTTCCATTCTAGAAATCTGGTGAAAACATGCCTGCCTTTGTGCATCTAAGAACATATACCATATCTATGACGTCTAGGTATTGTGTGAGCCTAGAGATGCCAACAAGTTGCAATCTTCGTTTTAAGCAGGAAAGAACCTGTCTCTAAATTACTGCAGTCAGCGTTCAGAATGACATAGTACTCAGTCTGAAAGAGCCAAGATTGAATTAGCAGTATATTGGTTATTATTTCTAGGTGAGTTTGGACAAATTATATATTCAAAATGCAACTGCCTCACAAAACGGGACAGTACTACTATGGACTCTCCCGAATGCAATGGATGGTATGTAAAGTGGTAAACATTTAATAACTGACTATACGTGAAGGTTAAGGATTTTTCCCATGACACACTGTCAGAACAGCTTGATTGGGTTTGAAATCAGATTTTCAGACTTTGGCTTTTCCACTAACCGGGATTCTTAGGCTCAGGACTTTAAACTACTAACTTGATGCATGACCTTGAACAAAATATCCGGAGTCACTTTCTTTATCTATAGAAGGACTAGATTAGATAATCTCTTAGCGTCTTTTCAGATCCTAGTTTAGCTACACTTTCCCGCACGTCCCCCCTCCCCCGTGTGGAAGGGCTGAGGATCAGGATCCTGAAACCGCCCGAAGCTATGTACATCGTGGGTGCCCAGATGCCTTCATCTGTGTTTCGTGCAGTGTGAAGCTGCGTACACCCTCAGCTGTTGCCTCATCGGTTTGCCTCCCGGGTCCCTGTGGGGACCACATATCGCTTTATTTATTTATAACCTGGCTTGCTCCAGAAAGCACATAAGGCGCCAAGCCACAGTTAAGTCCCCGACAGTGTCACACGGTGCGAGAAAGAAATCCTCTGATGACATCTCCTTTAGAAAACCGCCTCCCAGAGATGCTAATGAATGCCTTTTGCCGAACTCTCCGGGTCCCAGCTGGGTTTCTGGTCTCCTGCCCAAACGGTCCACCCCTCCCCGCGGTCACTCAGACGCCCTTCCCGGACTAGCCCAAACTGTCACCACCAAGTCCCAGCTGGACCGGGAGCCCGCCCGCCTCCCTCGCTCGGCTGTCATTGGCTGCGGCGGCCGTCACTCCCCGCACGGCTCCGCCTCCCCGCCTAGCGCGTTTTTTTTTTTTTTTCTTTTTTTTTTTTTTTTGTGGACCCCTCGGTTTCCGCGGCAAGCCGCTGACGTTTGCCTGAGCTGTGTTGCCGGGGCCCCGCGACCTTTCACCCCGCCTCCCCGCGGGAGCGCCCCGGCCTGCTCCGCGCCCCCGTGCCCCGCGCGCGCCCCCGCCGCCCTGCGCGCGCCCGCGGCCCCGCAGGCGGAGACTCCGGCGCGGAGGCCGGCCCCGCGCGCGGCGCGTGTGGGAGTCGCGGCCCCTCGCGGCCCCCGCCCGCCGCCCCCCACGCGCGGGAGACACGATGAGCGCGGGCGGGCGGCAGCGGCGCGGAGCAGCGCAGGCGGCACACGCGCCCAGGCAGCGGCGGCGGCGGCAGCAGCGGGAGCGAGCGCCGCGTTAGCCGGGTCCGCCGCTCCGGCCGCCCGCCGCCGCTCCTCCTCCCGCTCATTCACTCGCCCTCCTCCCGGCCGCCCGCGCCTCCTCCGCTCATTCACTCCCGCTCTGCCCGCCGCTTTCTTCTCCTTCTTCACCCTCCGGCTCCCACACCCCCTCCATTCCCGCTCCTAGCCGACACTGCACTGCAGCTGCTCCGCGCCCTGCCCCCTCCCCAGTGAGCACATCAGCCACACTGCTCGCCGCCTCAGACTGCTATTGATCCGATTAAAGAAAAACCTTAGCAACCCCAAACGAGAGAAAAAAAAAAAAAAAAGCCAAAACAAAAGGGAGCCGCTTCTCCCGGTGCAGCGGCAGGAACTGCAAGCATGATGGCGGCAGCTCCCATTCAGCAGAACGGGACCCATACGGGGGTTCCCATAGATCTGGACCCGCCGGACTCGCGGAAAAGGCCGCTTGAAGCGCCCCCTGAAGCCGGCAGCACCAAGAGGACCAACACGGGCGGTGGGTATCGCTTCCGCCTCCCGCCCCGTCCCCGCCGCCCTCCCGCGCCGTGGCCGCTGCCGCCGGCCGTCCCGCGCCCCCTCCCCTGCACCTGCCCCGGCCCCGTCTCATCAAGATGGCGACCCGGGGTTCTGAGCCGACCCGCTCGCCCCAGCCGGTGCTGGCCCCGGCGACAGGGTCCGCTCCCAGGGCCGCCCCCCGCGAGAGGTGATGGCCGCCTGAAGATGCGCGCTGCATTTAACAGTCTGATCAAATAAATAAATAAATGGCACTTGGGTAGCGGCTTGCAGATGCTGGGGGCACCGGAGACTTTTGCCTCTGTTCATCCCCTTGCTCTGGGCCACAAGTAGTATGCAAAATCTTGATGAGTGCATGCCCTGAGCGCACTTACATGGTCGGTACAAATATCGCATTGATTTGTCTTCAAGGGTATGCATACGAGGGGGGTGTCTGGTACGGTGACTTGTTAGTTAACATCCTGCGCTTCCTCGGAAGATGAGTTATAACGGGACCGCTATCGCTTCTTCATTTGCACTGGAGTCATCTTAACAATGCATCCAATGCATCGAAGCAGAGGTGAATTTATCTCCAGCATATACATTAGAAATGGATGGGGGTCTTGTGAGTGGCACATCGCAAAATTCGGAATACTCGTTCACAGTAAAGAGCTGGATTTACCGAGAAGTTTCCTATTTAAGACGTGATCAGGTTGACGGAAACTAAAGTTTATGGAGTTGGCTTTATTTTCTGAACATTTCATTTTTCTTTTTCACGGCTCATCGAACCTCCCCCCGCCCCCGTCTCCGTTTTATGGTTCTTATGGAGAGGGAGCATTATCTATTTGGTGACTTTGGAGTGTATTTAGAATAAATAACTCGTAAGCTTTTTAGTATTGGCAAGATTCTTCTTAAGGTCTTTTAATTAATGAGCTTAGCCGAGATCATAGTAGACTTAGAAGTGCCACGGAAATACATCAGGATTACTTAGATTCGCAGTCCAGTACATTGACGCTTTTTTCCCCCTGGCAGTTTCTCAAGGCTTGGAATACACCCTACAGTTTGGGTGGACTATTTTGCAGGAAGATGATTGTTTTGTATACTTAAAGTCGGATATAGTCAATGATTAATTGCAGTCTTTTATGTTTGCTATGACAGACAAATTTAGCGGATGACTATTTACAGTGTTGGATTTTTTTTTTCATCTTCAGTATGTTAAGTGAAGGTTTGTCATGTTCTAAATCTCTGAAGTTTTGTTAAAGGGTCAGTTTCTTTCATTTTGCCATGGTAACCACAGAATTGGAAGACTTTCATGTTTGGAGTAACAACTGGAATTTACTCCTCAGTTTCTAGCGTACTGAAAATTGTTAGAACATGTGAATCCCCAAAACTGGGAAAGATTTTGTAAATACTTGGGTTTTTTTTTTTTTTTTTTTTTTTTTTTTCGGTGTAATTGGTGGTTTTCATTCCTTAAGTATTTTAAACTGCTGTTTTCTGCAACTCTATGTGTATTGGTTTAGTTGATGGTTTTTTTTTTTTCCTCTGGAGGGAGGGTTGGGGATTCAAAGTTTAAAATTATCGTGTTAATCAAATGTATTTCTTTACATTTTCAGAAGACGGCCAGTACTTTCTAAAGGTTCTCATACCTAGCTATGCTGCTGGATCTATAATTGGGAAGGGAGGACAGACAATTGTTCAGTTGCAGAAAGAAACTGGAGCCACTATCAAGCTATCTAAGTCCAAAGATTTTTATCCAGGTAGGTGAAGTGGTAAAGAAATTGATGAATCCCCAAGGAAAAAACACCACGTATCTACATGTGTTGTGTGTTGTCTTAAAACTATTTTAAATGGTGGAGATTTGAATGTCACATTAGCGTACATTGTGGAATTTTTTTCAGCGTATTTCCATGGTTGTTCATGTTTTTCCCCCATTAATTGATATACTGTGTATGTGATTTAGACTAATGGCGATATAATTCTCTGCGTGTTTCCGAGTGCTAACTGTTAGCACAAAAACTTAAGAATTAGAGATAGAAACCTGGACAGTTGGCATAAGGAAATGTGGTTCTTCTGAAGTTTACAGACATCATTGTAATGACAATTAGTTTACAGTGAATTCAGAGGAGGGGGTAGGGTGGCTTCTTAAAGAATGGACCATTTACTTCTGAATCCGTTATGTACCTCTTTCTGCTTCCTTGCTTTGTTTGTTGGCCTTGGCTGAAGTAAAGAGGACAAGTGTTGTCTCTTCAGATATTTAAAATACTTTAGTCATCTAATTGGTATAAGAAATTTACTACACTGCCTTGCAAGACATGGAATAGTGTTTTAGAATTTGTGTTAAGAACCATATTTGACTGAAATACTTTACAGTGTGGTGCAGTAACCTGCTAGATTATCACAGGTTTCCTAGGTTGATTGTGTGGATTTTGTTTTGTTTGTTTGTTTGGTTGTTGGTTGGTTTGGTTTGGTTTGGCTTGGTTTACTTTTGGGCTCCTCTTTTTGTTTTGTGCATTTCCTCAGGTCCATCTCTTTCTTTTCTGTCTCCTTAGTTCTGTTCCTCAGTGTATGTATCCTCAGTAGTGAAATCACAGTGGACTAGTACAAACCCCCGGTGATAAACATCGTTAGCTCATCTGCTTTGCTTTGATCTAGCTTTTGGTAATTTCAGGAGGTTGTTTTAGTTTTATGACTGTAAAAATATGAATTCAGTGCTGAAGTGAGCTATATTGCTTAGTGCTTTCCTGATGGAAAAGAAAGCAGAATTGCTTTCAGAGGTCCTGGCTACCAAGAGCTCTGTAGTACTCAGACACTGGCATGGATGGATGGAGGCTCAACCCTTGGAGGACTTCCTTTTCACAGCTAATCATCTGGGTTAGAAACTGACCATTTACTGGAAAAGATTTTGGAATGGCTGATGCTGTATTAGTTGAACACAGTACTTCTGGGGGAAAATATTAAATGTATTAAACTGATGTGTAACCTGTTAGACACCGTGCTCTCTAAAGTTTGACGATGGCTCTCCTCCTCTCAGGAAACTTTCCCTATGCAGTTGGAAAGTTTAATATATTCATGTTGGTGCATTGAACAGGTATATTATAATAAAAATCAGTGTGGAATTGTGAAAATACTTAGTTTCAATAAAAGCACTCAAAAGAGCTTGATTGCAGAATTAATAACATGATAGATGTAGGAAGAGCTGCAGTGGCGAATTAAATACCCTGTCAATAGATGAAAATGAAAACGCTTTTCTGCATTATACATGAGGTGCTGTCAGATACATAGGGGTGTTACAGAAAATTGATGTTTAGCCAGGATATTCCAAATAGCAAATTAAATGCGTTTTCACTTGAATGTAGTTTATTTTCAGTGTGCTGGAAAGGGTGCACTAAGAATTAGAGCTTTTGTTTCTAGTCCACTTATTTTTACATTTTTTGTTTCCTGAAAATTACTTGTTTTATTTATGATGTGAAGGTGTTATTTATATATAGCAAGAATTTTCTTTTGGGAAAAAAAAATGAGAAGCTGCAATGCTTTGAATAAAATCTTGTTCATGTAGTGACGTAACCTGACCAAGTATGGGTTAAAGCATCAGCTAAAAGATGGCTTGTTCTTGGCCTCTAACAGGTGGAAGTCAATATAGGTTATGATATCAGTTTTAAAGATAAAACAAATCCCTGCAGTTTTGAGGAGCTTTAAGAATTCTCAGTAGTTTATATTAAAATACAATTTTAATTCAATAATTAACTCTTTGAACAAACACATCTCCAGTCTTCAGAGAGACTTATTTTTCTGTTTTCTCTTCACACTAGACTAGACCTTATAAAATTATCTGGGGTGTTAGTATTATTCAGTCTAAGAGCCTTTGAGCTTTTTTTTTTTTTTTTTTCTACCTTCCTATACATAACATACATAACAGATACTTGCTGTGCACATATCCAGTTGAACTAAATTAGAGACCATGATTCATATCATTGAGTTACAAAGAAGGTCCTATAGGGTTTTGCAGTGATTTAGCAGCCCATGTTCGTATGTCTCAGGTAAATACATTCATATGCACACAAACATGTATTTATGATTGCCGTGTTCTATCAGAATGAGCATTCCTGGGATTCATTTCAGGGAAGCATTTTTTTTTTTTTTCTGGTTCTTGTTTGGTTATAGTATATTTGGAGGAAAAATGTGATTTAGTTATAGAAACTGCTAGATTTACTCAAATTACCTATCATTTAAAATCAAATGTAATTGTATTGTTAAACACTTAGTAAAAATACTAACGTATTTTTCAAAAGTTTCTCCAAGACCCAGAATGCAGTCACCTTTTGGAACATTTAAATACACCTCACCTCAAATGAGGGGCACATGTAAAAAACTGTAGCTAATATAATTTCTGGAAATGTGTTTTATCTTTTAGGTCAGATTGTGTCTGTTATGTTATAAGCAAACCTACATTTCTGAGTAAAGATTTATAACCTTTAGTCAAAATGAAGATGACAAAACATATGAATTTAAAGTTTATAGAGCTAACTATTGTATGTATTTCAGTGTCTCATGGATGAAATGCCAGGGAAATTGTATGATGTGGAGTTGAAAAGTCCATTTCTATCATAGGAATCAAGAAGAAAATGACCCACTAGTAGATTTTACTTTGTATTTTATATATTTCTTCTATATGTTGATACTTTAAGACTCAATCCTGCAGGATACAGACTTCTCATTGGTGACTTAGGAATGTAGCTGTTTTCCTAACTTGATTAAAGAAATCTAATTAGACTTATTTATGTATTTTTTTATAAGTAGGTTACACAGTGATGACTGTGGTAAAAAGCAGCTCTCTCATTGTAGAGGCTGAATTACTGTCTGCATTCTCAGAAGAGTGGTTAGTGTTAGTTTTTAATTTTTTTGCCCGTCATCTGATGATGTTTTATTTTTATTAATAGGTTGATTTTTATCTGTTAAAGTTCAATACATGTTTGTTTGTTATTAAAGGAACTTACTGAACATATTCATTATTGGTTGGGAATAATAAAGAACATATCAATATTTTCAGGTATGCCTTGAATGTTAGAACATCTCAGCCATGCTCTTTTTCTGTTCTTTGGTACTGGAGACACCCCCGATGCCAATCAAATAGGACTCCTTTACTGTATAATGTTGGAATCTATTTCTGTGTTCTTCATATTGTTTTACCATGTATGGCTATACAACTAAATCATTTTTAATATATAGTATTTTTATGTTGCTTAAGTTTAAATTTGAATATGGTGCTTTTAGATCCTTCAAATTCTGACTTACTGGTGTTCAATTTAGGTGATGGTTTAAAAAATTAGAAGTCTTTTATCTATTTAATTTTCTTTTTGATAGTGAAAAATCAGACTGTAAGTTAAAATTCTTTCAGTGAAGCAACTGCATTGCACCATTCTTGTTTTGATGTGGTAAAATTCATTGGTTTATTTAACTTTTAGGGTTGAAATTGAGTTATATCTATATGTCTCTCTGTATAGCTATATAGATAAAATCAGAAAGTAAATTTTAAAATGGACATTTTGTTTATGCTTTTGAAGAAAAAGTATTTTGGCTATATTGGTAATAAATGCCATGTGGATACCATTTTCTTCACAGCTTCTCAAAGTTTCAAGCTATATGTTTTTCTTTTATCACAGTTGTAAAATATCTTAGAAATTTATTGATACATATTTTAAGGCAAGATCAATACATTGACTGAATGGTAACACACCGAGAAAATAGAGTATTTTGGTCTCAGGACTTGTTGGTTGGTGTAATGTGATAGTTACCACTTTCTGCAGCACTGACTTCAGTGGTACCAGAGAATTTGCTGTCCACGAAGCGTTTTTCTCTATAATATTAAACTTGTATGTCTATGTTTGAAATAGTACCTACTGTTGTGGGTGACTTCATATTTTCTTTTTCCCGAATCCTTAGGTGAAGGAAACATACTGTTCACATAGACAATTTTATTGCTCAAAATTTGGCTTTATTGTCATTTTTAATACTTTATTTTCATATTTTAGCCATAGGAATTCTTTACATGTGAAACAATGTTATGTTGGTATGCCATAATATTTATGAACATATAAAAATACCTTTTATTCTAATTTCATAAATGCAGATGCTTCGTGGCAGGGGGTTTCTAGAACGATGAATTAGCATAACATACCTTGGGTGTTTTCTTTATTTGCTCACTTTTATTTCATTTTGACATTGGATCATCTACCACTGAATTAACAAATTGTTAAAAATTACTACCTTATAGTGTTGATGTTTTCGTGAGTTTTTATGGCACGATGTCACTTTGAAGTGTGTTGTTTGAAGCCATCTGTGTTTTAGAAAAATAGCTCATTTGAAATGTGAAATTGTAAGGCATAATCTAACATGACCGTGCAGACACGGTGCCATGTGATTTTAGCAATAGTGAACAGAATTGGTAAAATAGTTGAATATATGTGTTTTGAAGATGTTTTATATTAATATATCAAGAAGAATAAATGATCCATGGCATAGAAATGCTAAGTAATATGTGGTATTGCTAGAAATCCCTGACAAGCACCTAGCTTTCCACAATTTGTTTATCATTATAATTACTTATTTTGCTATAGCCTAAGATGATTTGTCTTTTTAGCTTATGCAAGTACTATTAATTACACACGTTATACCACCTGTTATCTAAACTTCTGCACTTAATAAGCATCTCTTATAAAACTATATAGAGTTCGGTCCTATTTGCTTAGCCTTAGGAACAAGTACAGTGTTCAGTCTGAAGCTGGAGGGAAGGTGGTAGGAGATTTGTGCTTGATTGCCATCTCATTTCCATCTCTGGATACAGCTCTAGCAGAAAGTTAAACAACATCTGCAGAGATCTGACTGACAAACATCTCTCTGGGACTCATCACTGCAGCTTGCAGCAGGTGCATCCAGCTTTGCAGTTGTTTCCAAAAAGAGGTTGGTTGGTTCTAACACTTATCAGTAGACCGGAGGGAACAAGTGACTCTAGAGAAGTGGTTGGTTGTCACTTGTCCGGAGCTGGAATACTACAGGTAATTGGAATGGGCTGGTAGGAACCACAGCAGTGCATGTCTCACAATGCATTGCAACTTCTGTGCAGCTTAATTAACCCAACCCTCAGAGACTGAAGTGTCATGGTAGAAATTGCAACACTGAAGAAATGTAGCAATGCTATTCAATATGTATATATGTATATATATGATTAGGTATATATGTATTCATATATATGTATATGAATGATCAGGCTGTTGCAATTATCATTTTCTTCATCTTTAAAGATATAACATTCTCACACTTTTAATATGGAAATATTTGTAGATGAAATGATTTTTCAGTGACCTAATGGAAATTCAAGTAAGAAAGGACCCAAGCTTTAGGTGTTGAGACAAAAGTAAGAGACATTTAACTTTCTAAATACCTAAATTCTGCAAGTGCATTTTAAAACCACGAGTGAGTAGAAATATCAAGTACTTAAAAAAATCATCTTAGGTTAATATTTGTTAATTATCTTGATTAGTTTTATAAGAGCAATCATACACATAAGTTTCAGTCATATCTTTTAAGAATTTGAGGGTATTAGAAAGGTATTTTCAAAGTTTTTGAAGTGCTCCAACAATAACAGGTGTAACATATTTTAAAAATCTATCATAGAGCTAAATATAATAGTTCTGCTTAAAATATTTTTTACTACATTGGTTTACAATAAACTTAAGAAACACACAACTAAGAACGGAAGAAATTTGTTTATCATATATTGCTTTTTGAAAAATTCCTCAATCTGTCTAAGGTATTGACTTGCATATGGTACTTAGTATGTATACAAATACCTTTTGGGCTCTCATATATATCAGTAAATATATCTTATTGCAGTCTTGTGTATTTATAGGTTTTTGAATGAAAAACAGTTTCTAACATTCACACAGAATCCGGGAAGACGCTACATTTCAATGTCGTGGAAATATAAACATAGGAAGAGAAATCTTAAAGAGCATGGGGAGCAGTTGGTCCCCAAATTTCTATTGGCTTTGCTAATTTTGGGGATACACCAACTCTAACTTGTTGATATACAGGAACGGTAAGGTTTGGAATTTACACCCATCAAATGTGTCATTCATTTTTTTTCATGAAGTTTTTTCGATTTTGATATCACAAGTTATTATTTTTAACCATATGAAAGTGACACATGACTGTGTCACATACACACCTCACTATGACTTTAAAAGATTTGATGAGCATAGGGAAAGAGGAAATATTGTAAGACTGCAAAAGCTTTCTCTTTTGCTGGTAACTTTTTAGATAATTTCAGTATTTTGAATTTTAAACTATGATGTGGACATTCTCTCATGACAGACCTTGTCCATGCACAAACATCGTGTGCATGTCACCAGTGTTCTGCTGCTGCTTCCTGCAGGACCTGTCATAGTATCACTGACAGGACCAGATGAGAAATAAAAGAAGTATCATGAGGCCTTTTTTTTTTTTTTTTTTTTTTTTTTTTTTAAACAAGATGATTCAGGTAAGATTAATTGGTATAGAAAATTTATTTTTGGCTCTTCTTAAACTAGCTTTTTTTCAGTAAATATCTAAACTCATTATTTTTTTTTTACTTGTAGGCATACTTAAGTTTTACTATTTAGTATATGTTACTTTTAGTAAATTTTACTGTAAATCCACCAACTTTTAAATTTTAGAGGATATATTTCTCATGAAATGTCCATATACTTTCTGAAGGTTGGAGAAATAAGTTCTTCCCATTTTGCAGATTTTTGAGATTCATTTTACTTGGAAGCCCTCTAATGCTGTTCATAGGAAGGATTATCACACAGCTTCAGTATCTGAGATTTCAAGCCCTTTGTTCCTTTTAATGTGGTAAATGCTGGTTCAGTCTGATGTTAATGAACGTGGTTCTCATCCAATTGTTAATACCTTGCTGCTCTAGGATTGAGATTGACTGTGTTTTAAGGCCTGTTCTTTGTGGGGAGGAATGGTGTGGCCATTTCAGTAGCATAGAATGAAACAGAGATTCGTTTTCTCTTTATTTGTATTAACACAAACCATTCTATTTATTAATATTGTAGAACTGTACTTTTCCAGTTTTGGTCAATTTCATATTTTAAAAACCTTTCTAAGAGATGTGGCAGATGAATTAGCATTTATTTGTGAGTTGTTCACATGGATTGTCTTAAGTTATATTTTTTTCTAAGATTAATGATAATCAAGAAAACATGAAAATACGTTTAAACTTAATTAAAAACAAACAAACAAAGACCCCTAACCATCTTGGTTTCATTGAATGTAGTTTTTCTGGAATCTTCTCTTGCCTAAGGATTCTATGTATCAAATGCTTCCTTCCTGTTCAGCTGTAGACAGCTGTTTGGTCCTGTTGCTAGGTTGACTGCAAAGCACCCTTTCTTCCTTACAGGAATCTAGCCCTGTGTTTCTGTACTCTGAGAAGTTGTGCTTCGTTAACGCCTTCATTATTGAATTTAATTGTTCATATTTTGGTATCTTTACTAGAAATGTAATAAGACCAAAGCTCTCTGTTTAAAGGATATGTGGTGATGGTGGACTTGTGTGATTGAGTGAAAATGGGGAGCTTAGGCCTGCTGGTTCCCCCCCACCCCGCCCCTGAGCTTAGAGTTAGAGTTCAGAAAGGCAGGGCTGCAGAATGCCTGCTGTCCTCTTAACTTGGAATACACCTTCTGATTTGCTTTTGTAGTCAGAACTTCACTATATAACTTGCCTTTTTTTTTTCTTCTCCTTTTTGGATATGAGTGAAAAAGTATGTTCTTTTCTTTCCCCTAGTTTTAAATGAATACATCTGATTTTTTTAAACCAAGTGTTGTTCTTTTGTGAGTAGTATTTCTGTAGTTGGTTTGCTTCTTTGAAGTATTTCTGCCCTTGTATACATTAACTAGAGGATACATTGTAAATGACCGTCTGGTGCAGTTGTTTTCCACTTACCTACAGTAGGACTCTGAAATGGTGGGGTTATAAGGGCTGTTATTTTCTATAGCTGGTTACTTCTCTCCATTTATATGGTTGTTTTTCTTTGCTTCTAGTTTCCCTTAGCTCAATGATTTTTTTTTCTCATTAAAAATAGTATTGACCTTGTTTTTTTAAAAAAGTATTGACTTTCTGTGTCAAGCTTTGCTTCCAAGGATTATAGGACTTCTTCAAGCTTAGAAACTTTTATTAAAAAAAGAAAACAAATCAAAACTTGCCTAAGTGTGCCAAGTTTTACTATGTAATCATAATGGTTTATAAAGAATTTAAACACGATTAAGTATAAGGCAACATGAGTTAAAACTAACTGTACTAACTGATAAGTTTCTATTTGAAATATTATTCTTTTCCTTTTTTAAGATTCAGTTCATTACATTTTCTACTTTTCTGTCCATTAGCCCTTTTATGCCACTTTTTCTTGTGAGAGATGAGTGAGGATTATTTTCTAATATCATCATCTGTTTAGTGTGATTTTGAAGCTTTCTCTTATACAGCTTTACGTTTAAACTAAAGACCTTAGTGATAGTCTTTACTCATCAGATGTATATTTGGGGTAAGATTCGTTGGGGTGGGAAGTTATTGTCACTCTTCCTGCAGGCTGTTGTTTCAATATGTAGTGCAGTGTTTTAATCATAAGTGATACTAGACATTTAAGTGGATATGAATGCACATATGTGTGTATGAATGTGTATATGTATGTCTTGTGGTTTCCTGTATAGAGTAGGGTAGATAGAGAAGGTAACCTATGTTGAGTGTTTTCTTTGTGTTTCTAGCTTACTTTGATAGAGGGTGTGTGTTATGTGTGTGTTTATGTGTATAGACTATGTTTGACTAAAACTGGCATTGCTGAAAAACTTAATAACTGAGCTCAGGAATTGCTGGAACAAGAACCAATTTGTATAGGCCAGGTATTGATAAGGATTAAGGAAGAAGAATGGAATGAGGGAAAACCATCTTGCTTTCTTTTTAGCATGTGGTCTAGTGTGAAGGAAACTGACATCCATCATTGTTTGAGAGAAAGCCACATGTGAAATGAAGACTGTCTTTAATGTAATCTGACTTAAGCAATATAAACTAATTATAATAGTTAACAAAGAGTTTGAAAGAATCTGTGTTTAAGAATATGAACTTCTGTCACCCTATAGTTGGGACTGCGTGGCTACATGTGCAAGGAAATCTAGGAATCACTAGTGATTTTTCTCAATATACACTGGAAATCATTATTAACTAAATAGTGAAAATGTACATGAAAAATGTAAATGCTAAATATATAATGTAGCTTCATATGTTCTTATCTATCTATAGTGAGGAAGTTAATATGTAATTTTGTTGGAAGAATTTTTAATGTCACTATATAATACTGAGGAAATGATGTTTTATTGTTAGCTAAAAGGAATATATGCTAGCTATAGAATAGAATATAACTTACTTAGGACTTTCAGTTAATTAGCTATTTAAAATTGATATTAATATATATTACTTTATTTAAAATTTAAAATATAGGAAAGGTGAAATTTTGTATATATTAAAACAAGAACAAAAAGAAAACAAACAAACAAACAAACAAACAACCCTAAAGCCAAAAAAATCTCCTGTAGAACAGTGGGTTAAAACCCCATTCAAAAGTCTTTATGTAGCTACTTCCTTGCTCTTCTCACCCCAACTGTCTGACAGTTTGACATCATTAATGTATGGTTATAGAAAAATTTGGCAACTAATGGGAGAATTCTGTAGAGAAGTTGATTTCCCTCCTCATTTGATGGGCTTAGGAGACATCTTTAGATTTCATTGAGAAGCCAATAAGAATTAGAGGGTTAAGTTTTAAGTTTCTTTTTAGGATACTTTAGAAGGGTGCCTTGAAGCAAAGAGACTGAAAGTACATAAACATGAAACTATGAAAAAAGAAATCTGGGATCTCCAGAAGTCTGGGCAGTTTTGCATTCCTTGGGTAAGAGCTGGATTTTGCCAATGGATAGCATATTTAGAGTTCAGAAGTATCATGAAGCTTATTGTATTTGCTGTTTCTGTATGTTGCTAGTGGTTATTGATAAGCACTTGAATAGATATTTGAGAAACATGTAAATGACAAATACAGGTAAAATTTTAAAACACATCTATTGTATCTGTCCAATGACTGTGATACTAACATTAAAATCTATCTGTACAAATATAAATATGTCTGTCAGAGAAATCTATACCAATGACTGTTCCAGTTGTCTCAAAGCAGAATTTATTTTGAGCTTGAACAACCTGAGTTTCTGTATAAGAACCACAGGCAGAATCAGAAGTAAATTTATTTAGAAAGGAAAGACAGTGGGAAAGGCAAAGGAACTGGGAATACAAAAGAGATGTCAAGAAATTCAAATTGTCTTTAATGAAGTAATTATGTGCCAAACCAGGAATTAAAAATATGAATGACAAATGTCAATGAAAAATGTTTTGCAAGCATGCAGCAAAGCTCTGGAGACAGGTCTGTATTTGACACTGGTGTACTTATATATCTTGTATATGTACTGTTTAATGTTACTAACTGATTAGTTTCTTTAATTAGTTTGCATTTGACACCCAACTGCTAAAATTGTATATGTGAAAACATTTCCCTTATTTCTTAAATTCCTTGACTATATAGTCCTGTCTACCTTTTTGGCATGTGAATGTTACAAATAATGTTTAAGCTGATAAAGTTTAATGATTTACACAATGAGTACAATTATGTGTGTTTACAGTTTCTTTTTAATGTGTGAATTAGATGCCATTTAGACTAAAAAACTGTAGTATATTACAGAAATACTGTTGTGTTCCGACAGTGGAAATGAAAATTGTGTTTTTCATTTGTTGTGGATTTTCTGTAATGTCCTTGTTCTGTTTAGAATTTTATTGTATTGCTAAAATTTGGAACTATTAGTTTTATCCTTGGCAAGTAAAGTTTATAAAATACTAATTTACCTAATTAATATTTTTTATCAATTTTAAATGAATTCTACAGATGAGTATAAGAAACATGATACTGTTTTTGTCACTTGGAAAATTAGCTTCAGATCTACCATTTTATACACATTTGTAAAATTATTGGCTACTATAGATCAGCACTCAAAATTGAACATCTGAAGTGACATTAAACAGCAGATGGGGATTTAAAATACAAATATTCAATGTGTAATTTTTATTTAAGTGCTATTCTAGGTTCAATAATACCAGTTGTTTAACTCAGGTTTAATTCAATATTTTTTAAAAGCTTTAAAAAAAGATCCTTCTGTCCTTGGTCTCCACATTATGGCATGCTTTCATAATGTAGTATTATGTCATGCCTTGCTTTTGAAGTGGTGGATGATATGGGTCAGTACTGTCAAATTTTTGCAGAACAAATACAATTTTGACCAAAAAAATTATGTTTTTCTTTGTATTATTTTTAAATAATTTTAAAATTTGTATTTTAAATAAAGTCTGCCTTTCAAATGACAATTTACTTTGTATTTATGCTTTATATGACTGAACATTTTCAACCATGTTTTGTCCATAGTAGCATTTAAAGTTAGTTCTTAGTCTGCATTACTTACCTATTCTAATAAAGAGGGATACTTTGTTTCTAAAGCTTTTTCCATTTTTAGCTACGTTGGTGTACCTGACATCTTGTTAAAAAGCACAACAGCACTGCAAAGGAAAACACAAACTGTGAATGTGCTGCATAGGACAGCTTAGGTTGTCATACATCTCAAATGGCACACTAGAGGCACTGGAAGGCCAGGTTCTGTAGTTCTACTGAAGAGACTGTTACTTATACCCTGAAGTCTTGGACTTATAAATTGAACCAACCTTTTACTTTGTAAATCCTTACTTTCAACTGTCGTAAAAAAATTTTTTTTTGTTGATATTAACATTGTAGAATTTGTCCTAGTTACTTAGACTTTGGAATCTCTCTCTCTCTCTCTCTCTCTCTCTCTCTCTCTCTCTCTCTCTCTCTCTCTCTCTCTGTGTGTGTATGTGTGTATAGTTTTGTTAAGGAATTAATAAATAACACTAGTATATATTTTCAGTGCTAGTATTACATGTCCAAATGATTTTATAATGTAAATGTTTGGGAATTGAAATAGCATTTGTAGTTTTAGAAAAATATGTACTTTAATAGAAATATTTCTGAAGTTTTGTCTAGCCTTCTCAGAAATTACTTAATAAATAGTAGTAAATCCTGTCCTTTAGCAATTGTATATTTAATTTTTAGTTCATATTGCTTTCTTAGAAATAATGTTAGTTTTATAATTTTTAAAAATGTTTTTATCAAGTTTTTATTGAAAGTCCTTGAAAATTTTCAGAATATGTAATTAATAATAATTAGTAATGCCATGTAACTGAGACAAATAATTTAGGTGTAAATACAGATCACATACACTATGCAGAATAAATACAATTCTGTTTAAGAAATATTTTGAAGAAATTTTGAATTTGAGAAGTTTTTCAATTGGTATTTAAATCATATTCAATTATTGGGTTATAATTTCCATCTTTTGAAGAGATAGACTCAGAATTTGTCCACATATGTTCATGTTGTCTCTGTCAGATTTAGGGAGGAAAGTGATGACCTTGAGTATAGAATTCTGGGCCACACAATCCAAAGTTGCTGAATGTTTATCAGTGCAAGCTTCGTGACAACTTAGTTTCTATTACTGATATCAATTTCTAGAATGTCAGGGTCAGTAGGAATTTTCATCTCCATTTTCAAATAAGTTCAGAAAACAGTACAACAAAATAAGAATGACATAAAATAGCAAACTTAGTAATGAACCTTGGCTGCTGAATTCTGGCTTGACACCCCATTTAATTACTTAAAAATTTTAGTTTGGAAGTAAAGTATTTAGAATTTAGGTTACCAAATAGCCACATTACTCCATTGTTTAAAGTTGATAAGATATTGTGGATAAGTTGATAAGACTTTTTTCTGAAAATTCTGCAAATTTATAAATAGCTTGTCATTAAAAGACTTAATAGTTTGGCTATGGACTTGTGAAAAAGGTTGATGTTTGTGTGTCCTGTGTTTGTATTGATACTAAAATCCCCGAAATTGCTTTACATTTTGAGGTTATTTATATGAGGTGACTTTAAGCTCCTTAGTTTATCTCTGTTAGATCTTGCTTTTTAATTTTAAGTTATAGATGGTTGTATCCATAATATTATGTAAATTATAGGCAAGGCCAGAAAGGTCTAGATGAATTTTTATGATACAACCAAGTCACTTAAATAATTACTCTAAGCAAAACTTGCATGAAGAAAACATGCCATGTGCATAATGAAGTATGGTTCTGGACCAAGCACACTATTCCTGTGTGTCCTGGTGCCTTCTGTGGTGGAAGTCAGTTGTGCTGTTGTACCAGTGAGAACCTAGCTCTGGCTTACCAGCTGTGCCATGCTAGTCAATGTTAAAATCTTTATGGAATTCCACTTTTTAAAAAAGTCTCCTTAGTTGGGAGATTTTAAAAACTCTCACAGTTTTTTAAAGTTTGGAGCAAATACTAATGAAAGAAAGATGTATAACTGTATCACAGAATATATGTGATATGATAACTGTTTAATAATCAGTATTTTTTGAAATAGTGACAAAATTTTGAAATAATAAAACACCATATGAAATATGAGTTTGATTTTATTATTGTATTTTTTTATTTTTTTGGTTTTTTTTTGGTTTTTTTTTTTTTTTTTTTTTTTGAGACAGAGTTTTTCTGTGTAGTCCTGGCTATCCTGGAACTCACTCTGTAGACCAGGCTGGCCTCGAACTCAGAAATCTGCCTGCCTCTACCTCCCAAGTGCTGGGATTAAAGACGTGCACCACCACTGGCCGGGTGATTTTATTATTGATTTATGAAAGTTAAGATTCATTAGTCCATTTCATTTCTGTTTGTATATGCAAATGAACAGCACTGGAATCATGAACAAGGAACCTTAGCAGGATGTTCAGGAGCAAGTTAACTGCGTAATATATAGTGCTAGGTTTGCAGGATCTCAAGACACTGAGCTTTGGAAATACTAACTCCCTGGCAGTGAAAAGAAAGACTAGTGTATTAAACTCTGGGTTTGGAATTGTGTAGATGATCATTTGTAAATCTTGTTCTTCAGATTTCCTTTATCAGTGGAGATAAATGGACTGGCTTTGGCAATATTTTTAACTTTTAATTCATGGGCTTGCAGTTTCCATGAAAGAACCAGAACCTCTTAGTGATAAATTCTACTAAAAGTGTCTTTTAGGGGTGTGTTTTATTCATTTCCATTTCTCAACAAGTGCAGCATATATTCTTGAGTGCTATTACACTAAAATTTTATATATGTCACTCTGTGTAATAATCATTGTACAAACATCTGTTTTTACATGACATATTAAATTATATATTCTTTCATTGAATATTTGAACTTGTACCATAGCAAGACAAAATCTTTCATTTTGTTTGTCTGTGGTCTCCTAGATATAGCTTTACTAAGACCAACTGATTCCTGAATTAAAAACTAATCTTAGTGAATATTTTATTGTGTAGCACAATTTTAATTAGTTAGGAATATTAGACGATATAAGAAAACTAAAAAAAATTTTTTTAAATATTTTCTAAAAGGCTATTTAATATCAAAACAAATTTTTTTGTGGGCCAAATTTTAAAGCCATACAATTATTCTTAGTTAGGGTCTGTAGATGTGCAGGTGGGTGAGTGGGAGTGACATTAAGTGTTAAGTTCACACTGGACTGACTTTCACTCCACTCTACTAGAGGCTGCTAAGATCTTTCCCTGCCTCTATTCATATTAAGTTAGGGTTTTAGAAGCAGAACCACCAGCAAGGCTGTAAGCAGCTATATTCTTACTTGCAACATTGGTTTGAAATAATTAATTGCAACCCCCCTCCAGCCATGTACACTGATAACTTTATTTCCCATTTTACAGAAGATAAAAGCGTTTGAGAAGTGTTAAGTTCATGAGACCAGACCACCCATGTGATTGTATCTATCAGTGTCTGCATTGGGATCTCGGCTATTTTTTTTTTTTTTTTTTTTTTTTTTTTTTTTTTTTTTTTTTGAGACAAGCTCTCAGTGTCTCAGTGGCACCCAATAGGCTGGCCTCTAACTTGCTTTCACTTCCTGGACTGAAGAATTACAGGTGTGTGCCAGTCTGCTCAGCTAGATTTGCTGTTTTCTTGATTTGGCAAATGTCTCTGCCTAGAATAAACCAGCTTCTATTTTTAGATTCCATCTCATCTTACCTCCTCCCACAACTTTATCATTCTTTCCTCTTTTCTCACCCTGTAGGAATGTATTTTTTAGTAATGTGCTGTAATTTCTCCATTGCATGAAGAACAAAAGGCATGTTCCCCTCTTATTTTGTTTCCCATCTCGTTTGCTATTAACAGTGAGGAGCATTGGTCCATGCCTGCACAGCTTCCTTTCCTCTTCGGTTTCTATCACGAACCTTTCTCGTGGAATTTTCACCCCATCCTTCCAGCACAGCCCTGCTTTGTCCATGACAGCAATTCTCAACACCACCCTGCCCCATTTTCAGCACAAACCTCTGCTGTGTGCCGACTGCAACCGCCAAGTGTATTTTCTGTATTCTTGTCATTTCTGGCCTCAGGTCTTGAACAGTTTTCCTTTTGTATTCAGTCTTGCTGTTTGCTACTTTACCCAATATCATGGCTTTACATAATCTCCGTTAATGTTTGCATTTCTCAGCTGCTTACTTTATTGTACTTTCATGTCTAATTTGTGCATTAGAATGAAATATGACTTTCACCTACCCTGCTGATACTCTTAGTCTCCCAGTTCATCTTCTTGTGCAGTGTTCTGCATCCTAATTGCTGCATCATCCACTTGGTTTCAAAGGTCCTAAGCCTTGGAGTTACTCTTGTCTGTCAAACTCCACATCTAATCCACAAATGTGATTCTGATTGCCTTCAAGATTATTGCCTTAAAGGAAAACCAACTAGCCAAGAACAAAACTATATTAAAAGTACAGAAAAACATTCTGCAGACATCCATTCTATCATGTGTGACTAAATAAAAATTAAACTCACGTTGTAATTGGCTGTGAAGTGTTGAAATGATTTGTTGTAAGTAGGTCAGTCATAATAATCCTCTAGGTTATGTTTCAAAAGATGAAGAATCAGAAAGCCTGGAATCAATTTCAGTTTTCTTTCATAGGGAAATTCGTAAGTCACAACATTTTAAGAATGTCATTATAAATATATCTATCATAGCATAAATATTTTACAGTTTCAAATATTTGTCTTTTAAACAGGAGATAAATATAAAGATAGTGGAATGTCACTCAGACAGCTGGTATCTGTGGCAGCTTGGCGAGTGTAGTCTAACTGAACCAATCTAGAGACACAACACTGCGTCAGCTTGCTTACTGGTGGGCCTTCAGAAGGGATGAATATAGAGAAATGGATGAAAACTGAATGCCATGGATGAGAAAAGAGGACATGGAGGTGTCTGTGTGTGTGTGTGTGTGTATGTGTGTGTGTGGGGGGGTAAGTGTGAGAATACACATATGCAAATACACAGAATGAACAAATCTCAACATCCAATATGTACAGTAGGTGGACTATAGTTAATCCTGTAGATTTCAAAAGTGTACATATCGGGTGCTGTTTCCATAAAAGGTTATGATGAGAAATGATAGGAGTCTTAATTATCATGGCTGAAATAGTTTCATTGTGTATGTCCAGTGAAATAATGGTGATCACCCTCGGCGCACCATAGCAGCTCAAAGTATATTGTGTACGTTTGCAGTAAGTATAAATCGGGAAGATTTTGTGACGGCAAAAGTAAAATCTGGGCTGGATATTTAGCTCAGTGGTGGAATTATTAGCATATGTAAAGTTCAGCATCAAATAAATAAGTAATAAGTGCTTTGTTACAGAACAAAATTACCTTAAACTTTAAACATTTCACATATTGTATATTGTATATATATTATGGATGATAGATTTGAACTAATCTATATAGAGCACATGCTCAATAAGCAGTTCACATATATGTGGATTTTATCTTACATAAATTACTTTAAAAATAAATGAAAGCATTGCCTTTTGCTTTTCCTTAAAGTATTTTGAAATACTTTGTGCCTATTAATTTTGCATTTATTGGTTTCATGCCATGAAAAATTACTATAGTTGACAGACATTAGATTTTTCTTAGTCAATTACATTTAATTTACTATTTTAACTTTATGTTTGTCCATGCTCCCACAGTTAGTGAACCATTGCTAATATTTTAATGATGTGTTAAAGTGGTATCCTTTGGATAGGTACCGTGGAGTGGTGGAGTTGAGCCATGATATAGATTGGCTCTCACCCCGTGCTGATCCCCAGAGGCTGGGCTGGCTACCTCCCTGTCAAGGCTGTAAACAGTTCCTTTACTCCGTTCAATCTTCATAAGAATTTTTTTGCCTTTTGTTGCTTAATGATTGCCATTCTGACTGGGGTAAATTGAGTTCCAGTGTAGTTTTGATTGGCATGACTCTGATTGCTAGAGGTGCTCACCATTTTACATCTGCTTACGGGCCATTTCTATGTTGCCTTCTGAAAAAGCTCTCATCAGAGTTAATACTAAGCAAGTTACCAAGTTAATACTAAGTAGTTTCTGGAAGTCAGAAACAAGTTTTCTGTCATTTGCGACTCCTAGATATTATATGAAATACAATTTCATGCATATATATACATGATGTGAAGGTAGAAAGGAAAGTGTTTAGAGAAATTGTATTAACAGGAGGACTGAGAAAAGGGAAGTTAAGGGGCTAGGAAAGTATATTTTCAATATATATTATATGTGTATACAATTTTTAAGAACAAAAACAGAATTCAAAATTGATTAGAAAATTTGGGTTTATAGTCCCAATACAATATCTTTAATGAAATAATTATGCCATAATGTAAATTTGACCTCCTTTTCTAATCATGGATTTTATTGCTGTGTAATATACAGCCAACAATGATTGACCTCTGGAAATCATATGACAGATCCAGACAAATTAATCTATAATACTGTGATACAGGAAAGCAGATTTATCCCATCGTGTTGGTGAGAGGAGAGCCGGTGGTTACAGGGACAAGAGTTTGAGTTTATGTGTTTGCCTTCGTTTTTATGTTTGGTATAGAATTAAAATTTTATGGGTTATAAAAAATACCTTAAAATTAATGACTTGAAACACTGTGAGAATACTTACAAATGACATTTTTCTTTCTTCTTTTCATTCTCATATGAATGTTGTGGTCTCCTAAATTTGAGAATATCTGTATTAACATATTTCCATGTGGCTCAAGTCTTGAGGCATCTTTGATGAACTGCATGGACTCATATTACAAAGTTCTAAGATCTTGTGGGTCATTTTCTTAATTGACTTGCTTTCAAAGAGTCTGCCCATAGGTGATGTCGCCACATGCACATTTTATAATTTGTCTTTCTTGTCAAATCATGCTAAGAATTGTCTGCATATGTAGTGAAATCATACCAACTGTTTAAGTTACAGTTTTAAGAGTGTCAGGTGTGAGTACATAATTTAAGGTACTTTGAGATGAGGAATTACTGTAACATTTTCTTCATTTTTACCTTTGAAGTGTTTTGAGATAATAGAATTCCCTTCCTCTTCCTCCCTCCAGACCTTCCTTGCTGTCCTGCAAATTCATGGCCTCTTTTTCCATTGTTATTACATGCATATATATATGCATATGAATATGTATGTATACATCCTAAATATAACCTGCTCATATTATTTTTCTAATTCAGTATTAACTGTTTGTTTCTAATATTTCCACCCATGTATTCAGCCTGTATATATTTGTTACATATAGATTCTCAAAGTAGTTACTAAAACTGACTCGGGTTAGACTACTTAAGAGCTTTTTAGTGAGTATCATGTAATTTGGACTGGAATTTACCTTAAATTGGGTCAAACACAGCTTGTTAGAAGGACCTGTGTGCCTATCTCCTCCATATTTGTGCACAGTGCTTTTGCATCATAGTACTTGCAACTGCGAGAGAATGATTTACACAGAACACAATACTTCTTAATCATACTGCTTGCAAGTGGCAGAGATTTACTTTGAATTTACCTAGAAGCTATCAAAATTGTTCTGATTTTCACGTGAAAAGACATTAAGAATGAAACGATTGATTTACTTAAAAAAAAAAAAACCAACAAAGTTATTAAAGTAACTACTTTGATAGCACTTTTTTATATATCTGTTAAAATCTGAAGCTGAAAGATATTTGGTGTAACATAATACCTTAAGAGTTCATTAAAGACAAGGACATGTCAGGAAACTTAAATGAAATGATTTTAAATTAAATATAAATAATGTTTCAAGGAAGCAAAGGAATGCTGTATAGTTCCACTGATCATTTTGCAATTCTTTAAGCCAAGTTATGTGGTATGAATTTCCATTCCTGATAATACTTAAGAATGTACAACCTTTTCTTTCTGGGACTGCTGATCTTTAAACTAGGAATGTGAGGGTGCTTCCTGTGCACCGTAAAGGCAGTTTTTACGATGGGTCTTTCGTAAGTCTTCAGCAATGTGGACATGGCTGTTTTGATGATCACCCTATTGCTGGTTCAATGTAGCCTGGGCTGGCCTTCACCCCTTTCTGTTGTGAGGGATGACCTTGAGCTCCTGATCTTCCTGTCTACCACTCAAGTGTTAGGATGAGAGACCTGTGCAGTTCCTGTGATGCTCTGGCTGAGCTGAGCATCGTGCATGTCATCCCTCTTTCAGCTGAGCTGCTGGTAATCTGCATCATCTGAAGAGCCAAGAGTACTCCATTTTGTCTTCAGTTACAATCTAGACAGGATCCCTAGAAAAACAAGACCGTGTTTTTTCCATTGTTCCCACTCTCTTGTGTGACCCGTTGCTTATCACTGTTTGTCTTTCTGTCCTCTACCTACTTGTCAAGATGTTCATCTCAGATGCCTTAGAAACTGCCCCTATACCTTGATGGTCTGTAACTTGACTTTCTTCAGTTTCTATAGAACATGCTTAAGAATTTCATCAGCTTCCTTTTATACTTGAAATTACCCTGTATTTTCACATTTAATGCTTGTTTCCCACCTAGAAAGGGATTGATGGGCCTCTTTTTAAAGCTCGTATTTTATTGTGCTTCTCTTTATGTTTTCAAATTCTTGTTTGATTATTTCAGTCTTTGCATTTTTAAAAGAATTTATTAGTGCCTTTTCTTACCTTCCTAATGTGTTATTTCTATTTTTATCAAATCACAAAATTCCCTAATTAATTTTTGATTCATATTTTCTCTCTTGCTTTCTACTTCCGCATTTCCACAACTATCACAAGTTTTGAAACAGTAGCCATTCTGCTGAGACCTGCTTCCTGGGGACTCCTCCCAATCATCCAGCTCTTTCCAGGATCATTAGAGTCTTCGTTCAAAGCTCTACGAACTGTCTTTTTCAGTAAGGCAGGGATATTATACACCGTTTTAAATTTTCTAGAATGTCTGACAGTGATTGCCACTCTGCTGTTTTGATACTTGTTTAATTCTCTTGACAGTGTGATTCTTTTTTGTTTACTATTTAAGTAATTCCTTGAGAATTATAATCACATCTCTCATTTTAAAATTTTGTGTGTTTGTGTGTATGCATTGTTGCATATATGCTGCATTTCAGATCTCTTGTATTACAGGAGTCTGTCAGGTGTAAGACTAAAGACCACAGCACTTTTTATTTACATGACATCTCTTAATATGTGATATGGATTCAAAAGTATGCATCCTTATGCTGAGGCATGAGAGACATTTCTCTGTTGTCTTTCTGTGTCCCTTCTTTTCTGTTTAGTTATCTCTGACATCTTGTTGACCCACACCAACAGTTGCTAGTGTTAACTGCTTCATTACCATGTATACTTCCTCCCTGGAACCTCTTTTTAATTTATATACATAGTCATGCGAGATACACACACACACACACACACACACACACACACACACACACACACACACACTGTTTGTATGGGTAGAGAACTCAGAGTGTAGAAAACTGTGTCTACTTTATTTGAAAACCTTTATTTTTGTTTCCTGATAGACCAGGCTCTTTCACATTATATAAACAACTTTTCCCCCACAAAGCCCCATTAACTATAATTTTGATCTTTTACTCTTTGAAAAAAATTTAAAATCTCATGGATTTTGCTCATGATATATACCATCAGTCTTTAGTGTGCATTATCTTTTTCTTTGTGCTTGGATGGCCCTTAGATAAGACATTTTACCCTCTGGAATGGCCAGTATGTACTCTGCTGGGGTAGCAGACCATACTAAGTATGCTTTCTAACACCCTGCTCACCTTTGTTTATTATATAAATACAAACCATAAGAATATAATATAAAAATTGAATTATATCTGCTTAGAGCCCCTTATTATTCCAACACTTTTGGCCTTTACCCTGGGAACCTTATATTTGCAAGCATCTGTTCGTTTACATTACATTTTTAGATTTAGGTACTAGCATTTATTAATTTAGAAATGCCTTTTTTCTCCCCACTATATTTCTTTCAAATCGAGGAACTTGATGTAAGGAAATGAGCAAAGCTTTCTTTTTGTGTAGATATGGTTGTATTAGGGTTTATATCACTCCCTGTATTCTATTATTGTTTTTGTATGGAAACTGTAAACACTCCTAGAATTCCAGTTTGCTTAAATGATATGTGAAGTGCTCTCTTGTGATCTCTTATTACACTATTCCATGTGAAAACTTGATGTATTTTTATTGAAATCTTTTAGGCTTTTCATGATCTAGCCTATTGGGCCTAACAGCCTCTAAGGGATGCTACCCATCTCTCACCCTTTTATGAAGTGTTGACAAGGGGCTTCAGAGTTAGCTTTTTACTTGGGGCAAGGGCACATGACACTCATCAGAAATAATTAGAGGTAATTATTTCATAGCCTAAGTATTTCCTCTTCCTATGACTGCTGCAGTTTTATGTATATGCTTAGAAACAGGCAGGCTGACATCAGTTCTGATGGAAGCCAAGAGTGGAAAATGTTTCTTTCTATGTACCCTTGGTATGAAAGGATTGTTCCTTGATCTGCAGCCCCATGGGGAGTTTTCCAGAAAGATGTCATCTGGTCTTAGCTGTTTTTGTTTATTCCTTTGAATATGAGAGCACCGATTTCATTCTAGTTTTTACTTTTGGATGGAGTTTCCAGGTTGGAGGCGAGATGAAAGGGATCATTAAGTTTCCTCTTGCACTACAGCAGAAAGGTTTTCAGTCCAATGATTTAATCTCTAAACAGAAGTATCAACAATCATTGCTCCCATCTTTGCCACTCTGAAGCTGAAAAGGCAATATTGTGATCCAACGATGAGTATACGTGCAATATAAACCGAGACAGGAAAATTACTTATCTTAGGCTTTTTTTGTGTGTAAAACATAGCCATTGCCAGAATTTGAGAATATTGAATACAGAAAATCTAAAAGGCATTTATGTTAAAATAACTAAAGACTAGTGTGGAACACTTAAATGGCAGTACAAGTGCCAGTGTTTTAAAAGGGCATAATGTTAATATATAAAATTGATGGAAGTGTGTTTTAGTGCACATTGTAATAGTCTAGTAACAGTTCTGGAACTGTGAAGGGAGGTGGTTTCTAACCAGTCTATATTGCTTGGGGAAGAAAATGCTTTCTGGAACATTTGTTTAATACACACACACACACACACACACACACACACACATATACATATATATGCATATATATGAATGATATTACATATCAACATATGTTAAAAAAAATTCCCCTATACAGATGAGACTCCATTGTGCTTGCCCCCTCCTGTCCTGCTGTCTCAGTGTCGTCTTCCTGTGGTGACACTTGTAGCAGTTTTCTTCCTCATCAGACTCCTCCATTGGCTTTTCTCCTTCATCAGTCTTGTCACTATTTGCATTCAGCTGAGAAATATGAAGTCATTAATATTATCTGAGCTTTTTTCAGTAAAAGAGGTTTTATTGAATTCATTATAAATATACATAAACACATAAATACACACATATATGTGTGTGTATACATATTATGTGTTCTTATATGTATATACATATACATACAAACAATTTCCAAAGAAACAACCAAAAACCAATCAACCCCCCAAAAAGTGCCATGTATTGTGTGTGGGTGATTGATAGCTTTTTTTATGTACTTTTATTTCATGAGATTTTTAAACATGCATAGAATGTGTTTTGATCACAGTTGTTCCCTCTGACTATCCTTTTAGCTTCTCCTTGGCCCGTCATATCTTTTTTTCTTAATCTATTCTAAGATTTTCATCTTGATAAATACATTTTTCTAGTTTTCCAGGGATGATGTTTTTAGTATTATAACTATCAAAGTTGATAAAGGATTATTTTATTCATCTGAATTATACAGACCACTTAAGAAGATGATTTCCTTTTTTATGTTGTCTAGCATTAATTATGTATAATTCAATATAAATATTCTAGAATGAAAGATATAGAACGTCTAGCAACTAGCAAAACTCAAATGTGTACTAAAATGGAACTTTGATGTTCCTGGGCTTGCTTTGCTTATGGCTGTGAAGTTAAAAGTAATTCTATACAAAGAAATTATATACCATTAAAGGAAAGGGGCTGAGTCGTTTCCACTAGAAAATTACTTTAGGGTATTCTATTCCATGGGCAGTCACCAAAATTGAATGTGATAATTTGTCATTAATAATGAGGAAACTTTGTATATTTAGTATCCCACTTTAGAGTTTTTGATCAGTTATTTATATATAGATCTGAGTAGGAATATGGTCCATAGAATTTACTTTCTGTGGTAATTAGAATTTTCTAGATAAAGGAATACTACCAGTAATGTGTAATTTTTAAAAATTTCACTGTAAAATTTAACATTCTGATAGATCCTCTGTATCTACTCTGTGAAGATTTAAATGGTTGCATTTATTGTCAAGAAATATGATTTAGCAAACCACAGAAGAGCAGACCCTAATTCAGGCTTTTAAATATTTCATATTTGCTGTCTCACTTAATAAAAATATTTGTGTTTTAAGGAGCAAATGTTGGGCAATTGCATTAAACTCTACTGTATATTGCAGACTCCTTTGTTTGCTTCCTTAATTCTCAGCAACTCTTTAGATCTCAGTGCTGCCCTGTGGCTTCCATTGGCTGGCACTTACTTTATCCTGAACTGTATGAAGCAGACTATTTTCAGAAGACACCAGTTTTGCTGTCTATGGTTTCCACTCGTGTTCTTTCTTGCCATCTTTCTTCCATATGTGCTATTTGCTTCTTTTGTTGTGGGACTTTCCTTAACAGTGTATCTCAGGGAATCTTTGGCCTCTAGGATAGAGATGTTGGCCTTTGGTGACTGGGTTTAGAAGTCATTTCAGGTGTGCAGTAGCAGGAAATATAATTGTTGGCTTGAGATTATTTGCAATAGCTAGTCAGTAATTTGGGATGAGAATGTAATTAAAAAGCAATTTGTGCAAAGTTTCTAGAACCTCCCTTCCCTGCACTTCAAGGGTATGTGCAGAGAATTGTTAGAGGATGTTCTCACTTTACTCTGACAGTGACTGCATGCCCTTTGATTTTAGGATTATTGGAACTGCTCATTAGACAATAACCTTGAACAAGCTGGATTCTTCTTGTTGGTGGTGATTTGTCTTTCTGGTTTTTATTGTTGTTGTTGTTTTTCTTTTTGCCTATCTTCTTAAATCTCCAAACATTAAAGAAAAAAATTCTGATGACATACTAGGAAAGAACAAAATTCAGAAAGGCCACATTTTTGTAAATGCCCCTGAAATATTTACCTTTGTTTTCAACTGTGACATTATTTTCAGCAGATGGAAGCCATTTGACAATATGGTTTTGATACTTTTCTCAAAAATGTTTACATAGGGCGGGAGAACAGCTGGTCTAACTTTCAAATGTTTGAGTGTATATAGCCTGACTCTGTGGAGTTAGGTCCTGAACCCAGAAATACTGAGTGACAAAGTGTTTCATTTCATTTTCTTATGGTATCAGATGTAAAAAAATGGGATGATAGACTATTACTTAGAAGAACTTTGAAAAGAAATATGTACCAGTATTCTCTACATTACAAATTATGTATTTATATATTACATATCAACATACGTTAAAAAAATTAACCTATACAGATGAGACTCCATTGCACTTGCCCCGTCCTGTACTGCTGTCTCTGTGTTGTCACCTGTGGTGACACTTGTAGCAGTTTTCTTCCTCATCAGAACTCCTCCATTGGCTTTTCTCCTTCATCAGTCTTGTCACTATTTGCAATCAGCTGAGAAATATGAAGTCATTAATATTTGCTGAGCTTTTCTCAGTAAGAGAGTTTTTATTGAGTTCAATATTAATGTTACAGAAAAATTACTATTAAGTAAAAATGTCTCACTAATTTTTTTCTGGAGCAATAAAACACTTTAAGGTGTTATCTTTTGCAGTTTGAGATAACAATTTTAAAGTTAGTAGATTTGAAAAATTGATAGTTTAAATAACAGCAGAGTGGAAATGAAATAATACAGAGTGAAATGAAAACCACAGATAAATTACAAATGATTTTTCCATGCGAGCTTCAAGTCTTCTAAGTTCTATCAGACTTGGTCCAGCCAAAAATGAAAATTCACCGGCCTCTACAGGGTCATCACAAGGCCAACAGGAGAAACTAAATACATTTTATTGAAGCCATTGCTTATAAATTAAAATTAAAATATGTTTATAATCTGTTATTAAGTATGTTATTTTTATTGAGTTTTAAATGTTAAATGATTATAGTCATATGCTATTGCCTATTCAGGGATAGGTTCTGAGAAGCATGATATTAGACAGTTTCATGAACAAGATAGAGTAGTGACACAAATTCGGATGTATAATCCTCTACACTCCCTGATACTGGCCTTGTATGTGATGTAGAGGCCAAGATGTCATTGTGTGACAGTTATTTGCTCTTTCTTAAGGTGTTTATCTTTTGTGAAGTGTTTCTGTTAAAACTCATGAATTAAGACAGATGTTTATTATAGAAAGTAAAATTGATTTTCCCCATTTTGCAGACAGTTATTGAGATCACTGTATATAATTCTAGGTATATCCAAGTGGTTTTGTATGTGATAGTTCCAGATTCTCCTCAAAAAATGGAAAAAGAAAAATTAACTGTTCATCTAAGGATTACTCAATTAGAGAAGAATTTAAAATGTTAAATTCAAAATGTGAATAAACATATTTATTTATGTTCTGATTGTTAACATAGTAAACTATATTTCTCATGATGTTCTTTGCAGTTTTGACTTAAGTTGACATTGTCCATAAGAAATATAGAGTAAGGATGACCGTGGCTGACTTTGATCCTTAGTGTAGGTACTTTCTTATACCAAAACTTAAAAACTTGGTATAAATTTTTTTCCTATCAGTGGTGATTCATAGGATTAATCTCCTTATTGACTATGGGGTTGGCTAGGTGGTCATGAGGGAGGCAGTGTAGCAGAATAACCAGTAATGGCAACCATAAAGAGGGCATATGTAGAGAACTGGATCTTTGCTTTGTGTATACTGGATAGTGTCCTCAGTAAGTTCATGAAGTGTCTACTTTGGTAGATTAAAAGCCTGATAGACAAAAGTTAGTTACATCACTTACAAAAAGTATCTGTCAGGACCCTACAATAAACACATATAAATAGCATTTTTTATGGTAACTCCTACTTTGTTGATAATTAATTAGATATGAAATAAGTATGCTATTTTCTTGAAAAGTATTAGTTTTATACTATGTATTTAAATGTATTGATTTATTATTATCACCATCATTATATTATTATTATTACTAGGAACTGCAGAGATGGCTCAGTGGTAAAGAATGCTTACTGATCCCTTAGTCTTAATACTACTTGCATTAAGCATCGGCAGGGCTGTCTATTGGAGCATTGGTAGCCTTTGCAAATTTTATTCCCACTGTCCATATGAGGTGGCTTTCAATTGCCTGGAACTTCACCTGGGGATGGGGATCCAGTATGTTCCAGCCTCTGTGAGCACCTGCACTCACACATGCACAGTCTCACACAAACACACATATCCACATAATTGACAAATAAAAATAATATGGAAAGCTATTATAATCATCATCATCATTAATTAATACTAATATTAATATTATCATATTATTATTATATGCCCTTAAGATTTATATTGGCTGTAGTTTTAAAAATTTGCTAAATTGCTTTGCTTTATTCTCCTCTGACTGTTAGAATATTTTTAAATTTAAATCTTTCTTAATTAATTACTTAATAGTTTGAAAATTCCATAGATACATATATTTTGATAGAATATACTCTCAGTCTCTCTTCTCCAAATCTTTTTCTAACACCTCGCTCTTTTTTCCCCAACTTCATGTTCTTATTTAAAAAAAATATAAAGTCAACTCTTAATATTGCTTACCTTTGCAGAAGTAGGACCTTCTATTGGAGTTTTGGCAGCCTCCAAAGAGCTCCATTTTATAAAAGTCACTCCCCCAGTAATGATGAATTGCCAATGGCCCCTCAGGTGAGGTGGGGTTTTATGAGCCCCAGTTCATGCTGGGATTTTGGCTATATTGATGTTGTGCAGGTCACAGTTGTGAGGTTCTGTGTAGAACAGCCCTGCCATGCCCACTTTAATATATTATACTGCAGAAATCTACACTGTTTGGCTTTTAGAATCTTTCCGATAACTTTTCTGTAGTGATCCCTGAAGTTGGGGTAAGGGGATGTAGTATAGATGTTCCATTTAGATCTGAGGAATCCAAGTCTCTTAATCTCTCTATATTGACCAGTTGTGGGTCTCTGTAATAACCAAACTCTACTGCAGAGAAGAAGCTTCTCCAGTAAGAAGATATATAGCCATCTATAGGTTTGTTTCTTTGTTTGTTTGTTTGTTTGTTTGTATAATCCAGTTAACAGTACCAAATATGAGTTTGGTCTTGTAAAATAGGCTCTAAATCAAATGAGAAAGTTTTTAGTTATTCCCACAACATCGCTGTCATTATTATAAGAGTGAGCATCCTTGTCAGGACAATCATTGTAGGAGTCAAAGCTGAATAAGTTTGTTGATTACTTTTCACTCCGACTAGACTGCACAGAACCTTTCTGCACTGTGAAAGCTAGCCATTAATAATGAAGCTTCCAAGTGACTAGAAGCTTGAATTCTCAATACCTGGTAACTCCAACAATATTGTCTTCTCTCAAGTTCTGAAAATAAGCAAGAGCAAGAGCAGTAGTGTACAATGTTGTGGGGAGTTCAGTGGGCCCCAATGAATAACAATTCAAAAAGACGTAACCTGTGTCCTCTCAGACATCAGTTTTACAACATTATTCCTACCTGTCTAAAGGCATGTGATGTCTTTCTGTCTTCTGCCATCTTTTTCACTGTCGTAAAAATTTTATTGACCAAATTTTTTATTTCCTTTATGGAGTTTATTTTAAGCTATTTGATTTGGGCATGGGGATTGGAGCAGATACTGGATATAGGATTATTTCCCTGACTTGTTAGTATGTCTATTTTTGGAATAGAGAAAGACTACTGGTTTTTGAATGCTAATTGTGTGTACTGTTTTGCTGAATGTGTTTATCAAATATTAGTTTTCTGGTAGAGTCTTTGAGGTCTTTTATGTATAGAATTATTATCTGCATTTAAGGATACCTTGACTTTTTCCTTTCTTATACATCATCCTTATCTTCTTTTCTTGTCTTTTTGCTGTAGCTAAGACTTGAAGCACTGTGTTGAACAAAGAGTAGAAAGAGTGGATATCCTTGTCTTATTTATGACTTTTAACTGAAATGCTTTGAGACTTTTCTCCATTTTAGGTGATGGTGGTTATGGGCTTGCTCTATAGTGTCTTTATTATTTTGAGATATGAGCTTGTTTCTGTAGTGTCTCCAGAACATTTACTATGACTGGATATTTTGATTTTGACAAAGGCCTTTACTGTATCTAAAGAGGTGATTCTGTAGTTTGTATCTACTTATTATAGTTACTGATGTATATATGGTGAATAATCACTGGATCTCTGGGATGAAGCTGACTTAGTGAACCTTTAGATGTGTTTATGAATTTATTTTATAAATATCTTATTGAGAATTTTTGCACTGTGTTCAGTAGAGAGGTTGGTGTAGAATTGTTGTTGTTGTAATTGTTGTTGTTGTTGTTGGAACCTTGGCTTTGATATCAAGGTGAAACTGCTTTTGTAAAGGAGTGGAAATGTTCCATATAGTTTCTGTTTTATGGAGTAACTTGAGGAATGATTTCTTTAATTCTTTGAAGGTCTGATAGAATTCTGTGCTGAAGCCTTCTGGTCCTGGGTTATTTTTAATAACTGCTGTATATCCTTGGTTTGTATGTATCTTTGTACTGTATAGTTTTATGTCAACTTGACACAAGCCAAAGTCAGCTAAGAGGAGGGAAACTCCCTTGAGAAAATGCTATAAGATCAGACTTTAGGCAAGCTTGTAAGACATTTTCTTAATAAGTGATTGATGGGGTAGTGCCCAGCCCATTGTGAAAGAGGCCGTCTTTGGGCTCCTGATCCTGGATTGTATAAGAAAACCGTCTGAGCAAGCCATGAGGAGCAAGTAAGTAAGTACCACCTCTCCGTGACATCTGCATCAGCTCCAGGTACCTCCAGGTACCTGCTGTATTTAAGTTTCTTTCTGACTTCCTTCCATGATGAAAGTGTAAGCCAAATAAACCCTTTCCTCATTTTTGGTCATGGTGTTTCACTGCAACAATTGAAACTCTAACATTTTTTTCCCACTTTTCAGGTCAGAAGGATGATAAATTCTTAAAGTATGCCTTTACCATTCTCTAAATTTTGTAATTGTCTCTTATACTGTTTTTTTTTTTTTTTTTTTTTTTTTTTTTTTTTTTTTTTTTTTTTTTTTTTTTTTGTAGTGGGTTACCCTGATGCTGCTTGTATTTTAATGTTAATATATATTATATAAATTTCTCATTGACTTTTTCTACTTTGTCTTTCAGTTTTGACTCTGTTTTTTTTTTGTTTTGTTTTGTTTTTGTTTTTTGTTTTTTTTTTTCATGTGGTCCATTATATCAGAGAAGCTGTCCACTAAGGTTTTTATTCGGCTGATTGACATTTTCATTTCCAGCATCATTTAAGTTTGGCTTTTGTTCAGCAGTTCTTTTATTAAATTCTATTGTCATATTGTGGGTTGACTTCTATTCTTTGTTTGGTGTTTTGCTTTTCTCTTGGAGTATATTCCTATCTTTCCATTGTTGTTTTCTGGAAGATCCTTCCAATTATTCTAGTCTGGGTTCATTACTATTTGTGTGGTTTTTTGTGCCATGTCTTGTTTTTTATTGTTTTGTTTCTACAGTGGGACTTGTTTGTTTGAAGTAACGTGTGTGTGTGTGTGTTTCTCAATTATCTTTCTTTTTCAAGCATAACCAAGATTAATTTGCAAGGGTGCTGAGATCCCTTTTTGTGTGTGTGAATTGTGTATCTCAGGCTGTTCATTCTGTTTGTAGTCTCTGGAGAATACTCTGTTGTCTGTGGAAGCTGACAGGATCTAAGGATAGAACTATCTGGTTCCTTCAAGACTCCTCCTTAGTTAGTTTTTGCTGCTACCTATACCATAGTGCCCCTTCAATTTGGGGCCTCCCTCTTTCCCGTTGGTATCTATTGGAATCTTCTCCAAACCACCACTTAACTATCAGTCTCCTCTGCTACCACGATCAAAAGGCTGACGTGATTTTGGTTACGGTGACTGTAATAGTTTTTGTGGGTGTATTTTGTTGTTTTTTTAAGTTTTGTTTTGTTTTTTGAGATTGAGAAGTGCTGAGTCTAAATTCTCCCAGCATGGCCAAGAGTTGCAGGACTCCAACAGACTCCAACTTCTCAATTTTGCCTTATATTCTCCGTACCTGACTCCTTTTCTACCTAGTGTAATTCCTGATATTCAGTGACAACTTTAATGCTTCTGTCATTAAGATATTTAAATTCTGTGATAGTGTTGACATTAAAAATCAGGTAGTTGTGTGATACATCTTAGAAGCATTTCTACAGGTACTTAGACTATTTTAAATAGAATTCTCACAGCATATGTAGTTTAATAGTCTTACCTCATAATAACACTAAAGTAGTTCCATGTACTACTATTTTCTTCTTTCCATATGTATGTGTCTGTGTGTCGATGTATGCTACATGTGTCAGTGCCCACAGAGGCCCAAAGACAGTGCCAGTTCTCTTGATCTTGGTATTCAAGTGATTGTGAACTGTAAGACGTGGGTGCTGGGAAGCAAACTTCTAACTTTTGTAAGGGCAAGAAGGACTTGTCACTGCTGAGCCATCGCTTCAGCCACCTTGTTTTTTTGTTTGTGAGATAGAGCCTTGGTCTTCTGTTTACATTGGCCTGAACTTATACGTAATATAAATTGGCTACAAACTCTTAATCCTCCTGGCTTAGTTCTGTCAGGATTACAGGTGTGCACCACCATTCCTGGCTTCTATTGGACACACATTTCCTTTTTCTAAAGAAAGTAATAGTGCTGCTGTTTATATATAATAAAATAAGAGTGGTATTATGGTTTCCATTTCATCTCTGTACATTTTCCTAATATATTCTACACATTCATAGAAGAAAGGCTTTGAAATATAACAGGAGTCTGGATTCCTCTTCTGTTCCTTAATAAGCCTTTGATTTGGGATAACATACTTGATCTCATAAAAATAGAACTGTTAGAATCTGTACAAGAAACTATATGTAGTGATGTTATATATAAACCATCAAATGCAGATCAGACCTGATAAGCTGACCTGCTTCAACATAAAACAGCATGTTCCTCTGAAATTGTATGGGTGTTTGGTTGTTGGCCTTTATTTTATACAGTAGTGTTTGAAGTTTTTTAAACTTATTTCAAAGAAGAGAAATTTCAGTTTATGAAATAAGGTAATTATACCCAAAATTATTTACCATTCCTTTTAACAATCATCAACTCAATATTGCATATGTTTTCTGCATGTGTGAATTTGAAGTTATCCATAGAAAGGAAACTGAATATTTGTTTTTAAAAGAAGAGCTACGCATCCTAACTGAATATTTTGTATTTTCACACCTTCCTCTGGTATTACAGGATACAGGTGGCAAGATGGTAACTGGGGAATTGGAAAATGAGTGCTGTCCAATTGGCCAAATTGTCTTTCTTTTTGGCTTGCAGATAAATGTGGTACTTTCAATTATAGTTACCCCTTTAAAAATGGTGACTTAAAAACAGGTATCTTTCAGACAGTGCTTTAGCCAGAAGTGTTTTCAGAGGAGAAAATTAGCCAGAGGAATTAACGTGTTTCAGAGAAAGCAACAAATCATGCATAGTAATGTGGTGAGACTGCAGACACACACTTGAGGATCTGGAACAAGATTTCTGTTGAAATATGTAGCGTGGTTCTGCCACTTAGCAGCTGTAGGAAACCCAGCAGTTTATTTAATCTTTGCTTTTTAAAAAAACAAAACACAAAACAAAACAAACAAACAAACAAACAAACAAAAACCGTGTCCTGTCCGTAACAGTGCCTACCACATAGAGTTGTGAGAATGAAGTTAGTATGTGCATGGAGCAGGCACAACAGTGCCCGGCCCACTGTGTGTAGTAGAACTGGTAGCTACTATATTATCATCTTATTTCAAGAACCACATACTGAGAAACTTTGTTTAGTTTTGTTAGTTGTAACTCAGTTCCACAGACTGCAAATTGCATAAAGAGAAGTTTATTAACAATTCTTGAAGTTGGAATCACAGAAGTCAAGAAGCCTCATGTATAAAAAGGCTTCCTCTGGTATGGATTTTCAGAGTGCTATAATGGTTCAAGACAAAACAAGGTAAGAACAAAGCAGAAGCCTCACTCCCAGGATCACCCATTAATCCATGAAATGCATTAGTGCACTCCTAACAATGGAGTCCTAAATTAATTGCCACTTAAAGTATTACTTGATTCCATATCATATACCTCACTATGCAGAGTAATTTGAAAATGTTTTGCTAGGGAACATTCAGAAGAGAACACATGGCTGATATTATATACTTTTTTTTATAAACACAGAGAAGCAAAATATATGAATTATATTTGCTGTAGACTCAATGGATTGTGGTATAGTATTAACACATAGATATATGCATAACTTTTAAAGTTATAAAATTTCTCAATGACAATGTTTATCTTGTTTTTTATATGTTTATATTTAATTGATTTTGTAAGATAACCGGTTAAAATCCTGATACAGTAGTTTTCTCTTACCAGCAAGAGATAATAAGTGACTTGTTAATCTCTGTGTAGTATTATAAACTCTTGTGTATTTTATATGTTTTACATGTAACATAAATATTATATGTAAATATATCACATTATATATGCTATATATAATATTCTTTTTCCTACACAAATATTTGTTTAATTTATATACCATGCATAGTAACAGGTCACCAATATAACTAACAATGTTGAATAATTATAATATGTAACAAACAATATATGAAGAGGGTCTTTCATGTATTTCACTCTATTGTGTTCACACATCATGTGCCACTGGAAGGATAAGGTGCCCTGTGAGATGGTGAGGTAAACAATCATGAATTGTCGTACAGTGCCAGTTTATAGTGAACCCTCTTCCTTGACTTGAAATACTGACTGTCTGAAAAGGTGACACTTGCCCGGCCGGCAGGAAGGTGCTGCACAGAGTGGGCATGCAGGGCAAGAGCATGACTCACATGGCTGGCAGGCTCAGCAGGGTGGGTGTGCTTTTGTCACTCTGCCTTAGAAAGGCATACATTTTAGCACTTACCAGTTGTTTTTTCTAGAATTCTTTTATTATTTTTGGATTATGATTGACTGTGTATAGTTTGGAACCTTTAAAAATAAAACAGTGGATAACAGGCTAGCCAATGTATTATTATTATATTTTTTAGGGAGAAAATGGAAGTGTGCAAAATAAAGAAATATATGAAAATGTTAGTTTACATTTTGGGGAAACTTACAGTTTCTGATATTTTTAAATTTAAATGCCTTTTGGTATATAGCATTCTGCTGGTTATGAATACACTTACTCATATCTCTAATATGCTGGTAGGATTTTGTTACATTCTCCAGACTGTAGATCCTGAGATGTTCCTAGTGTCACACCATGTTCAGCAGATTTATAACGCTAACAATAGGCTGCAGCCCCAAGTCCCAGGATCTGTAACAGAATCTGGCAGGGCTCGCCTGTACTGCTGACTCTTCATCTCACTGTGCCTCTCTGTGCTGCTTTCTCTACTATAAAATGTGACTTAACAGAGGGGAAGTTCAGTTTTAAAGTACTTAGAGAAGAGTTCAGAGTAGGCACAATCAATTTGCTATTTTTATTTTAATTTTATTATGACATTCAGATTTTTAAAACTTATAGTTTTATTGCCTAATGTTATGAGTAAAACTGACCATTCTATTGTTTGTTCCTGAAAACTTAACTTTTTTGCTCCACACTTTGCCTCCATATTTGCTCTCTTGAGTATTTTGTTCCCTTTTCTAAGAAGGACCCACCTGGGGATTCATCCCATATACGGTCACCAAACCCAGACACTATTGTGGATGCCAAGAAGTGCATGCTGACAGGAGCCTGATATAGCTGTCTCCTGAGAGGCTCTGCCAGAGCCTGACAAACACAGAGGTGTATGCTCGAAGCTAACCATTAGACTGAGCACAGGGACCCCAATGGGGTCCTCAATGGAGGAGTTAGAGAAATGACTGAAGGAGTTGAAGGGGTTTGTAACCCCATAGGAAGAACAATAATATCAACCAAGCAGACCTCCCACAGCTCCCAGCGACTAAACCACCAACCAAGGAGTACACATGGAGGGACCCATGGCTCCAGCTACAGATGTAGCAGAGGATGGGAGGCCCTTCGTCCTGTGAAGGCTCGATGCCCCAGTGTAGGAGAATTTGAGGGTGGGGAGGCGAGAGTGGGTGGGAGGTGGGTGAACACCCTCATAGAAGCCTGGGAGGGAGAATGGCATAAGGAGTTTCCTAGGGCAGGGAACTGGGAAAGGAGATAACATTTGAAATATAAATAAAGAAAATATCCAATAAAAAAAAAATAAAAGTCCCAACTTGAGGAGAAAAAAAAAACCCTAAAACCCCAAACCCAAAAAACAGCAAACAAACAAACAAACAAACAAACAAACCCCTTAACTTCTCTGGCTCTTGTTTTGGTTATTTGCAAAGTATTCCTGATTATACATGCTTTATAGAATATGTCAACTGAAATGAAGTGTATGTGTGTGCATAAAGCAGTCAGCATATTCTGTCAGCAGTAGAAGGCGTTTTTCCTGTCCTTAGAATAGGGAGCAGGGCCAGAACTGAATTCTGGTTCTGTGCCTGTCAGTATCGCCAGCTTGCTAATTTTCCCACCTCATGCAGGAAAACAAAAAACACAAAGCACAGTGTTAAAGTCTCTGGATGTATTAGACATCACTGTTAATTTTCCATGCAAGTAGAAATAGTTACAGATGTAAATAAGGCAGAAAGACAGGGGGAAGAGAAGAGGAGGGAGGGGAGAAGAGCAGGGCTAGGATGGAAGAGAAAGAGAAGTCCTGGGGATGCTTGATAGAACTTTCTAGTACATCTAGAGATTTCTGATTCCATGATAATAACAATAGCAGCAAGACAAAGATTGATACCCAATACTTAATAAGTTTTGATAATTAAAAGAAACGATTGATCATTGCTTTTAAGATGTAGGCTTCACCTCATCTGTCAGACTTTCATAAGTAGGCTCCTATTGATCTGGATAATTGACATGTTTTTAAGTTAACATTGATACATCCATACTAATCATTTATTGTTTCATGCTATAGGTAAGAAATTCATCTAATTCACTTTCTTAGATTATTTTTGTAATTTAAATTGTATATTCCTAGAGTTAAATTTGAAAATAGCCTGGAAAGACTTGAAGTCAAATGGAAGTTGTAACCCGTTTTAAATTTTGTGTAATGTTTTGGAATTACTGCTCATAGGTTTGTCAGACTTCCTTCAGGCCATTTCTACTTTGGTTTACTGGAATCTGTATTTCTTTAAGCATACTACACAAGAGCTTCCCACTTCTGTGCTGTTCTTTGTTAAGTCAGGCAATTTGTGATGTTTCCTTCTCCTGCTGCCTTTTCTCCTCCATCCCCTCCTCCTTGCCCCCTTGCCAGAGCTGTATAGGTGTGGTTTATTGTATGGTCCAGGCTGGTCTAGAACTGAGGTGGTCCACCAGCCTAGTCTCCAGGGTTCTGAGATTACAGGCATGCGTACCAGACTTAACTTCTCCGGTTTGGCGTTTCTGGAATGGGATTAACAGTATGCGCAAATATTTGTGGAATCCTTTACCACATTCAGAAACACAAACCTTTACTATGTACTAATTTTATATACTTTACCGTGGCTTATCCTGAGGACTTTAATATAGATTCCAACTTAATTCTACTGTTGTTCTCACTTTACAGATGGGTATCAGATTGAGGGCTTATCCAAGTCCACTGGCTAGTGCTAGTCTGATCTAGATTCTGGATCTCGTCTAGATTTAACCGAAGTCCAGATCTTGCTTTCAGAACTGTGGCTCTTCATAGTTTTCACTTTGTGTCTACAAACTGCAGGCTCAGTCCTTCTCTATACACTAATACAGCATTTAAAAAAATCTCTTGAAGTAAGGAAAGAAAGAGACTGCACTTCGAAGTGAATTAGAAGAAAGCCAACCATTGAATTGCATTTTCTGCACGCACATATTTGCATACATTATGGAATTTAAGTTACTGAGTGCAACATAATTTTCCTGATAACCAAACTTCATCTTAATCATTACCACTTTAAAAATAAAATTGACATTCTCTCCCTGAAATAGGACGTAGTCTTTTAACACAGGATTGATAGCTAGATAAAATTAGAGAACTAATAAGTTTTTGATAATGTGAGAATTCTTTTTTCAAGAGTTGAATTAGATATCCACTTTTTTCTAAGATTCAAGTTTTATTTAAAAAAAAAAAGTTCTGTTTTGAATGAAATGTTTCAACCAAGCACTTGAAATTAAAAATAAACTTAGTTTTACTTGGCATAATTAGTTAACAATAAATTCTGTTTAATACTGTATGATTTTATTACAATAATAAGTAATATCTATTTTGTGAAATTTTATGTTTCTTCACTGAATGCAGAAGCCTATTGCCTTACTGCTGTGAATATAATTTCTGAGTCTAGGTGGTACACTGTCAGCACAGTGAAGCAGGAAATTATTCTCCTGTGTCAGCTACTGTAGTTAAAGTACAAAAAGGTTTGAGATGAGATATAATTTTCTTATCTTTACTCACAAATCTCGTATGACATTCAAATAGATTTTAACATTAAGAGAGTTTTTAAGTGTTTGATCACACACAAAAAATGTTTTCCTGCTTTCAATTTTGTTCCATTTCCTCTAACTACTTTGTGTATATTCTTTGACTTCATCCCCTTTCCTACCTCCAAACCCTTTAACATAGCCTTCTTGCTCTCGTTCAAGTTCATGGCCTTTTAATTGTTGTTATATACATATTTGAATATGTATATACATATATTCTGAAGTACATTAAGTACAGCCTGCTCGGTCTGTATAATGTTACCTGTATGTTTGTTTCAGGGTTCTTCACTTGGATAAGCAGTTGGGATGCTCTGAACTGGGGAAGGCGACTTCTTCCACTGTCAGAATTCCTTAGGCACCTGTAGTCCTTTTTGTAGGGTTGAGACATCGTAAGCTTTCATATCCATCTACCTTAGCATGTTTATATGTTTAGACATTACTAGGAGATGCAATATCACAACAAACTCTGGGATTGCCTAGCTCTAACAATCTTTCTGCCCTCTCTTCAACATGTTCTTTAAACCTTATGCACAGAAGTTGTGTTATAGATGTGATATATTATTATGATTAGTGCTACAGCTTTACATTTCAGTGGTTGTGCTTTTTCCATAAAGTTCTTCAGCTGTTGCAATGAAAAGTCGCTGTTATAAGGAGCAAGTTTATATATATTTGTGGGTGTAAGGACAAATATTTTAAGTATAGTTTAAGGGTTATACTATACTGGTTTAGTAAAGTTTTAGTTGTAGGATCTCCACAGTCCATGAGTTCACTAGCCCTGGGTAGTTATACTTGACATGGTTTCCAGGACCAGGAATACTTTTTCTCTTCTTGCATAAGTCTTAAGTCCCATTAAAGAGCTGTTGGTTACCACAGAGGTATATGTGCCCCTACTGTACCTTAGGGATTATTACCTCATGCTTGGTCAGTGAAGAGGTTCGTAGGCATTATAGCGGGATAGGACTGCTGGTTGTCTCCCTCCTTCGTAAGCTTACATGGTACCTTCTGGTACCAAGAAAGGTAGTCCTCAGGGAGGAGGCATTTATATTAGTTCCAGCCTAGGGCCTTTTGAGTTCTGTATCTGAAGTGCTAGTGTCTTCAGCAATAGATTTTGCCTCCCACCTCTAGGGTGCAAAGAAGAACAATAACAATAGCTTGCAATGTTTGTGGACTCTCTTGGAAAATACTGAGCAACAACTCAAAAGAGAGCTTCTCATGCCTGGTGTTGGTGTATTTGTTAAATTGTCTTTGGCTCTTGGAGGGAATATTGTCAGCCCAGAAGTGGCAATTTTATTTAAAATATGTTTGTATATTTGTTCACCAACTTATTAGTATTTTGGGGTAGTCACTTAATAATATGATTGTTTATGACCATTTCTTTGTTTTGTTGTTGTTGTTGTTTTAGTTTTGTTTTTTGGTTTTTTGGTTTTTTGTTTTGTTTTGTTTCGTTTTTTGAGACAGGATTTCTCTGTATAGACCTGGCTGTCCTGGAAACCAGTCTATAGACCAGGCTGGCTTTGAACTCAGAAATCCACCTGCATGTGCCTCCCAAGTGCTGGAATTAAAGGCGTGCATCATCATTGCCTGGTGCCTTCTTGTGACCTTTTCAAACATAGTTTTATTTCACCTTTACCCCCTTTTTTCTGTATTTATGTCCTCACTTATTGGAGCCCCAGTTTTTCTATTTCCCATTGCAGATAGCCTGTCTTCTGTTATTCCCTTTTCCACTGAACCTCCCAACAGTCGGCCCTTTTCACTTTTTTGGGATTTTGTAATTATTCAAGTCTACAACTTCCCATCTGAAGGTTTGGAGCTAGGAGGCTCATACAAGAGAGAGCATTTGACATTCATCTTTCTGCATCTGGGTTACTTCACTCAGTATGGTCTTTTCTTCTATGCATTTAGTGGCAAAGTTCATGATTTCATTTTTCCTTAATGCTGAATAGGATTCTGTAATGTATGTTTACCACATTTTTATTATTCCTTTGTTGAATGATACTTGGTTTGTTTTAATTTTCTATCTATTGTGAATCAGTAGTGAATACTATACTGGTTTAGTAAAGTTTTGGTTGTAGGTTCTCCACAATCCATGAGTTCCATGAGTTCACTAGTCCTTGGTAGTTAAACCAGCAGTGAATGTAGCTTAGCAAATATCTGTGCAGTAGGATATCTAGTCTTTTGGGAATATGCCAAGGAGCAGTATTTTATTCTTAGCTTTTTGAGAATTCTCCACACTTATTTCCAAGGTGGCTGGGCCAGTCTGCATTGGCACCACTGCTGAAGGAGAGTTCCCAGTCGTTCACATTTCCAGGTTTTATTGTCAGTTGTTTTGTAGACATTGACACTCTGATTGGAGTAAGATCAACTTCAAGTGTATTCTTAAAATTTATACTTGCTTTCTACAGCACTGATAGTAGTCTTCAAATTTATTTAGCCTTTTCAAGTAGTAGTAAAGCCTTTGCAGATATCTTTTCAAAGTTTTGAGCATATTGGCATATTATAATAACTGCTAGTGCAAGTCTCAGCAGTAAATACTAACATAATTTGTAAGTAGGAGCTATATAGAACCTAAATAGCTCTATAACACTGCTATTGTAATTGAATTAATTCATAAGTGAACAAATGAGAAAAAAAAACATAAAAGATCTCATCCTTGCCCTAAAGTGTGTGTATGTGTGTGTTTATGAGATTGTGCGATTGAGTCTGTATTGATATAAACAAATTAATAAATGTGTCTTATTTATGTATATATGCTTATAAGTTTACATATATACATAATTTTATGAAACTAAGGTTATAAATGAAATGTGTTTATAGTTCTTTTGGTTTGTTCTACTATAGTATTATCCTAACAGGATTTTATATAAAATCTTACTTCCTAGACTAAGGGCCTCATTGAATGCAACTTTACTATTTAATCTAAATTTCTGTGAATTACAAAATTCTGTAGCTACTGTAATCTTATCAATGAAAGGCTCAGGAAGGTGCAAAATTCAGTTTTGCTTTGTAGTTGCTACTGTCTTTTGTGGTGTGTAGACAAAGAGCAAAGTCGTATTTCTTTACATAATAAGGTCTTCACTTTACTAAGGTAAAACAATTATTGCCTGTTTAATTTATGCTATATTTTATGTTCGTTGCAGTTCAAACTTTCTCATTCATTTTCACTTAAGAAAATTATGAGAAAAATTATTATTAAATGTGATTATTTAAAGGAATTTTAACACATGCTTAAAAAGAAGGTATGGCAACCATTTATTTTTAGTTTATGATAAATGATAATTTGGATATACAGCATGTCTTAAATATTAATGGATGTTTAGATTCAAGTATGTCAAAAACAATTGATAAAACTAGAGAGTCTCTAATACATACGTGACTATATTTTATAGAAATTCAATTTAAATAATCTCATATTTATTTTGTAAAAAATTTATAATAATACCATATATCTAAAGAGAGAATTTAGTGCAATTCACAGTTATAGTAACAGAGATCAATAAGGTTGAGGGTAAGAGTAAATTCCACAGTTTCAGTACTGCATATTGACTCTGACCTATCTGGTTGTACCTTTTAAATACAATTATTTTGTGGTGTTTTGTTTCCATTAATGTCTGGGCACCACATGTTTTGCATGCCCATGGAGGCGAGAAGAGGGCCCTGCTTATGCAGGAACTGGATCGACTCTGATGGTTGTAAGCAGCCATGTGCGTGCTGAGAATCAGACTGGAGTCCCTTTAGGAGCAGCCATTGCTCTTGATTGCTGCACTGTATCTCTAACCTCCAATTATACTCCAATTTATTTTCTTTTTCTCTTTTCATGTTTTAGGTTATAATTTGATTACAGCATTTCTCAGTTTCCTTTCCTTTCCCCAAACCCTCCCACATATCCCTTTCACTCATGCTCTAATTCACACCCTCATTATTTTTTTTTTACTAATTATCATTTGCATATAAACTGTTGAGTTCATATAATGTTACTTGTATAAATGTTTTCAGCTCTGACCATTCGTTATTGGACAACCAGTTGCTGTACTCTAACCTAGGAAGGCTCTTTGTCCCAGCATTCCTTAAGGGCAGGTAGTTGTTTGTGAATTTCAGACTGTGTGCTCTGTCTAGTTTAGCATGTTTATTGATGTTGTCTTTGTTTAGGCTTACATTTGGGTGGTTATGTGAATGAATTTGATAATGTAACCTCTAGCATTGCTAAGAGATACAGTCTCACAGCAACATCACTGATCCTCCACCTCTTACAATCTTTTTTGCCTCCTTTTCTGCAGTGTTCTCTTAGTGGAATGTTTTATATGTGGTTCTACTGGGACTGGGCTATACAACTCTGTATTTTGATTGGTTGAAGGTTTTTGTTGTTGTTGTTTTGTGGTAGTTTCTAGTTATTGTAAAGGGAAGTTTCTTTTGATGAAGAGATAAGATATGAGTATAAGAACCAATGCTTATAGATTGTTGTTAGGGCTTCTGCTGGTGAATAAATTACTGTTTATAAAATCTCTTCCAATACCCATGACTTTCTTTGTTCTTGGTACTTAGCTAGGTTTCCAGTACAAGGTCTCCCTTTAGTTATGCAGGTATTAAATCCAATGAGAGTGCTCAACTGTACTTTTACCAGTTTTTTTTTCTATACACATTTTCATCATGTTTCTGTTCCCACTGAACTTCAAATTCTGTCTCTCAGAAATAGATAGATAGATAGATAGATAGATAGATAGATAGATAGATAGATAAACAGACAGACAGATACATAGAGTAAAACTGTATCCTAAAACAAATAACTAGTAAGACAAAAGCTCACAATATACCCGAAGTCAGTTTTGTGTTGGCCACTTCTCCCAGGTCTTGGAGTGTGCTTGATATACTCAATGACACTTTACTGGAGAAAACTGATTTTCTTTGCTAGTGAGTTGTTCGTTTTAACCTAGTTTCCTGTTTACTTCACATTTTTGTAGATTTGATAGCTATTGTTGTAAAGGAATGTTATCATAAAATTATGAAAGAAGCTGAGGGAATATCAGAGGAATACTAAAGATAAAGGCAGATGGGTGTGAATAAATCTGTACAAATTAAAAATTATTTTTAAGACTTCTTTAAGGTAGAAAACTGTATCAGATCATTTCATTGTAGTCTAGTCTTCAGATTAGAGCAACCAGTTTTTGAGATTATAATTACATTTCTCTCTTCCCTTTCTTATCCTCAACCCTCCTAAATAGTTTTCCCCACTCTCCTTAAAATCCATACAGTCTTTTTAAATTTTATTGTATGCATATATGAATATATATAAACATATATTTTCTAAATACAACCTACTTAGTCCATACAATGTTACTTGTATGTATTCTTTCAGGGCTGACCATGTCAACTGGACAAGCAAATGATGTGCTCTTCCTTAGCAATCATGTGTCTGAAAAAGCAAAAAAGGGATCAATTAGCTATTTGACTAAAATATAAAATAATACTTATATTATATATAATATTTGTGTAAATATGGTATTCCTTCTAAAAGCTAAATACTACCTAACAAAAATCCCAGTACCAGACATCAGAATTCCTCTTCTGAGTTGTTGGTCAGGGTTGTTCAAGAGACTCCTAGAACATACAGCCTTTTGCTGTTGGCTCTTGTCTGCTCCCAGAGGTGGAAGGTAAGTTTCTATTGCTGAAGAAACCATGCACGCCTGTCACAGGTCCAGAGACACCTGTGTTGGCACTGACCTGAATGTCTGTCTCTCCCCTGTGGATGAGCTTTCATGATACCAGAATATCTGAGCATGCATGCTAAAATCTCCTACATTGGCCAACTTTATTCAGAGCATCAGGCAATTTAACTCAGAGGGTTAAAAAATGTCACCTGCCTGAGTAGAGGATACAATCACTAGGACAAGTTACACTTGTCAAAACATGTCTTTTGCATAGAGACATATGAATAACCACAGGTGTAGTAAACTCACTCCAACCCATTACACTTGGGAAGAGCACACAAACACATTCCAAGAATAATTCTGTGTTTCAAAGAAACCGAGGCCACAAGAATCTTGTCACAAGCACTCAGAATTCTCCGTTCTTAGATTGTGCTCCAACAATTAGTTCTATACTAGATTATTTTAATTATTTAGTGTCAAATGACTAGTTTTTATATAGTAATAGGAAATGGTAAAATAACTTTACAGCCTCTAAAAGTATGTAATTATAAATTATCACAGTAGCCATTATTGCTTTGTACCTCTGAGGAGTGGCTGAGACAATTTGTGTTGAATTCTGTGTACTGACTTAGGATGACAAGTGATTGTAAAATGAGTGGATTATTCTTACAGTTGTAAGCATCAATGTAATGTTACCATATCCATGAAAATTATGACATTTAGACAGGGATAAGTTCATGTATAATTTAGTTATGTGGAATACTGATGTCTTTATTTAAAGTGAGGTATCTGAGTTTTTGGAAATCCTCCTTCAAACATTAATTTAAATGTTAAATGTTCAGAAGATGAGGGAGATATTATGCTATTAAACTATGAGTTAGACCAGAACATTCTCTAAAATTGTTTTAGATTTCATATATGTAAATAGCAAGTGTTCATTTGAAACAAAAAACCTTATTCTAATGTGTATTTTTATCTACAGTTTTCGGAGTTGATATCTTCAAGAATTTTAATTTTTATGTTTCCTATTTCATTTGCACTGCTGAGGATGGAATCCGAGGCTGTGATCATGCTAGGAAACAGCTCTGACCCTGAAAATACATCTCCAGCCTTTACTTTTTAGTGTCTATAAAACCAAATATTCTCTACAAATCTGCAAAATATTTGCATTTATATAATTTTAGTCACTTAGTGTTCCTGGTAAATTTTCCAGACTTTCAATTAGTTCCAACACGCACATGCACGTGCGCGTGCGTGCGTGCGTGCGTGCGTGCGCGTGTGGGTGTGCATGTGGGTGTGTGTGAAGTCCGTTTTGTTATTAAAATTCTATTGTATGTCGGTATGATTTTGTTCTTGGTATTTATTGTATGTCAGCATATTCTTTGTTCTTGTCATGGCATGTGCCATGTGGACGTCAGAGGACACCTTGTAGGGTGGTTCTTGTTTCATCTTGTGTGTCCTAGACCTCTAGACCTCTAACACTGGCCACCTTCACCCTTCACCTTCACTTTAAGAGCCTTATCCTACTGATCCCTCTCACTGGCCCACAATTTGCTAATTAGAAAAAAAAAAAAAAAAAAAACTTGAAGAAAGTTCCTACATACCTCCAGACTAGTAGATGTTACAAAGAATAAATAATAAGTTAATGCTGATATTTGCCCAGATACCCATGGGACACTCTAGGAAATTGACTAATGAAAATCACTACTCACCTTCTTATTGATAACTGTCCCATAAACCATATTGGCTGAGGTGAAGGATAGAAGTGATGTGCAAACTGCATGGTTTTCTTTGTTTTCAGTGTAAGCTCTGGTCACAATTAAGCACACTAGTGTCTATTGGCTCTTTCACTCTGGACATTTTAGTCTATATAATCTATCTAGTGGGAACCTTAACCTCATAGTCAGTTTATAGCATCCTCCGCCTTCTTGCTTAACGCTGGTCAGATGTGGACTGTCCAGTGATGTGGCAGCAGAAGAGGCTGACATGTAGTTGCTCTCTCTGCTTTCCTTCTATGAGTAGAGAATAATCTAACCCATTCCCATTTCAACCCTGCAGTGGCTCATGGAGAAGTGTGGTGAAGGGGAAAAGGCTTACTTATTTAAGATTTGTTGTTCCTTCCCTTTGGTCTCTGCTATCCAGTCTTACACTTAACTAGTTCCCCTGCATCCTGTGCAACCTCAGAAACAACGGCTAGCTCTACTTGAGTGTCTTCACGTAGTACATTGTATATCTCAGTTGGCTCAGAGGAGCCATTTCTTTATGGCTGATGACTGGTGTATAGAGAGGGTCCCTCGGCAATAAGAGGAGCTGAGGAAGGTCCACTCATGTGAGCAATACAAGGCTGTGTCTCTTTGGCAGAAAAGTCCCACCTTGTCTGATCACACTAGGCTTGCTGGAAGTTCCATTCCTGCTGGATGTATCCCAAGAAGCATATTCTACCACGTAACCATGCTTATTCTTTAACCTTTGCAGCATTTTTATGCCATGTAATTGGTCACTAAATTTGAAAAACCTGTGTTTCCTTGATCTTCTCTGCTAACTTGTCAACAGTATCTCTGTCATCTCATTGCCATATCACGGATTTGTTTTGAGTTCATACACTTCTTGCAAGCATTCACTGCTTTTTATATTTAATGGCTCGATATGTCTTCTATTAGAATATACTTTACAAGTTAGCTGACCCTTTATGTGACTGCTTTACCTAGTATGTGGTATTGGACCTGAAACTGAAGAAACAGTGTTTTGTTATTAAGCGAATAAATGAATCCTTTTATTCAGATTCAAACTTCTGAAAATAACTTTGACTTAGTCCATAGTTTTTCCCCTTCCAGGGATTTACATAGTATATAATTTATTGTTTATTTGTCTTATAGTGCTTTGCTGGGTTTGAATTCACGGCCTTACACATGCTAGGCAAGTCTCTGCCATTAAGCTAGATTCTAAACCTTGGGAGTTTTATTTTGAAAGCCCTTTTAGTATTTTTTTAAAGTCTATGTTCCTATAATCATTTCCTCAATTGAATTATCCATATCTCTAATTAATTTCATTTTCTATGATGCAGTTAGAGTGAATTTCACAGACTGCTTACCTAAGTGCCCTTCTTAGGGGAAAATATGCTCTAATGTCTTAACATACTGGGCCTGCCATATTCTTGTTCTTACAGGTTCCTGCATGTGTATTTTACACTCTTTTTTTTCCCAGTGGACATTCTGGACTGCCTCTCTCATCTGTGCCTTCACATAAAACTATCCTGTTCCTGCTGTGCACATATCCCTACATACCATCTAACCCCTATCATGAAAGACTCTAGGAAAGTTTATTTACATTGAAATGGTTGGGACACTGTATAATTTTGTAATCTCCATTAATAAATGTTTTGCCTACTGAGTATTTGTAATGAATGGTGGGAGTTACCTGCTGTTTTCTTGGTTTTAGAACACATGTCACTTTAAGGAGTTCCACATCATGTCTTCTATAATATGGCAGCATTTTGCATTTATTTTTAGGACAAAATGCACTTGTCTTGTGACAGTTCAAAGACTCCTTCCCTAAAAGCATGTATACTTTTGAATTTGTATTACCTTTTATCTGCAGTAAACTACATTTCCAAAGATTTGGGAAAATAAATTTTAAAAGCAGACCAGTAATACCATTATCTTTGCAAACATGCAATCTTCTGCCCTATTTTACAAATTCAGTGATTTTTTTAAATATATATACATGTGGTGAGAACGAAAGAGTGACAAGGGAAGTGAAATCATTTTATATAAACAATTCAAGCCTTAACTTTTCATAGCTGTCATTGTTGAGAGCAAGTATAATAAAAAAGGTAAACCGATGTACTGTGGCATTGGGGAGTGCAGAGTAATGGATCGTAGCCTCAAGTTATCTTTGGCAGTTTTGTAATTTCAAATAATTGTTGAAGTGTATGCCTTGTGATTTTAAACTTTAGAAAACAATGGCTAAATGAAAGTAACTTTTCATAGTAGTAAATGAATATGGGGCACTGGAAAAAAGCTTACTCACTCACTAGTCGCTGCCTTTGATGTCATAGGCCAAGTGTGAAAATGCATGTCTCACGCAGGGTGTGTGGTGTTGGAGAATATCACTGTAAATGAAGACTCATTTCACATGAGAAGCAGCGGCTACTTAGACTTATACATTTAATTTACAAAGATTACCTCTACTTATTAGATTGAGTTTCTTAAATGACTCATTAGTAATTCCTTGAAATTCATGGGGGACACTGGAGGACATGTTAAGAACCTTACAAAAGATTATGGTATGTTTTCAGTGGAAGAATTTAAGGACTCATGTGTCTTTATTTTGCTGTGCAATTTTACAGAATTTCTGGCTTCTGTATGCCTTGTATATGAAAGCTGTACCAAAGAGCCCTGGTCCTTGTCTTGTAAATGAAGAGACCAGCAAACTCCATCCTTTCTCCTTTTTACTACATGCTGACCCAAAACCAAAATGCTATTTATTCATACTGTGTCTTAATTGTAGAAAGACAAGAAAAGTGAGTGGGGAATGGTAGTTGCTATTTCTGACTGAACTGAGTATGTGTGCCAGTGTAAATAAATTCTTAATTAGCAAATTAGACTAAAATTTCTTGACTTAAAGAGCACATTTTATCTCAGATCTGTTGGACTTTCACACAAGCCACCCCAGTCTCAGTAGTAGTATGTTATTTAAATCATGTTGTCTGAGTTTTGTGGTAGTGATCAGCTCTTAGTTTAAGAACAGATATAACATAGCCTGGGGCATATTCAGCATGGCCGATATGCTTCCATAGATCTATGCTTCCATAGATAGTTTTAAGACATTTAACTGAGTGGCTCTTTCAGAAAAGAGAAAGAAATAGAGAATCGTGTTGCAGTTTCCCTCTACATTCTTGTTTAGGCTCGTTGTTAATTACAACTAGTTGACACTTTTAGACTTATTTTTAAAATAGATATTATCATCTAAATGACATTCCAAATAAATACTTCTAAATATTAAGCCAAAAATAAAATAGTGTGAACTGTGAATAAAAGTATAAACATGAAGTATTAGTAGAGACAGGAAATGCGGATGTCCCTTCAACATGGAGAATTGCCATCCTTAGAGACTAGATTTTGAATTCTCTAATGCAATCAAAGGTGAATTGTAGGTAAAGAGCATTAGTGTAGCAAATTCAAGATGCAGTAATAAACTTCAGTAGTGATGGACTAAAGCCATCATACTCTTCATCACTCACTGTTTATATGGTCCTAAGAAAAGGACTGTTCTAGAGAGTAACCCAGTTGAACTTTGGAGGACGACAGCTATTCCGTGTGCAAGATTATTTTAAAATTCCATAGTTTGAAAAGTAATTTTTCACTAGATGGTGATAACTAGTCACTTCATTAAAAATTAAAATAAAATAATTGAAAATAGTTTCGGAATGACTTTTTCCCCCATTTCTCTTAACTATATTTGTGTGGCTTGGCTTCAAGTTTGTTGTCGCAGCCTGTTTTGGATCCCCGCCTCCTTGATCTGTCATCTTCAAACAACAAAAAAACAGTGAACTGGCTGAACAGTAGTAGATATGACTGTATAAATGTACTTATTTTGGGTACATTTCTGTTGGAATGATGTTATAAATGAATATATGCTTGGGTTTATTTTTTTTTACCATGTTTTACATTTAGTTTATAACTGTGTTGTGAATTGAACAGCTGTATTCTGTTCCTTGCAGTCATTTTTAACATCCAGCCTTTAAATGAATGGAAGTCATCTGTGTAGGTCTCTTGTGACTGAGTGATGTATTCTGTTTTGCCGTGGTAGTTTCCACACAGTCGCTCTTGTTCTTAAATATGTTCATTTTCTATAGTACTTTTCACCCCTGTATGTATGTACAGGAATCACTTCACCCACCACCGAATTGCAGCCACTACTGAGGTGGAACGCAGCCACTGTTTAACAGCGCACTTTCCCCTAGGTGCTGCCAGCTGCAGAAGACATTGTACATGGGCCTGTACAGAAGGTATTTCTCCACTGTGCCATCTGCAGAGTGACACTGACTAGGAGTACCACATAGACTGTAAGTTTCTTGTGTACCCACCATAGCCTGGAAAACTCAGTAAGAGGCTGATAGATAGCTCTGGAGGTCAGGTAAACGTACTGCTTCTCTCCCTGGTTCTAAATGTGATTTGTGATCGGTACCAAGTTGGATACTTCATAGACGGATGGACCTACTCTTTGGAAATTAGTTTATTATGAAAACCAAGAGGAACTAAAATATTTTTTGTGAATTGTACACAAACTGGAATTTAAAGGAACCACGTTGTGTTCAGGTTTTGGAGTAGCCAGAGCATCCATAAGCAGTAGAGCCATATGGTTAAGGTTGGCTGTCCATGTTCCAGCAGAAGCCGCCCCTTGGCCTTGCTAGCAGAGGCCAGCAGGTTAGTGCTAATGCTGCCTCTAGCAAGAGTTTTGAAGGAAAGCCAGCATGTGATGAACTTAGTTGGCTTCTTTAATTTGGAAACGCCAAATTGGAATTTAAAAAGTACATTTTGAATCCAGGCATGGGAGAAAGTAAACAGTTAAATAATAAAACACAATATACTATGGTCTCTGTCTCCCATTTATTTAATGGATTTTTGTTGATTGAAAATCTTTTTACTTTTATTATATAAACATCATTAAGAAATTTTTGTTTGTATTTTTATACTATCTGTGTAGATGGTTTCATTTTGCTATTTTAGAATTATTTTAAGATCAGTGGTATGATATGCTGTTTGTTTAGTTTTATTTATTTAGTTTCGATGAGCCTCTTGACATTTCTACGTCAAAAAATGTAGGGCTCCTTTATCTTCCTAGAGTCTTAATCACAAATCACATATTGTCATTTGGTTTAGATTAGTATCCATTATGAACTGTAAATTGAAGATACTTATATACACATCTGTGTCTATAGGTTCTTCCTCAAACATGATTGAGGTTAATTTCAAAACAGCTTACTTATTTACTTCTATAAGGAAGGAGATGGAAAAGAGGTTTTTCTAGAGACCCCTTGAATCTTCTGAACACAGGTAGAATTCCCCGTATTCAAAATGGTATTTCATATTATGTTTTTATATGAATTTCTTCTAGTTAGAATATTGTCTGTGATGGTTAACAGCTGAGTGTTGTGGGTGTAGTCTTAGGAAGATAGTGGGTTTCCTCTAGAGGCTCTCTACTACTTTTGATTTTGTAGTAGAAAATTTGGAAATGAAGTGGTTTTTTTTTTTTAAGTATGTTTATTGCAATTCTTAAAAGGTTTTAAAAATCAAATGAATTAGAAAAGCAAACTTGACTTATATTCAGAGTAAAATTTTATTTAAACATACATTTTAATTTGTTCCATTACTTGTAGACTTAAGACTTAATAAAATGCCAACTGAACGTAATGGTTTTAAAGTATAGTATAGATGCATCATAGTTTGTCTTTCTAGCAAGAAGACATTACCAGTTTTTTTAAAATCATTATCACTTTTGCATGTTTTCAAAACAGGTAAATTTTAACTGCAGCTCACTGTTTCTTTTTATTAACTCTTGGAGGAATAGATATGTTTCATATATTATATTGAGTTTTTAAAAGTCATCAGTTGTAATTGTTACATGACTGAGTGTGTTTAGAATTATTCAGAGTTCCTGTTTTATACTTAGTCTGTGGCAATGCAAGTTTGACTGCTCACTAGGTTAAATTTGTGGCCATTTGACTCTGCAGTTTTGATTGAGACTTTAGGTAGAAATGCACTGAATTCATGGCTGTGTTCCTTGAACTCAATGCAGATTCCCTGTTTGTGAAGTCTCAGCAAACTGTGAGTTTGGAGCATTTGTTCAGGTTCTTAGAAGTTATTGTCATACAGTAGAGTAAATGCAGACTGTCTCTGTATGAGAATTGGTTCCTCCATTTGACTTTGAACAACTAGAACTGTGGTTGCAATTATTAAATTAACACACACTTCATTGTTTGAGAATTCAGAAATAAATATTAGCATGAGAATAATTAAACCTTAGTGAATATGCAAGTTTTTACTCTGCGTATAATTTTCAATTTGCAATAAGAAAAGTCAGTGTATAAATTAAATTTTAACTCCTTAAATGATAGGTACTCAGACACCTGTCAGTAATGGTCTAGCAACTCCTCGCTTTCATAGGGGAACTTAAAAAGTAATTAGGACTGGGGTGATTCTGATGAAAAAGTAGGGCCAAGTAGAAAATTTTGCAAGGTAGATTTTATGTACCTTAAATTATTTTAAAATCAATTCTAAAGAGTTCTACAGTTTTGAATTTTTAAATGTTATCCACAGATTGTAGAGAATCTTTTGATTTAGAAATACTTTTTACATTATCCAAAACAGTTGTTAAAAAATACAGTATGTTTTAACATCAGGTATTAAAAATAATAAAACAATTATTGTATTCAATCAGTAGGTGAAACATTTCAGGTAGTTTATTTACCAGAGTCACAGAGAGATGAGTTTTGGTCCATAGCTCTATATAGACAGATAATTTTATAGTTCATACTAAATGGCCAGGATAGGATATGGCTATCATATCCTATTTTTATTATCCAAAAGGTAATTTATTTTCAGAAGAATAATATGTGCAATTAGAATTTAGATATCTTAGGAATAAATCTTAAAATTTTTTGTTTGTTTGAGTCCAGATAGTTTTAAGTGACTCAAGGGAAATAAAATTATATTTGACTTCCCCAGTCTTTGAAATTCTTATATTATGTATCAACTAATTTCTGGGTTTTTTTGTAAATGTAGAATTTTAAGTATATATATCATCAGTCTGAAATGTTTAATGTGTTCTCATAAAAAGCCACTGATGCCACAAGCCTGCTTATAATACTGAATTAGCAAACATTTATCGTTTTCTTAAGGATAAAACTAGCCATGTGTCCTGTTGATAATTGTGTGTAGATGTATGTATTTGTGTGTGTATCAGCTTTCTAATGTATTTTGTAGTGCAATCTGGAATCCCAACTGTCATATGTAGCGACTTAATCAAGTGTAAATTGCTTAACAAGTTTAAGGTTTTTGTTTTGTTTTGTTTTGACTGTTAATTGACTATCATTGCACCTACCTCACAGGGTTGTTGTGGGGAAAATAATAAACATACTTGAAAGAGTGCTTAACATCTGCTACAAGTGCAGTATCTGAAAACCATGTGTTACTAAAGCCTTCAAGTCTCCCAACTCCATTGTGTGCAAGATGAAATCTAAGTGCCTGTCACAGTGTGTGATCTGACCCTCCCTAGGTCCTCAACTGATTCTTTCTTTGTTTCCAGACTTGTGGTATTGTTGAAGTTTTAGTAGTTACTCAAAACACAAAAACTGTGTGTGTGTGTGTGTGTGTGTGTGTGTGTGTGTGTGTGTTGTTTTAGACCTTTGTCCATTTTGTCCATCTGAACCACTAAACCAATGTCCGCTGTGCTGCCAACTCACACCTATTCTTCACTGTGGCTTTCTTCTGCAATAAGATGTCTCCTAGCCCCTCCTCCTCCCATGTTTGTTGTATAGCTAACCCCACTGCATGAAACTGGGCTTCTTCCTAGATTTTTATTAGCATATGTAATTCTTCTATGATTATTGTACATTTATTGCAAAGCAACTTTGCTGTTTCTGTACTTATATTCCCAGCTACATAGAACCACATGAGGGTTCTGGTTATGTACTAAGTCAGTTATGTAACTAACCAAATAAAGAAATGGAGTCCCCAAGGGTTTAAACTTCTGATGCCTTATTCTTTACTGTCATTGTGCTTGCAGTTCCATTGTGATGATGTTTTCTGTCTTGATAAAATCCTGTTCATGATTTTCATCTCACTTCCTTTACTGTCTATTGGCCCTGCTTTTGGCATTCTCTGGTAGAAGTAAGAATTGTATGTGGTACAGGTGTGTAGAAATCTACATCAATTTTCCTCTGTCTTCTTTAGCTTCATCACCCTTGATTTGGTCAATTTCTTTCCTTCATTGCTATGTTCATTGGTCTCTAATATTCCTCTGACATTTATTCTTGGATTACCTCATTTCATTGGCAATCATCAATGTAAGGTTTTATGCAGGGGCTTCAATACTAAGTTATTAGTAACTTTTCTTAAATTACTCCTTTAAAACTTCATCCATGTGTGTAATGCATTGCCCTTGTTCTCACTCCTTAGCTCCTCATCACCATTCTGCCCCATCCCCTTCCTCCCCACAGCTCTCTTGCCTGTTGTAACATACTGAGGTTGATCAGAATGTAATTTATATTTGTATGATGATGTTTAGCTGTCTTGCTACATTGTCCAGGCCAGTCCCACACTCTAGGGCTCAATCCATCTCATTCTGCTACGTGATGTTTATAACATTGTAAACATTTTTCTTGTTTGCTCCACCAAATTATAAAAAGCCTCTTCATTTCCAAGGCTACATCCCAAACTCATGATTTTACATTTTCATTTTCTACCCATCTCTCCCTCTCTTTTCCTCCCTCTCTTCTCTCTCCCTTCTCCACTCTCTCCCTCTTTTTCTCCTCTTAGCTCTTCTCCACTCTGTCCTTTTCTTTCTAACTTTCCCTACCCCTAATTGATTGCCAGCCTCTCATTGTCCTACCTTAGGATGTGAAACAAACCGAATTTCCTTTTTATTTTTCAATGTATAAGCTCATGTCTGAAAATATGTACTTAACGTTTGTGAATGGCGAGCTAAAGGTTGCCTGTGCTCTTACTATATGATGCCTAGCCCCCTTACTTCTAGTCATTGGAGCATCATATTCTGAGCTTTGAGCCATGGCTGTACAGAAAATTCCTCATCAGCATCCAGTTCCAATCACTCCCCTGACTGAGGCCATCACAGGCTCCTTGACATCTTCTTCCTGTCCTTTCTCTCTGTCGGTCCATGCCATCCCTATGGTAGTGTGTCACCAGAATGCCCTTGATCCTTTATTCCTAAATACCTAAATACCTTAGTGGTCTTCATTGCTCTTGCCTTGCACAATGAATTTTTCTCTCTGCTGTGGTCTTAGGACCAAATTATTACATAATCTACATAATATACATAATATACATAATCAGTAGTTATGTCCTTCCTCATGACAAAATTTTTGACACAGCCAATTGCTTATTGGTGAATCCTTCACTGCCTAGGACATTTATTGGTTTGGTATATTATTTGCTGTAGTACAATGCTTTATGGAAAGCCAACATTGAAATAGTTAAATTTTGTTGCATAATTAAGAAACCACATCTGGTTTTCTTCCTTCAAAGAAAATTGATAGTCAAGAACAACTTTATGACTCCTGAATTTTTGGTTGTTTTGTTTGTTTGTTTGTTTGTTTGTTTCACCCTGGAGATGCTGCTGTGTCACCCTTTTGGAAGGTGTTACACATTCGGTTACAAGTAAAAAGAATCACAGACTATCTTTTTCTGGTATTTTTTTTTTTACTTTAAAATCCTAATTATTTCAGATTTCCTTATTAGACATGATCAGAAATTACGAAACAGTGGGCTACTGGTCAACAAGAGTACTACTTATGAGATAATAATCATTTTAGGAATTAAGCAGAATCATATTCTTTGTAGACAGAGTGCTATTTAATCAGGCTTCATTTTTATTAGTACTTCGAGTAGCTCTTAAAATAAATTATCTCAGTTGGTAATGGAGCTATAAGCTTCTGCCATTCCCAACTGATCATCGAGAGATATATTATTTAAGACAGATATTTAGACAAATCCATAAAAATAATCAAAAAATGGAAATGTCATGGTATTAGAGATCATTGATAAAATCTCTATGTGCCTTAATGTGTTTGTTTGGAAGTTTCAAGTGAGTACAAAAACCACAATAACCAGGGAAGTATTTTCTTTTAAAATTTGTATTATTTAAGTTTAAAAACTAGAACTCAATAAACTATGCCTCTGTCTTATTAGCGTGTTGTCAGAAGTGTGTTTTGAGGTGGTGGCTGTCACTTCCACCACTATTACCACTGATATTCTATTATCAGGTTGCCCTACCTTATCTGCCTGCACTTGCTGGATAGCACATAGCAAGCAGATTTTAGGCTCAGAGTCTCATGTGGAGATGGTGAGGACTTCCATGTCCTCACACATATTCCTGTGAACCTTTGCATTTCCTTTGCATTTATTTCACAGGATGAAATAAACTATAAAATATAGCAAAGTGATTTAAGAAACACTATTTTTGGGCTCCTCCCAAAACATTGAAATAATTCAAACATTCTATTTGTTTTGGTTATTTTATTTGCTTTAATAGATTTAATAAAATATTAAAATAATAAGTAAATAAGGTCAAATACTCAGTCTTTCCCTTTTAATCAGTCCTAGATACTTTCATATCCAATTTACATTACTTATACCACATACTCAGAAATTGACACTTAAAGATACTCTCTAAGCTTTAATCCAAATTTCCCCATTGTTGCTCAGTATTCTACCTGGGATGGCCGAGACAGGTTTTCTGAAGCCAAACAAGGACAGTGCTTCTCCTCTCTGCCTTTTTTTCCCGCTGCTCCTGCACCATACACTTTGTGCTCACATAGAAACGCTGCTATCTCAGATATCCTTGTATCCCTTTCTGTATCTCAGAATTTTTGAGATTCTCCTCCATCTTACTTTATTTTAATGATGGGACTTAAGAATGATGCTACCAGTAGGAGTGTGTTCTTAAAACAGTTTTCCTTTTGGAAGATAAGTATTATTTTATTTACTTTTGTGCTTTCTGTGGGTGATATTCTCATAAAAAAACTTTATAAGTTCACTTAATTAATTGTGAAGGTATTTGTTCTTGGTAAATCCAAGTTTTATAAATATTGAATAGACCTCTGGAAGGTGGTACTGTAGTTTAAAGTCAGTCACAGATTCTTCCAACTTGGTTTATCAGCAGTATTACATCCCAAAAGCATTTTAAATGAACTTAGAATAATAATCTGTTCAGAGTATTTGCATAGATATTATGAATGTGAAGGAGATTTTCCTGATGAAATTGTCAGTGTGGTCTGTGTCCTAGGCTTTGCTCTAACTTAAAAACCTGAGATGGATCACTTTATGTTTCCCTTTGCTTACCTTTTTAAAGTAGAGTTACATGCTTTTTTCAGAAAATCATTAAAGCAGAAAGGTTCTGATTGGCCTCTTGTTATGCCAGTCATTTGCTGGCTCCTCAGAGATAAAGTGATCTGGGTGAGGCCTGACTAGAGCTCTATCCAACTTGATTCCCTGTCTAGCAGAAAGAGCCAGTGGCTCTCACAGAGAGTATCTGTTCTGGACCTGTTGTTCTGAGCCTTTATTGATAGCTTAGTAACTAGCTGCTGAATCTCATTTTTTTCCTATGAAAATATATCCATAAAAAGAAATCGAATATGTTCCTACTGTTTTTAGCGTTTTATAAAATTATTTTATACCTGTTAGTGTTATGCTGAAGAAAGATAATATTCTAAATATGTTCATTAAAATAAGCATTAGTCTAATTTTATGTTTTGATTAAAGATCCTGTTTCCATTTTATTTCCTCCTCATTATTTATATATGTACTTTGTCTCTGTCTTCTCTCTACACATATGCACATGTATATATATAAATGCTCTTAATTTCGTAAATTTATTTAATACTTGTAGTTCAGCCTATTCTTTGGGAAAGGTTATGCTTCAGTTAATTTAATGTTTTCGCTTAATTAAAAATAAAATTTGATAACTATGTTTTATTTAATTTCCATATATGTTTATATTTAAAAATATATATGTTTCTTATGGCATGATATCTACCAATTGTGTGGGATTTATGAAGCTTAATATAACTTGAAGTATAATACTTGTACAATTCTATTGTTCATTTATTCACTTGTTCACTACATTTTATTTAGTAATACTAGGTACATTAGTCTGCCTGCTAAATATACAGAAACTGTATTCTCTTGTGTTACTTTAATTTTTGTGAAGAAACAGGGTTGTTGTTACAGTTATACACAGTAGTTAAACTGGCAATTTTATAGACGTAATATATTAAATAAGAACTAAATTTATAAAATAAAAAGAATTGGGGACAGTAAGAGGATTGTAAGTATGGATGTGTAAGTTAAGAAAATTAAAAATAAAACAAACATAAGAAATGTTGACCTCCCTTCTTGAGCCTCAAGAGTCTAGGCATGATTTTCATGTCGCACCAGGCCAAGTTCTTTGGTTCTAATCTCATTACTATGGAATATTATTATTGTCCTTATTTCTTTCAAGTCACAATAATTCCCAAGATAATAATAAAAAAAACATCCAACACCACTGGCCATAAACATTTCTGATTCTGTTTATTTTCTAGTTGGATTGTTGATGTTGATGTTGTTGTTGTTGTGTGTCCTGGCCTCTACACTGGAGACACTGTAGCTGCCTCTCAAAATCTTCAGTGTCTTCAGTGTGGCTGGGAGAAATGTCCTGTATTTAATGTTTTAGTTCAGTGACACCCAATTAGAGCGGCTCCTCAGAACTTCATGACACAACATCCCTCTGTATCCCTGTAGTATGCTGCTCTGTGCTGTGATCTTCACAGCATGTACATCCTACAGTTATTTCTTTGATACTTATTAGCAGTCCTTTCTCATGAAGAAAAGAACCAAGAGGATAGGAATCTGCTTTGGTGTGCTTTGTACTAAGCCATGTGAAGCTAGAATCTTATTGGGCATTGTCAGGTAATTAATGCATATTGTAGAGTAGCTTATATAATACTAACTAACCATTTATCTCTTAAGCTTGGGTTGTTGTTTTTAGGTTTTATGCCATTAGAAGACCATTCATTTTGTTAAATATTTTTTTAAATAAAATCACTTTTATGAAGTAGGATAACTATTTGTAAGTAAAAGTATTTTCATTATGCATTCTATCCTCTGAGGGCCTATATTGTTGAAAAAGAACCAACTCTTCATCTCCCAAGCAGCACTCAACTGCAGATGACTTCAGGTAGAAGTGGAACTTCATGAGCCCCTAACTTATCCATGCTGCCGTTTGGGGTGGAATGATCTTATTTAGGTCTTACATGAGTTCATGTGTTTAGTGGTCCTGACATGTCAACCAAATAAAAAGGACATGTGCTCTCTGGCTCTTAGAATCCTTCTGCCTTACTTCTGCAATGAATGTAGAGCTGAATACCCACCTTATGTATTCTATATGGGATGCCAGTTGTGGGTCTGTATTTATCTGGAAAAAGAAACCTAAGAATGTTATGAGATGCATTTATCTATATATGTATAAAGATAAAAACTTAATGTGTCGTTTATTACCTTCTTAATTTAGCAGAAGAATTCTGTTAGTGTCTCCCATGGGCCTATGATGTAGCTATCTTGGATTTTTGACCTAGTTAAAGGTATCAAGTTAGAGTTCAGTTTTATAGGCCAGCGTTTCAATCCAGTCATTAAGTGATTGGTTGATCTCAGAACATTAGTATCATTATAGATCCATTTGGCATATTTTGAGTCATTGTAGTCCATAGTATTCACAGGTATGTAAACCTGTGGAGTACATGTTTCTCCTGTTAGTGTGTATAGAACCTTCTAGCACCGTGAAAGCTATCCAGGTAGCCATCATCTTGATTTCTGCAAATTCTATGACTCAAGTATGGATGTCTTCCACAATTGGGTCTTACTCTAAAGTTCTGAAGGGCAACCATGCACATACAAGTGGTAAATGGACTTAGTAGGTTCTAGAAAAAGAACACAGGAAGTTGAGAGGAATAGAGGAAATACTGAGGAGTTGGAGGAGAGAGAATTATGGGTGGATTCAATCAAAATGCATGAGCATGTATGAAATTAATCAATTTACAATTAACAAAGACAAAAATATTTAAAGAAAGTGAAAATCATACTGTATTAAACTTGTAGTCAGCTTTCTATTTAATATTGCATTGCAACAGTATGCAGATAAATATTTTTATACTTCATAAAATTATAAAAATTTATGTTAAATATCTCATATTGGGCATTTTTGTCATATATTTTTTAGTTTCATAAATGGTTTTGTATTTTTGATAATATGACTAGCATAGGGGATTGTACCATTTAAGTTTTTTGTTTATTTGTGAAAACTACATTATCATAAATACTTAAGAATACATTTACTTATTCATAGAAATATAATTTAAAACAGCTTATATGCTGAAGAATGCAGGAATTTCTCATTAGTGTTCCTATTTTCTGATATTATCTGCAAATATAAACACTCAGCCTTCTCCCTCTGTGTTTTCATTGAAAATTTTTGACTTTATGTAGTCAGAATTATTCTTCTCCCTTTCTTTGTGCTTGAAATAACATTTTGTATGATATGGCCCAAATTTCTGCTCATTAAATTTAATTATTTCTTACAGTATTTAGGGGTAAAGATTTTTATTTTATTATTTTCCAAGTGTAGTCCAGTTGGGCCAGACTAATAACTTTTAAGTCATCTCTCTACTATAATCTAACCAGAATTTGGTGACCAGACTCTCTTGGCCACAAAATTATATTTGGATTTATTGTTAAAGTTTTACTTTGTTACCATTGTTTTGTAGTGTTTATGTAAGGTATACTCCATTTTATCACTATTTTTCAACTATTCTGTTGCATTATTATGTTTCTTAAGACCATAGTTCAGCTGTATTTTTCCTAAATATACAATTCCTGCAGGTCTGTAGTGAAATCTTATATATTAAACTTTCATGGCTACCCTTATCATATTAAGGACCAGAGACAAGAACTGAGTTTTGCCTCTCTGTCTCTCTAACCCTGACTTTGTAGAGACCAAAATCATTCCAATGATGAAAATTATGTAATATTATAGATTCTTTTAAAAAAATCATTTTAATTTTACATGTTTATCAGTTTATTTTACTCTTGAATTCTTTTTAGTGTAGCACTCTCATTGTAACATTATTAATGTGATATCTTAAAACAATACAGATTTATTCACATTAGAAGTTTGGCTAGCCAGAAGTTCAAAATCAGTTTTACTTTGGTATCATCTGGGCCACTGCTCTGTGGAAGTCCTTAAATTCTACCACCTGCTCCCTTTTCATAAGCTTCAAGTGATTTATCACTTACTTCTTGCCCACACCCCTCCCTGATACCCCTGTTATGTATGTGAGTGCTTATGTCTGTGTGAATCTCCCTCATATATGCATATGAGAGTGCATATGCGTGTGTGTGCGTGTGTGTGCGTGTGCGTGTGCGTGTGCGTGTGTGTGTGTGTGTACAGATGCATATGTCTATAAGTACATTTGGAGGTAGATGAGGACATCAGGTGTCCTGTTTTATGACTCTCCCACTTGTTCCCTTGAGACAGTGTTTCTGACTGCACTTGGATCTGGATGGGCATAAAGCAAGCGCCAGTGGTCCTTTTGTCTCCAGCCTCCATGTTGTGGTTGTGTAGTGTGGTGGTTAGAGGCCAGGTGCTGAGGACTCCATCTCAGCCCATTGGGCTTCTGCAGCCTGTCCTCTTACCCACTGAGCCATTTCCCTTGCTCCTTGAAATTTCTTGAGTCACTTCATTCTTTTATCATCACACTTGCAGATGCTCTTGACTGGCCTCCCCAGAGAAGGACTCTTGTGACTATGTGACATGATTCTATGGCACTGATAACACAGGACATCCTCTACCTTGCAGGCCCTTTCTGCATCACAGCCTCAGTTCCACTTTGGAATGAACAGCATCCCTAACTTCTAGGCATTAGCATGTAGATGACATATGAGGAAACTGTGCAGCTTCCACCACAGAGAGGAAAGCCTTGAATTATCTCATTATTACTCCTGTACTTCAATGAACTGATATATTGCTACTGCATTTAGCTCATGTTGTATACAATTAACAATGGTATTTTCTATTTTCCAATAGCATCTTCATTTTTTTGGCCAATTTTGCTGCATCTTGCATTTTTAAATACAAATGCTTAAAACACTTTACTTTCTTTCAGCCACACTTACTGTAATTTTAAGGTAGACTTATTTTTCTAATAACAGAAATACTTTTTTGTTGTATCTTTAATTGCACACTATACTTTTTTGGCACCCCCTTTTTTAATATTATGCATTTTAAAGTACTAACTCAAACTTTGATTGTGCTATATTTTTACTATAGTTTATCCATTTTAAAATTTGTTGCTAAATTTAGTTTCTTGGTATGGTTTATGATGTTTGATGCTTGTATTCATGCGTTTAAGATTAATTGGTATATCAGAGTTACATTGGCTTTCAATGAAATGAAATTGATGTCAGTCTAGTTTTTTGTTCATAAGCTGGAATAGTTTTTAAAGCATGCAAATGATCCCAGTAAAATCTGAAAATATATAAAAGCAATCTCTGCTTACATGTTACTTGAATGTCCTTATGTCACAGGCTTTCAATTTCTTGGTTATTTAATTTTTTTCGGAGTCAATGTTGATAATGCAGCTTTTGTGCTCCATTCTATCAGGCATGTTAGTGGGACACCTGTTGAATGCTTGTTGTGTGTTAAGCATTGTGTTGGATGTTCTGCATACAGAAGAGAAGATGCAGGGCTATTTAACCTCACCTCATGCATTAAGAAGACAGAAGTCCATGTTTGTAGTGGGTAACAGAAAAATCTGTCAGGAATACAGAATGCAAAGTCAGAAGAATAAAAGTGATTTAGCCTCTGAGGAACTGGTACAATGGTGAAGAATTCTTATGCCTGAAGTTTAGGTCTTCATTGAGAAGAATAATGAATAGGATATAGAAGCTCCAGTATGGATTTTTGCCAAGTATGTAACTGTGGTTGATAAGGTGATGGCCACTGATTCACGTGTTAGAAAGTTTATTAGCCTGTCAGCACCCCCCAGAAGACTACAGTAAGCAGTGGAATGGTTAACACTGGAAGAAGGTAAACACCTCATTGTTGTAAACTTGGCTGCAAACAAAGGTAGAACTGAAGAAAATAGTTGTATTTTTTAAATGTTGAGCTGTGTGTAGTACTATATTCCTTTCATATGAACATCAGGAGTTTTGAAAATAGGAGCTCAAGAGTCCCAATTCAGGCCAGGCTATATTAGAAGCCAATCTCGGAACAAAAACAAAACAATGATAAAAAAAAAAAAAGTGGGGGAGACAGAAAACCACATGTTGCCAAAGACTGTTTACTCCATGGGAAATCTATTTACTGGTCATATGCTGTGATTAATCTGGAGTTGTGGAGAACTTCAAGTGTACTTGGAGTTGATGAAAATGTCTTTCTTTTTTACATTTATTATTGGTATTTGAGATTTTCTAACATAGTATATTTACATCATTTCCATCCTGTACTCTTCCCTAACCCAATTCTTCCATGTACCCAACTCCTTTTCTACTTCATGACATAATTAATTATAGTTACACACACACACACACACACACACACACACACACACTGTTGAATCCACTTAGTATTGCTAATATTATATGTCTGTTTAGAGCTGATCACACTTGGGATTGGATAACATTTCTGTTGGCACATCCCTGGAGAAGGGTGAGTATCTTATTTTTATTATCACGTGATTCCCTATAGCTCTTCATCTAGGAGTGGAATTTTGTGAGATCACCTCATCAATGCTGGGGTATCAACTTGTGCTGTCCTTGAGCAAGGCTTTATGTGACCATATTTTCTAGATTTCATGGGTACAGCCTCCTGTCCTACATAGAAGACACCATGTCCCAGAAAAGGTCCTCTCACAGTCTATACACCTCTCTGATATTTTCTGAGCATTAAGTATAAGGTTGTGTTACAGATCCATCACCTTCATAGTCAGTTCTCTGCATTTTGATTAGTTATCAGTTGCTATTGTTGTCTCCATTTTCTGTAAAAAGGAACTTGGTGTGAGAACTACATTTATCACTTATAAGAAAATATATAATTTACTTAGGAAATATGCTGTTTTAAGTGATGGTAATACGTTCACTTCTGGTGTCAAGAACCTCACCAGCCAGGTAGTTGGCTAGGTTTATACTAGGCATCAATTCTTTCCTACTGAGCAGGCCAGTTAAACGGCTGTTGGTTACTTCTGAGATATAAGTGCCACTATAATACCTTTGGGGATATCTTGCTAGGTCAACTGGATAGGACTTTTAATTGCTCTTCTCCCCCGGTAGCTACATAGCACCTTCAACTTTTGAAGAGCTAGGCCCTAAGTAAGAGGATTCCAGGTCAGTTTCAGTTTGATTCCTTCAAACCCTGTATACAAAGTGTGTGGGAGCCTCAAAAATAGATTCTTACCTTCAGTTTCTGGGAGACAACCAAGGAAAATGCAGTGTCTTGTATTATTTTGGAAGTCTCTTAAACTCCCCTGATAACCATCTGGAAAGGATGATTCTCATGCCTGGCACTTGGCTTTGTTAGATAATCTATGTCTTTTGGGGGGAATCATTATAATCCAAAGTGTCAGAATTTAAGTCATTTGTATATGTATACACATTCATATATAGTATATTATATAGTATATAGATTTTTAAGTAAACATAAAACATTGTTTACTCTCCCTTAATTTTCTTAATCCCTCCTTGCTCATTCCTGTTGCAGGTATCACTGTGCTGCTGCCACTGTGGACCCTATGTATTCTTGTCTGGATTTAATCATGTATTATGTAGCCTTTTTATCTGACTTCTTTTGGTCCACATATTCGTGAGAGTTAGTCCTAATTTTGTAAATTAGGACTTTTTGTTATTGATAATAGGCATCATCTAGTTTTATAGTTCATGCAATTGTATTAACAATGCCTTCCTAGTTATTTGGTTATTATCATTAAAATAATTGTAATACTTGCATACTGCTGCAAAGTTAAGCTGTTATTTCTCTTAGGTGAATACTTAGTAACATAGTATCTGGGTCATGTGAAATACTGCACTCTTATAAAAGACAATCATTATTTTTCATAAAAGTTGGTGAATTTTACTTTTCTACTGTCAATTCATGAGTATTTCAGTGGGCCCATATCCTCTACAGGTCTTGTTGATGTCAGCCTTTTAAAAATTGTGCTCCTAATTGGGATGTGATATTCAGGTTTTAAGTTTGTTTTTAAAATAATTTTTTGTGTATTTGTTGGACATTGCCTTGTTTACTATTGTCAACCGATTTGTGAAACCTTGCACATATTTACTCAGGTTCATTTTCCTGTTTTTAAGGTGGTAGATTTGTTCATACACTACTGACGTGGCTTTTTAGTATGTATGTGTTTTGTATATGTGCCATTTCCACAAGCAGAACATTTTGATTATTTTTGTAATGTCTGGCTTACACCACTTTCATTGTATTTCTTTGTTCTCATGACTTAAGATACTTTTATAAGTGAGAAGTTTTCTCATAGATATTCTAAGTCTTACTTTTTAGGACATATCAGTAATTCAAGTTAATTGTTGTGTTTTATAGGAAAACAAACTTATTAACATATTTGTTTAATTAAGAGGGGTTTTTAAAAGTCCATTTGAAAGATTTCTAATGCAGAGAAAGGAAGAGACTGGTTGCTTTAGGTTTGGTTTTGGTTGAAGTACATACAGCAGATGAATTTTTTTCTTTTTTTCCCTTTTTATTGGATATTTTATTTAGTTACAATACAGATGTCATCCCTATCTTTCCCCATAATTTTTTCTTTTTTTATAAGATAACAAACTTTGCATCGGCAATAGCCTTTTCCGGTACGTGTTATCCACATAGTCCAGGGACAGTGTGCACCTATTAATTCCCATTATAGTATTGCAGCACACAAAATACTTAGTGACAGTCGGTGCTGGTTTAGTTCCCTGCCAGTTTAGGGTACATGCTTTGATGAATTGTAGAAAAGGTAATGCATGAAATAGCGCTAATGTCTTTGATGTTGCTATTTCCAACTCTTACCTTTTGACACACTCAACAAAAGGCAACTAAGTCATTAACAGGTTCTAAAAATGATGCTAGGTAAGTCTTTTAAAAGTATTTTACCTGCTGTTTCTGTTCTGTGGACACCTGTGAGTGTCTTTTAGAACATCAACAGTTACCATAGAATAAGCAGTGGTGGAGCTACCATAAATTTTGTTTCAATCTTTCCCCCAGAGATCACTGTTAAAGGCTTTATGTTTGCCTTCAGATAGTTCAGTGTGTTTAGCTAATGTCTACTGGCAATACACGCTCACATACTTATCTATTTGTAAGGGTTGAGTGGCTTGGTATAGGATGTTTAGGATAGTATCTGATAAATACTGCAAAGTTAATGCCATTTTTGTTTTTACTGCTTTGGTTTAGATAAAAGTAGTTTGTTACGTACCTACACACCAAAGAGCTAAAGATGTCTGCTCCATTTAAAAGTATGACATGGAAACAAAGCAAGTGATGGACAACATTGTGATTTATACATTATCCCTACATTGAGGAGTCGATCTTAGACCACAGAAATCCGCCTTATGCTCAGTAGCTTAATCATGGGAAGGGGTAAAGTTGAAGCAATGTGAACCAGGAAGCTTCATACTTCTTTAGAACTAAACGACCACACAAAATTGTCTCATGGATTCCTTCTATCTTGTCATGTTCTAGAAGGACAATGAAGTATTCAGCAATGATACAGATTAGCTGAATGTAGTGACAAACACTGCCCATGCTGTCTGTGCATACAAGCTCATAGTATATGGTGTCATGATGGTGCCTTGCCCTTTCAAAACTCTACATAACATGTATTGTGTCCTGCCTTTTTACTTGTGTGTGTGTGAGTGTGTGTGTGAGTGTGTGTGTGTGTCTGTATGTGTGCTGAAAGAGCATCTCGTGTTATTCCACTGATTAGCCCTGAATTTATAGTCTTCCTATCTGAGCTTGCCTAATGATAAGATTACTAGTGTACAAACCTAGACTTGGCTCTATGAAATAACAATTGTTATGAGCATATGACTACACAAGATACTCGACTTAAATGTATTTTCATATCTGGGGACAAACATGTCTTCTACTCAGCAGGCCAGATGCATTTGGAAGATAATTCTCAAACTTGTTTTTAAATTTACATATTTACCTCAAGCAGTGTGTCTCCTCTTAGTCCCTGCATCACTAAGACCTTCTCCCCTTCTCCTTTGAAACGGTTGGCCCCCCGAGGGTCAAGTTTCTTCAGGGTAGGCCCGTCCTCTCACTGAGGCCAGACAAGGCAGCCCTGTTGGAGAGGGATACCACAGTCAGGCTACAGGTTTAAGGATTTGTTCATGGGCCCACATGGAGACTAGATAGAACTAAAAAATGTCATCCTGATATCTGAGGTAACCCAAACCTATAAAGACATGCATGGTATGTACTCACTGATAAGTGGGTATTAACCATCGAGTACTGAATACCCATGATACATCCCACAGAGCCAAAGAAGCTAATCATGAATGAAGGCCCAAATAAGGGTGCTTGAATCAGACTTAGAAAGGGGAACAAAATAGTCACAGGAGGCAGAGTGAGGGAAGGAAGTAGATGGGAGAGGGGAGGAGGCATGGGAATGGGAGCACAGGATCAAGTGTATGGAGAGTCAAAAGAGAGACCCAGCGGGCCAGGATGGAAATTTGCAGCTGCCGCTGTGGTAGGGTGGTAGGAATAATCCTTAGGAAATCCCAGAGACCTGAGATGGGGGAAGAATTTCAGGAGTCAATGCTGGTGACCTCACCTAAGATGCCTAACAGTGGGGCCATGGAATCTGAAGAAGCCACCTCCTGTAACTTGTCAGGGTTCCAGTAGAGGGATAAGAATACCAACACACCCACAAAACTTTTGACGCAAAATTTGTCCTGTCTAAAAGACATGTAAGGGCAGTGATGGAGCAGAGACTGAAGGAATAGCCAAGCAATGACTACCCCAACTTGAGACCCACCCCATGGGCAAGTACTATTCCCTGACACTATTAATGATACTCTGTTATGCTTGCAGACAGGAGCCTAGCATAACAGTCCTCTGAGAGGTTCTACCCAGCAGCTGACTGAAACTGGTACAGATACCCATAGACAAACATTGGAAGGAGGTCAGGGTCCCTTATGGAAGAGTTAATGGAAGGATTAAAGGCACTGAAGGGAATGGGAACCACACAGAAAAACCAAGAGAGTCAACTAGTCTCAAATTCTTAAGCCAGAGCAAAGTGAATTTATCCCTAGGCCAAGCCTAGCAGGAGACTTCAGCCTGTCATAAGGGAATACAGAGCCAGTTCTTTCATCATTTGGGCTGGAAAGTTTGAATAACTAAAAAAAAAAAAAAAAAAAACCAAAAAAAAAAAAAAAAAAAAAAAACCAAAAAAATAGATTTATTAAAATAACTTGGGTAAGGATTTAAGGACTTAATGAGTGCCCTGAAGATACATGTGTGCATGTGTGTGTGTAATTATTCCTCAAATTAGCAGATTGTGAAAGAATCAGGTTGGCGTTTCCCTACCCTAGTACCAATTCTTGGGCTCTCTTGTGCTTGGAATGTTTGGAAACCTACATTTCCAGGAGTAGATAGGAAAGGAAATAATCTGAGAAAAAAATTCTGTGCTTTGGATCTTTTAAAGCAAGACTGACTTCCCTGGTTTTTTTTTTGTTTGTTTGTTTTTGTTGTTGTTGTTGTTGTTTTGTTTTGTTTTTTTAATAGACTTCATATCCAAATATTTGTTTAGGTGGAAGGTGACCATTTGAAGACCTGGCACACTGGGAATGCAAAACTGCTTTATGGAGTATGTTCCATGGAAGCAGAGCCTTCCTTGGTCATCTTTCCTCTTTTTCATATGGGTGCCTATTCTAGATTGTATTAGCCGTTCCTCTCCAAGGACATTGTGGGACATGGAAGGTCCAGCATGTGTCTCTGCTGTTGGGTCATTTTGCCCCCAAAGCAGAATAATTATCTAATAAAATATATTGGAGAATATATATAAATAATAGAGCATCAGACAATCTTTGAAAAGGATTGTGTAAATGTACTTTGTCGATGAACTACGAAAAGACACCTTTCCACGTATCCTATTAAAGGGGTCAGAGTGCTAGTTGTATTCTTAAGATGAAGGAAAGGGGCTGTGTTCTCTTTAGCACTGGGTAGGACTGAGGTTGTTTGCAGAGGTTTTTCAGGATAGCTCTTCGGTGTTTCTCCTGGTTACAGGGCATTAATGTTCCTTTAATATTGTATTTGGTGTGTGATTACCTGCAATGTTTTGTGCTTTGGAGTGATGTGTTACCTAAAAACTGCAATATTGCAGGTTACCTGAAGATAGCAAGACTTAAAAATAAAGTAGTGACACCTTATTGTGAGTTATTAGTTCCTTGTTTCTAAAATCCAAGCAACATTTATATAGGCAATTTCAACACTTATGCTGTTTTCAGATAAAATCCAACTGGTTACAAAACCAGCAAGAGTCACTGTTGTGCATGAATGAATGGATGTATGTATGTTCTAATATTTAGGATGTAGTGACACCAGTAACATTATTTTTTATTGTTGAGAATTTTGTAAGACAAGTCTACTAAATCTGAAATAAGAGCTATTCAAAAAACAGTCTTAACAAAGTCTAAAAATTAAGTCTGACTAGGTCAAGCTGACTCCTCAGAAATGAACTTTCTGCAAAAACAAATCCCTATATATTTTATGGGTATCATAATTTAGAAGCAAAGGAACTAGGTATCTTCAGTATACAAAAATCAACAAAAATGCACTAGGTATGCAAAGAATGGTGTAAAATATGTTATATTATAATTAAGGTAATAAAACCCAGATATGGTATAGATGCCAGAATACGTACATAGTAACTCCAAAGATATTACAAATTGATTCCAACACGCAAAAAGTTGAAATATAGTTTATTTTAACCAAGAAATGCAAACTATAGAAATATGTAGATGTGGCAATTTTAAATTAAAATTAGTATAATCTAAATAAACATTCTAATATATCCTGAATAAACCGCAGATTAGACATTGATAAGTTAGTAAAACCCGATCACAATAGAGCCAGATTATTCACCAAAGTACCATAAGTTGTGGCAAGTCATCAAGTCATCTAATTTGTATCTGGTAGGACAGGTCAGAGGAAGACCGAAAGGAGTCTGAGCAGTGGGAATGAAGTAGAAAATCTGAGCCTCACCTCTGTGTGGGTGATTGACTGGGGAGGGTCATGGTGAGACTATGAAAGGATGGATGTACTTGGGTAGATCTCCACATTATACACACTGTAAGTCTCCTTGAACTGCAATGCCCAAGGATGTGCTTATACTCGCATTATCTCAACAACAGAGAGAAAAATCTCTAAATAGTGGAAATACTTTTTCATAGATAAAGGCGTATTTCCTCTAATTGTATAATTTTCTAATTTTAAAAAGCAGGCCAATAAGGTGGGATTTTTGTTGTTGCTGTTTTTATTGTTGTTGTTATTGTGTTTTTTTTTTTAACTTTTAAGCATGACCTAAAGTGTTAATGCATGTTACTAAGCAATACTAACTTTAAAATTACAAGTGACTTAATGCTCAGGAAACCAACTGACCCAAATTCCTTATCCTTTTGGAATTTCCCAAGTGATTAAAAACAGAAATCTGTTAGTCATCAGCAAACTCCACCCAATTTACAGAGCTAAAATAATCTATTCCATATTGAAGTGGTCTCAAACATGAGTCATGTTTATTTAACGTATTTGTTGTTATATACCCAAGTAAAATTGGCAGCAATTTAATGGAACTTTTATTACCATTTGGGGGTAGTAACACTGAACGCATAACATTAGAGAGCTCAGTGAGCGGGGCTGGGAAGAGCTGGTCATTGAACCTAGGTCCAGGACATGCTAGGTAAGTTCTTTGCTACGAGCTGCAGTCCAGCCTGTTGACTTTTAAGTTGAGATAGAGTCTTTCTCAGCTGCAGAGGCCGGTATTCACTTTCTGATCCTGCTGCCTTGGGCCGTTGTGCAACTGCAATCATAAGCATGAACCACTGTACCAACAAAAAGCAGCTTTTAAATATGTTTGTGCTCTAAAACCACTGATTTAATTATATAATATTTCAAGTATATAATGCAATATAAATGAAAACTACCAAATGGAAGTAATTTCATCTTAAAATTGAAAGCATTTTAATATTTTAATTTTAGAATCTCAAATATAGTACTTTGTACAATCATCCATTCAATGTTTATACAAATGGATGTGCAAACATTGTACATCCATTCAATAACAATTTGAAAATAGAACCTTTTGCCCCTCAAGACAACTATAACAAAATTTTGTAAGTACATTAATTTTTTTCCTTGGTTAAACAGTACAGAAAGAAAATACTGAAGAATCAATGTTCAAGGCACTTTAGAGGCAAAAGGCCAAAAAGTCTTTTAAATAGAATGCAATGAATTTCTAAAGAGAGCTTCAGACTAAGCAAATATTAGAGATTACCCAGTGAATAAATATACACACATACATATACAGACACACACACACAAACACACACACACACAAATACACACAAATAAATTCTAATTTTTAAATAATCTGTCTAAATGTAGCATATAAAAAAATAAGAATATCCCACAAGCAATGTAAAGATGGGCTTGAAATTCAGTTTAATACCAAGAAAAAAATAGTAGAGGCACAAATGCTGGTCTTCCAGCTGATGTTGCTCCAAACCTAAAGCTGTACAGGTGCAGCATAAATCCTTTGTGGTGCAATCATCCCTGTACATCACCTCTTGATCCATGAAAATCTTGGTAACACTGAAATAATGTGGCAGTATTCACTGCACCATGGCATTGCACTTCTTTGGTATTACTGGCACATAGTAATCATATCAAAACAAAAAAAAGACCATGAATGTAAGTGAACATCATTTTGGTTGGTTCTAATGTGGCATGAAGTACAAATGGTTTTCTAATAGGAAAATGGCACAGCATCATCTCACTCTGTGGCAGCAGGTTGACTTTGAAGAAAGCATCAGTATCAGTAGGTTGTGCATCATTACACTGCACCAAATACGTAAGAAACCAATGGCCATAACAATAGGAGTGGACTGTCCCATCATTATCTGAGGACTCAGTAGGTAAGAATACTTTTTTTGTAGACTTGAGGACCTGAGGTCAAGTCCTGAGCTCCCATGTAAAAAGTCTGACATGGCCAGCTGAATGTGTAAACCCCAGATTTTTGTGATGGAAACAAGCAGATTTTAAGATCTCTGTGGCTGGCAAGCCTGAGAAATGGTGAAAACTTCTTCACTGTACCTATCATCAAAATAATGTAGAAGTGGGTGAGGGAAGAAGACCCTGAATGTTCTGTGGCCTTTGCATAGATGTGCATGGACACACACAAACACACACACACACACACACACACACACGATGTAGCAAATATACAACACAAATTGTTTGAAGTAAATTTGTTTTGGTTGAAGATTTAAATGTTTAAAATTGGTGGTTAATTGTTATACTCTAATTAACAGGTACTATGAATATATTCTAGTCCTTTGTAGTCTCAAACAGATATCAATTGGAAATTCCACTGACTTTTATAAACTTGACCTTGCAAGTTTTTGTCAGAAAAGATGAAGAGGATGATGATTTTCTGTACCATACAGCTTAGCCTTGTTTTTTTTTTCCAATTTTTTATTGGATATTTTATTTATTTACATTTCAAATGTTATTCCCTTTCCTGGTTTCCCCTCTAGAAATCCCCTATCCTATCCTCCCTCCCCTGCATCTATGAGGGTGTTCACCCACCCGCCTACCCACTCCCACCTCCCTACTCTGGCATTCCCTTATATTGGGGCATGGAGCCGTCCCAGGACCAAGGGCCTCTCCTCCCATTGATGTCTTTCTTTGTTGGTTGTTGTTGTTTGTCTCAAGTCAAGATGGAAATTATTCTAAACATACACAAAGGCAGTGTGACTCAGCCAAGTGGCCCATGCTAAATGTCTAAGCAATTACATTTTTCCCTAGAGCTGATAATATTGTCAGTGACTTCCAGATTATGAGGCAAAACAGTATCTCAGACCATCTAAACTTTAGGGAGTCTCAGACATCTGTCAGCTCTGAGGATATCTTCATTTTTCAAAGCCCCTTCACTCAGTTGAGGCGGGTCCTATGGAACTTGTTTTGCCAGTGTTCAATCTGTACTGGTTCTTCATTCTTGCTTCTGTTACTTTATCTTTTTCTGATGCTTTAGCATAGATATGAACTGCCTAACATTATTCAGCCTGATGCCACATCATTTGACATCAAGTGCAAGCTCCTCTGTGCCTCCTCTCTACACATATATATTCTGAGTATATACTGTTACCTTTTAATGCCCATCTTCTGCAACCACAGACCATCTTTAGTGGACATCTCACCTGCTGTGGACACACTCCCCTCTCCTGATGATCAAATGTCTCTCAGGAGCCTTAAGAACCAGAGTTTAGTTCACAATCATGTATTTAGTTGATTGTCAACTTAGAGCTTACTTGCTCTAGTTTTTATTTCTAAAATTCAACATATAATTATATTCAATGTTAACAGACTCTTTTTTTAAACATTTGAAGACAGTAATTTTATGTGGAAACACGAATATTCATTTGAGTTGAAATAATACAATCTAAAGGTAAAGTTTTGTGTATGTTTACCCTTTTTAATTATTAACAAAAATTATTTCAGATTGAAATCTAAATGTTTATTTATGAAGAAACTCTAAATATCTATTTAACATTAAGGTTTATAATTTACTAGTCTCATTTTACACTTGAAAAATTATCAGTAGAGAGTTATTTTCAGATAAAATTTTAAAATAAGATTTCTACTTTTTATACCAGTGTGTTTACAAAAGCAAGAAATATAGAGAAACTTAAAATGACAAGCCATGGCATAGAAATTACTGAAGAAATGCCTATTAATAGCAGACGATGGTATAAAATTAGCTGACACCTATGATATACTTTATTAAATATATAGGCAATGCATTTCTTTTAAAATATGTTTGTCAGGACTGACAAATAGCAGAAAGAAAACAAATATACATATGCATGTGCCCAACACACATAGAGCATACACTTTACAGACTTAAAATGCTTTTTTCATAGTGTAACATAATAATGATAACTGTAGTTATTTCAAGTACATTTATAGAAATTTTTCAACATTGAAAATGTTGAATGGAAAATAAAAATCAATTAGTATGCTTATAAAAATATATAGAGTTTTATCTGCTTGATTTATTATTAATGGGGGGTTCTGTTTTTGCTTTTTTCTAGAATTTTTTGTTCCTGTAGGAAATTACTGGATATTTTTCCCTATGCTTCAGTTTCTATCTTAACCTGAATAATTCCTATCAACCAAAATTGTCATTTGTTGCTGAGAATTAAAGCTGTTAGTAGGATTCTTATCTTATCTCAACAGCATTTTAACCACTTCATCCACTAGTATTTATGTCTCTGTTTCTGTATATAGAACTGTAGGGACCGATTAATGACCCAGACAGTTTTAACACTTTATACCTGAGCTTTTACTTCCATGCTCTGGTCTGCCTAAAGTGTGCTATATTCTATGCCATAAACTATAAACATTCTGCCTATCTTTTGTAAGCAAATATATCCAATTACACAAATAATAAATTCCCATTGGTGAGACTTTGTAATCTACATCATCGTTAAGTCTTGCTTTTGACAGTTTGTGTTCTAGGTAGCTATGGTGGTAGTGAGTAGTGAAGAAATACTGTAATTCCAGAGACAGAAGGCATGGCTCAGTTGAAAGGCATATTTGTTGCATGAGTGTGAGGACCTGGGGTTGAATCCCTAGCACCCATGGAAAAAGCCAGATGTGGCACGTCTATAACTCCAGCACTGTGGGAGGTGAGAACAGGAGTGGTTTGGAGCTTGCTGGCTGCCAGTTTGCCCCACATTCTAGAGAGTCTCTGCCCTTGGGAATCAAGGAAGAGGGGTTCATCAAAATACCTCAGAAAACCCCCTCCTGTTTCCTCACATATTCACAAACAGACACAACACACAACACATTCATATGTAATGCATACACATAGACACACACACACAAGCACACACACTCACATGCAAACACATTAAAATATGTTATGATCTTACATTTGTATGATAATGGCATTATAATTATTCTATGGAATTTTTAATACCTAACGACGTTGCTCATCTTGTTTCTTTCAAATTTGTAAAAGTGTATGCAATTTCCATATGAATATTAGAATTACTACTTAACTCGAAAAGCTAATCTCAGTTTTAAAAGTTTCTAGGTTTAATATGTTGTGATTTAATTTATTCCTCAGACTTTTCAAGATTAACAGTAAAATTTATACTTTCTTTTGTAAAGAGTTTGATTTCTAGAACCCACTAAGAGAACTCCTGAAAATTGATCTCTGACCCTTACATATGTGACACCCATGCTCCTACACTGACACCGTACCCTCTGTCCTCATCCTCCTCTCCTGTCTTTCTCCCCGTCTCTCATGCACACAACTAAATAAAATGTTGAAAGGCTCCAGCAGTGAACTTAACACAGACACAACATGACTGAAGCCCTGCAGAAAAGCATGGACTCTGTGACCCCCATGCCTGAAGAATTCTGACTCAAAAGGAATTTTTGAACTTTAAGGTCAAAGAAGGGTGTCCACTATGAAAGAAGAAGGTTCCTGGAATCTTACAAGGATTTCCAACATACTATTTCTTACTTGGATGCTTGTCACATACAGTGTTCTTGTAAACTTAAGATATACACTTAATGGTTCATGCCATACATGAACTAGGGTGTGAAAACAATTATTTAAAATAATCAGTAATAACATTTGTAAATTACTTATCAATACTGGAAAAATGTAGATGGTAAGTTTTTAAATATGCATTATTATTATGATGATGATGATGGTGATGATGATTTAATTGTTAATGGAAAGTTAGTAACAGTTAAACATCATAGCATAGATGCCTATAGTCTCTAGCTTTTGGAAGGTTTTCCCCTTCAAGGCCTTTCTTGTACTGTATAATGAGATACTGATTCAAGAGAGCCAGGCTGGGATATAGCTCAATAATAAACCATTTGACCTAAGACTATAATACATGTTCTTATTAGTAGTTAGAGTAAAAGATATACAAAAGAGAGTTTAAAAGATACAGATGTGCTTTTGAAGACAAGAGGATGTGTAATTTGATATTGATAATCAAATAGTCATATTTTATAATAGACCTCTACTCATGTTTACTTTTAACTTAAGTAATGCAATCCTTTAGTGAACCTTACTTGAAACAGCTAAAACTATAAAGAAATAAAATAAAATACACCAAGCTATTTTTATGTAGCAAGAATGTTTGGGTTTAAAATGTGAATACTTCTGAAGCAACTTTGAGTTGCTTTCAAGGTCTTCATGGAGAAGAAGGTGAAACGCTCTTTCTCTCACCTGTTATCCACACAGTGTCTCAAGATCCATCAATCTGAATGAGAGGATATGAGCTGTTTTCTAGTGGTGAATGCTAATATTTCATTTTAGTATTTATTCTCATTGTTAGTATATAAAAATGTTAATGCCTAATGTTAAAATTGTGTATTTAGCCTGCTTATTTTTGGATTAACTGTGACAGTGAACATGTACGTAGTATTTCTGTATGGATATTAGTTATCTGTGATAAAATACACTTGAAGCATTTTTTCATATTGACAAAAAGCAACATTCAAAGTTCAGTTTCTATTGAGTGTGGTATGGTTGTGCATCCCTGTGGAGTTGAAAACATCTTAATCTGGGTCCTTATAAGTTGTAGACCATCTGTATACAATTACAAAAAATAGAAAGTTTTGAGAACACTTGTATTGTGAAAGTGGTTTTGGTGTTTGTTTGTTATCTAGTTGATAAAAGTATTATTGTGTTAAAAGAAGCAACAACAACAGAAGAAAACAATATAGCAACAAAATCAAGCTTTACTGAGGGAAGGTTTTGTTTGTTTCATTAACTGTTTTTTTTTTTTTTTTTTTTTTTTTTTTTTTTATCTTCCTGGGTGTACAGGTTTATTTCAAGTATGAGACTGAATCACTCAGAGACAGGATATTTCCCATTGGGATCTCTTAGTTTGGAGGCTAACATGATAAATAGGGGGCCGCCATGCAGTGGGAAGCCCAGGAAACCTTCTCATGTTCATTCTATTATCCAGCTCTTTATTTAGGTTACTACTCAGATCAGACAATGCAAGACACAGTGACTTCAGGATTAAATTAATGTGAATTCTTAAAATTCAGTGAAATTCTTAGACATTAATTAACTAATTGTTTTGTGGTATCTCCTAATTTTCTCCTTGAAATTTTATTTTTGACAACTTTAGAAATAACAAGTTACCATAGTTTGAAAAAGGCTAAGCTGGATTTCTTTTGCTATAGCAAGATAAAAGCCACCTCACATGAACAAAATTCACATTATCAGGGACAGTGGTTCAGTGATCGGTTCCCATCGTATCTATTGTGAGGAAACTAGCAGATACTGTCATGAAGCCCATGTGGAAGTCCCTTTTGACAGGTATCAAAATTGTAGAGTCATTTAAACTGTGTTAAGGCATTCTTTACCAACTACCTAAGTGTGCCATTTATCTGTATGTTAAGTAGATTGCTTAAAGTTTGGGAATTGTGTAGTTAACTATAGCAAAAAAATAAATAAATAAATAAACAATTCTAATTCATGATAAATAGATGTGGAACTTTATATCTCCTATTTTATTCATTTTAGGATACCATCAATCAAGAAACTGTTCATTTTAGATGTTAAATAATCTAGCTCATTTAATATAATTGCAAGAAATTAAATCCAAGAAAATTTAGATAACAAAACCCACATATGAGGAGAAATGGTACTTCATTAACCTTTCCTCTAATGTCTACATATGTGAGAACACACACACACACACACAAATAGCCTTTTGAAAATGCAAAGTGTTTAATCTTTGATTGGATATTTAAGTAGAAACATTTGTACATGGGGCAGGTCTCAGGTGTCACTAACTGCCAGTGAGCCTGTGAAGATGAGAATCACCTTGAAGTTCTGGGCATTTCTGTTTCTACCTCTCCAGGGATTCCTCTATGATAGACTATACTCATTCAACGGTATCTCTAGCCCTAATAGAAAAATCTTGTTGAATTTTTAAAATTTAAATTAAATGTATTAATTGTGAGCCATGAGGTGTTCTGACTGTGTATACAAATACTGTTTTAATTATGTTCTGGAGAGTTCTTGAGTTTATGAGTCTGGGTTATTACTTTACTATGGTGATCTACATTGTAAAATCATCTGGCACTTGTTTTTCTCTGCTGATTTTTTACATAACTTTCAGGTTCACCTACATTGCTGTAAATGTCAAAAGTTCATTATTTTATTGTGTTTGAGTTACAGTCCCTGTTGCCTATATATTATGCTTTCCCTCTGCATTCATCACTAGTTTAATATTTGTTTTCTATCCTGACTGTGTGAAGTGTGTGGTAGACATGGTACTCCAGACATCTCTCAAACATTTCTTCCTTTGGATCTTTACCCAGTGTGACTGCTGTGTCCTTCAATACTAAGTTCAACTCACTGAAGAATCTCCATTCTGGTTTCATTTCTGCTAAGAGTATATAGTATTCCTTTTTCTCCACCTCCTCCCCCAGCATCTTTGTCTTTTTGATAATACTCATTCTGACTGGAATGAAAGGGAGTCATATCCTGGTTTTAATTTTAATTTCCCTGATAATTAATGGTATATTTTCATTTTTCATTTTCCTATTGGCCAATTAATGTGTTTTTATACTTTCTATTTTACATGTATGGGTGATTTTCCTGCATGTATTTATCTATATCACACGCATACAGGGCCTGCCAAGGCCAAAGGAGAGCATCAAATTCCATGTAACTGGAATTACAGATTATTGTAAGCCAACATGTGTGGGCTGGGAATGAAACCTAGGTCTTCTGGAAGAGCAGCCAATGCTCATCACCACTCTTCAGTCTCTCAGCCCTCATTTTAAGGTTTAAAGAATGATTACTTAGTTCTACTGCACAACTTCTGTTCACTTTGGTGTTTACTGCTGCTCTGTGGGAGCTCCTTATTTTGCTCACCAACAGTTCCGGTTCTGTAGGCTGTCTTTGCACTCTGGTGACCACTTGTTTTGCTGAGCAAAAACTTCCACTTCAGTGTAATCGCCTCTCTTGTTTTTCTTTGTTGTAAATGTAAACATCATTTTGTGGGTTTTTTTTTTCATATTCCTGTTTTTAAATGATCTTTAATCTTTTTTTATAGTCTAGTCATTATCCCACTCCTGGTTCAACCTCTGACAGTTCCTCATCCCATTCCTCCTCCCACGGGCTCCACGAGGATGTCCCCATCTCCCAACCCCACCTGACCCCAGCCCACCACGCCTCCCCACTCCCTGGGGTTATTTCCTCAGAGGAAGGGATGAGATGAGAGCCATACCCAAGCTTTATGAATGCATGGCTTGGTCTGAGCCCTGAGCATTTCTGTCTAACTATCCCTATGCCTTGTTCTGGAAGGTTCTGGCCTCTGTAAAATCTAATCTTCTGTAAATCTGGGACTTTGAAGGCTTCAGCTTCTAGCCTCCTTCTGCCAGCCTACACCTACTATGTATCAGCCTCTAAGACTGAAACTTTAAAACTGAATAAACTCACACTTTCTAGCTCTTTCTGAAGTCTGGCTGGCCAATTCAACTCAGCTGCTCTGGCTCAAAATCTTCTTCAAGATGACTTAATCAAATTGGCTTCTCTCGGCTTCTGACTGAGTTGCTCTGCTTTGAAGGTCTGCCTCTGAACTCCATGAACTGAACTGCTCAGAACTCAACTACTCTGCTCTGAACTGAGCTCAACTGTACTCAACTGAACTGCAAGAAACTGGACTCTGTCTCCCTCAGTTAATTTTTAAGTAGCCTCTCTTTCCTGTTTGTTCTAATGAGACTTAGATTTATCCTTTCTCTGACTCATTCTGTCACATCTTTTTCTGTTGGCCCCTCAGTTAGATGTCATTGTTTGGAAGTAAAAGTGTGTACTAAAGGCATGTCTTTATTACAGCCAGAGGGATTAAAGTGTCTGCTGTGTGTGCATTCCAGCCAGATCATATCTTTAGATATGATTCCTTGCCAGAGCAGCTATGTTGATGGATTAAAATCCCTCTACACTTTTAAAGACATTTTTTCAATTATTTTTTTCTATAAAATATATTTTGATCATAGTTTCCCTTCCTTTAACTCTTTCCAGAACCTTCTCAACTCTTCACAATTTTTTAGACTTTTTTTGTTTCATATTGCTTGGGGTTATTTTTTTCTCCTTTACTGTGTTTCCTCTCATTTTTCCTGTGCTTTTGCTATCATCCCCCAACACATACACACACACACACACACACACACTTCAAATCACAATATCCTGAAACATTTCTGTCATTTTCTTCTAGTGTTTTTGTTATTTCAGCTCTCACAATTAAGTACTCTGTCCATTTGGAGTTGATTTGTATCGCCGGTAGGATAAAGATCCAGTTTACCTAGCCCTATATACATATAACTACTGGAATTGTAAAGAGCATCCTTGGGTGTTTTATATTGCCTCTCTTGATGTGCCACAAGTCAAAGGCTGTGTTATAAACCATGAGCTTAGTTAGTTGACACCTTATATCATAGTCAAAAGTCAACTTGAATTTTAGAGTAACCATTTAATGTACAGTGTAAATTGATGGCATTTGTCCCTGGAAGTCTCTTACTGCATGCAGTCCAAGATATAGTATCTCTTAATGGAGATTTACAGTTTATATTCTAGAAGAATCATCCTCTTATGCCCTCAGGAAACATTGAACAATACATGGGGCCCTCTCTGCTTTTGTTTGTCTTCAGCATCCTGTTGCTGGATAGTAAGTTAGTTGGTTAGTTAGTTAGTTAGTTAGTTAGTTAACTTAGCTTGATTCTTCATGAGCTTCTCAATACTAGGTAGGAAAGGCATCATTAATTTGTGTTTATGAATAAATTCAGCTTTATTGAATCACTTACTATTGTGCCTTGCTTCAGTTTAATTAGGGAGGGAGGTGTTAGAAAACAGAGACATTAGCTGTGCAGTGGTGGCGCACACCTTTAATCCCAGCACTTGAGAGGCAGAGGCAGGCGGATTTCTGAGTTCGAGGCCAGCCTGTTCTACAGAGTGAGTTCCAGGACAGCCAAGGCTATACAGAGAAACCCTGTCTGGAAAAACCAAAAAAAAAAAAAAAAAAAAAAGAAGAAGAAGAAGAAGAAAGAAAGAGAAGAAAACAGAGACATTTATGTACATTCCTTCAGTAAAATCCTTAGGAATTGTAAATTTTAGATGAAATTATTAAATCCAGATACATTAATATACACTGCTGAATTGTCTCCTAGAATGAATGAGACAGTCTGTACTTCCAGCAATATTTCTTAAACTTTTCATACCAACTGTATATTCAACCAAGGCATTTTTATACAATCCTGTTTACACAGGTATATAAAATAGGTATACAAATCAATTATGCATAATAAATCATAATTGTTTTATAACAATCTTTAAGAAAACTTAGGATGTTTGTCTTTATATGTAGTGTTAGCAGATGCAAGGCTCAGGCAAGAGGATTACCATAAAACTAGACCAGTCTGTGCTATACTGTGTGACCCTGTCTCTTAAATAAATGAATAAATAAATAAATCTTAGCCAAACATTTACTATTTCTGAGCATGTAGAATGTACAGCATCACTGTTTTTCAAAATTTGCTCAGTACTTTTATAATTCTCAAACATGTCACTTTATATAAATGCAAAGTTGCAGAGTATAGTTAGAGACATTTCAGACATTGCTAGAAATTTGTTTAACTTCCAAGGCAAAATATAGTAGGATTTTTTCTTTGTTTGTTTGTTTTATTTTTAAAGAACCTCAGCAACTGAAACTGCAGTTTTTAAAATCCAACATTGTAATAATATTGACTTGTATTTACTTAACACTTGCTGCTAAGGAAAATTATTCTCTTCAGTTTTCTTAATTAAATAATTATGTTTCAGAAATTATATGGTAGAAATTTGGTATGTTTGTTGAACACATGGCACGTCATAGCATCAAAATAGTCTCCAGTATGAGTATGGGTATTTGAGACAGTGTTAATTGGGTTTGCACACTATGAAGGCTTTAAAGTGCCAAGTGTGTATATCGTATTCAAAACCAAGACTGCTGTGGACTCAAACAATGCAGGAAAAGTGAGCACTTTCAGAAACCCCTTGTATTCATTATGAGCTTGACTTTGAATTAAATTTTGGTTGTTATGAATTCAGAACCCTCTTATTGTCAATTTTTTAGTTCTTACATTTAGTAAGATCCAGTAGTGTAAGAAGAAGGAGTCTTAGAGTATCCATTTCTATGTCTATACTAAACCTTTATAATTGTTTATTTATCAGCGCTATGTGGTATATTTAACTGCTTGCTAATTTTTTTAATTTCTTTTTTTTTCTTTTATTGGAGATTTTCTTTATTTACATTTCAAATGTTATCCTCTTTTCAGCTCTCCCCTCCAGAAACCCCCATCCCATGCCCCTCCCCCTGCCTCACCTACACCCACTCACCCACTCCTGCCTTCCTGCCCTGGCATTCCCCTACACATGTGTTTACATTCCATTGTTTGGCCAATCTTAGCTCAGTTCTCTCTTCTTGCCCTGTGTGCTTTCCTGTAACATGCCAGCTCTGCTTGTGTTTGCGGAGAGAATTCTATAGCACTCTATTTCATCTTGTTCTCCTGATGTTTATCTATCTCTTAAGACTTCTACATTTTTATATGGTAAAAACATATATTAGGATTGCCTGATATTAGGGGAGGCCCTTGTTCTTATGGAGGCTTGATGCCCCAGTGTAGAGGAATGCTAGGGTGGTGAGATGGGAGTGGGTGGGTGGATGGGTGGAGCAGCACCCTCATGGAAGCAATGGGGAGGTGGTATGAGATGGGGGGTTGCAGAGGGGAAACCAGAAAAAGGGATAACATTTGAAATGTAAATAAAAGGGGCTGGTGAGATGGCTCAGCAGTTAAGAGCACTGACTGCTCTTCCAGAGGTCCTGAGTTCAATTTCCAGCAACCACATGGTGGCTCACAGCCATCTATAATGAGATCTGATGCCCTCTTCTGGTGTGTCTGAGGACAGCTACAGTGGACTTATATACATAAAATAAATACATAAATAAAAAAAGAAATGTAAATAAAATAACCAATAAAAAGAAAAAGAAGTCATTCTAGGCTGTGGCAATTGTGCTGCCAGCTGTTCTAATTAAACGGTAGCCATGTTACTGCATTTTGGAGTCACAGAAGTGTAATTTTTTAAAATGCTGGCTGGAGAGCCAATATAGAAAACAGACTTTGACATGGCTAATGGAAACTAACAGACTAAGCAGATAGCGATAGATTTCACAGTCCTTCACTGATCCTCAACTGAGAGGGCAAAAGAAACACCTATGAAAATATCAACAGTACTCTCTAGAAAACTAATGCGTAATAATTATTTCTATTCAAAAAAGGTGAGATAACAATAGCATATTTATTTTTTAGAGTTGCTAGGCACTGTATAGTTGTGAAATTATTCGAGATACAAAATGAAGTTATTTATTTAAACTTGACATCTGTCAGTTTTGTTTTAAATGAGGTAAAAGATCTTAACTCTCCACTTTCTGTAATATAATTTTTATATGTGCTTAATTTTATTTATTTTAAGAAACATGATATGGAAGCTTCAGTATACATAACTTGTAATAAAATTCACAGAGCAGGGTGCTATAGAGATCCCACTTATTAAACTAGCCTTAGCTAGTTTAATATGCACAAGCAAGCATAAGTATTCTTTCAAAATAATTAAGTAAATTTTTAAGTTTATTGATTGTAGTTTCTTTAATTAGAATAAAAATACTCTCAGAAACTACAGGACCTTCCTTTCTTACCAGTTCTTTCAGTATCTTTTAAATTAAAACTTAAATTTAAAAATTGATATTATATCTTCATTAGACACTAGAATAGAACTTTTTCACATGCCTAAAATAAACTACCTACATTTAAATAAACACATTAATTGATTCATTTCAACATACTTCAGTCACTTTTTTTCTATTATAACATCATAAACTACACATGAGGGTAAGATATGCTTATATTCCAACTCTTAGGATACTAAAGCATGAAAATCTCAAATTCAAGCCCCAACTACCATACATGGCAAAAACCCAGCAGGCTCCTCAGCCTGTCCCCACAGTGAGGAGAAGCAGACTCTTAGTACTGTGTGTACATCCACTTCTGATGCTGCTCATTGCACATGTGCTTTATTTGCAGATGGAGTTTATCTCTTTATGTGCAGTTGGGTTCTCATGTGGCCTCTGTACTGTACTAGGTTTCTAGCTCTGTTCCACTTTGTGGTTCTTCTATCATCTGTGGGTTTTTTTTTTTTTTTTTCATGATACTAGCTAATTGAGAAAAGTAGATCTTGGCAGCTCCAAAACTAACATTGAAGTGTAGACAAGACTTTCTACATTTGGGGTAGTAGTATACAATCCTTCATTAATGTTTTGGTTTTATTTTCTACAACTATCACTGAATTCCTACTTTTTAAGCTTTTGAGTTTAATATGCCAGTGACATTTGATTTGTGACACTGTAAAATTTTGCAGAAGGTGATCTATAAAACACCGCATGGCCAAAATGCTGATACATTTGACATGCAGGATTTACTCTCTTTGTTGTAGGACTTCATTGTGAATCACACATTAGGAAGAACATCATCTTTACTTCTATCCTTCAAAAACCTTTAACCAGAGAGTCTGTGTTTCGTCAAGCTTGTTGTAGAACTAGTCTGTAGCACACAGGTGGAGGTGCCAGACTAGCATTTGGAAGCACAGCTGCCTTTCAAAAACCATCCCTTTCTTCAACTTGATTTTGAATGATTATTAAATTTCCTAATAATGTTTTCTCTTTAAACATAACACATGACTAATCACTATACCAGCATAGCATATTTTTCCTTTAAACAGTTTCTTCTGCAATTCCTAACTATTCTTGGTGTAATGTCAAAGACTTTTGTCAATATGGTCACAGTTCTTAGTCTATAATAATATGTTTTCCTTTCGCATGCTGTATAGTATCTGTGCATCTTCATGCCTTCTCTAGTTCCCACTGAACACGATTTTTCTCAACTTTATGAAGCATCAGGGTTCTGAAAATCAATTATTTATCTAAATTTTATTACCTCTATACCTAAAATTCTGTTTTACTAGAGTGTACCATTTTAACCTTGTGTTTAGTCATTCATAAATCCTAGCCTCTTGGGATTTGAACCTGTTTGTACCCCACTCATCTGCTCTTTCTGCCTTCTGTTTATGCACAAGAAATAGTTGGTTGCACATCCACATGAATGTATGTGAGTCACAATGCACAAATATTCCATGCTACTGTGGGCGTAAGGGTGATTGATGGGAACATGGAAACATCCCACATTCCTGTGAACTCAGGCTGCTAAGCAAACAATAGTAATAATCCATGATAATTTCTCCCTGGGAGCATCCAGGATGCTTGGACACACACAAAAGTACTTAGACTGTTCTTACACAAACCAGGCAATACTTTCTGTGAATAATGATAATAATAATTAATGATAAGTCAAAAGCATGGGTATATAATAGAATATCTGAAGAAAGAGTTGAAATGAGATGCAGTTCTACTTGAAAAGAGATAGTGCTAGTAAGGAAATCATCGAGAATGTATTGGTAATTGCATGTCAGGACGCAGGATATGATATGACCAGATATTTAGATTTGGAGGTCTTGGGTCTGGAATTCAAGTCAATGTTGAGATTGTGAGAAATGTGACTTTCTGTCTAGCATTACCCATTTGTAAGTTACCTACTGAGTTTGTTCTTCCCTACCACAGTCTTGTATTCAAGACAATGGAAAAGAAGCCCTGCTGAAGTTTCCAACACAGTTAGAATAGGTTTATTTTCGTCCAAGTCTTTTGCTGTGTCTATGGAAAATAGGCATGCTTAATGAAAATGTTGGTCTTGATTCTTAGACAGCCAAGGTTCCTTTACCCTCTTACAGACCACCCACTAATATTGCCTATGGAATTTCTCTATCACTATTATCCTATTCTGATTAATACACCATTCAGTAGCCTGTTCCTGAATATCCTATTACAAGGGGATTTCTCTAGTATATTATGAGATCTTAGATATAAATTGAATTTTATTTTCTTTTTAGTATCAATTTATAGTCATGTGTGTGGTTTTCAATTGTTTTCCACTTCAGTTTAATTTTAAACTATGTTTGTGATGTATGCATGTGTGTACATGTGTGTGGTTGGGGCACTTGCCTATATAGGTGTGTTCATTCATGAGAGCATGTGTGGAGGTCAGAGGTTGAAATGCTATCCTCAGTCCCTCATCTACCTTATATACTTGGAGATAGAGTATCTCATTAAATTTGTAACTCATTACACTGCACTGGCTGGCCTTAAAGTCTCAGAAATACTCCTGTCTATTCTAAGCACTGGAATTGCAGGTGTGTACTGCCATCACATGACTAATGGATGGGTACTTGGATTCCTGTGAGTTCAAGGATTGGGCTAAGTCTTATTCCAGGGCAGCCTGACCTACAAAATGATAATATTTCAAAAGAACAAAAATAAATAAACAATCCCTGCCACTTTAAGAAACCCCATATTAACACTTTATCTTCCAGCTATTAAAAAGAAGAGAATATTTATGCAAAATCTTGTATCTCAGAGTTTTCACATAAAAATGATCAATATATTAACATTTTGCTTTAGCTCTACACTAACAGGATTTGTTAAAATAATTTCTGATGCAGTGATTATTTAATTCAGAAGTTTGATCTGTTCTTGATATAGTTAGGATACAGTTTATTCTTCTCCCCCATATAAACCAGTTGCAGAATTACTGCCTGTATTGGATGTACCCAAAAACAAATAGTAGATAGCTAGATCACTAAGCTGATCTTCCATTCTGGATCAATAGAAATGTGTCGGATGGACTATACTAGGTAGTGATCCTTAGTTGTGACAGTTCATATATTATTTTGCTTCCTTTTGACAGTTCCTCACCTGGATTAACAAAATATTGCATGTGACTCATCTGAGGCTTTTTTAAAAATTTATTTAACATTGTATTCAGCCTTCTACTAAAAATAGAACAAGCAGCTGACTGAGACAGATGCAGATACTTACACCTAGCCATTGGACTGAAGTCGGGGACCCCTGCAGTTGAATAAGGGAAAGACTAGAAGAAGCTGAGGAGGAAGATGACCCCTTAGGAAGACCAGCAGTCTCAACTAATCCGGACCTGAGCTCTCAGACTCTGAGCTACCAACCAAGAGCCTACACTAGCTGGTACAAGGCTCTGGACACATATATAGCAGAGGACTCTCTGGTCTGGCCTCGGTGGGAAAAGATATGGCTAACCCTCCAGAGACTTGAGGTTCCAGGGAGTGAAGAGGCCTGACAGAAATGGGGAACATCCTCTTGGAGACAAGGGAGAGGAGGAATGAGCTAAGGAACTGTTGAAGGGAACCCAGAGGAGAGAAATACCTGAACTGTAAAAACAAATAAAAGTAATAGAAAAAATAGAAGTGGGCTGTTATACCTTTTACTAAAACAGTCAAAATTCCTTTCCATTAATGAGAGAAAAACAACAAAGTAAAAACTAATACACCAGACAGTTCTGGAAGATGACTGGTTTGGGGGGAGGATGGTATAATAAAAAACATAAAATTATAGGCAGCTATTAGAATCATGATTGTTGAAAATTTCCCTGATGAGATATTACTAAGCTAAAGCTTAAGGGATAAATTGTGTGTGTGTGTGTGTGTGTGTGTGTGTGTGTGTGTGTGTGTGTAGCTAGAGTGATGACATAGGAACAGCAGAGGAGCTGAGCTCCCAAGACAGAGATCAGAGATCAGGTGAGAGCAACCTGGTATGTTCCAGTAACTAAAAAAGACCTGAGTCTCTGGAGAGTAGCAGACGGTGGGGAAGGTCATGTGAGACGAAAACAGAGGGGAGGTGAGCCAAGTCTTAGTGGGCTTAAAAATCTCAGTGGAGTCAAAATTAATCTCTGGCTGGCAAGGAGACACTATTGATTTTTTTCAAAGGTAAATTACATATGATCTACATGTTTGAAAGATAGAAATGGACGATAAATAATACGAGGGTGAAATACCTAATTAGGCTTTCTCAGTGGGTTTATTGAGAGATACTGATGGTTTAGATTATAAGGAAGTGTTCATAAACAGTGAATTCATTCATGATACATTTTTATATTTACAACCAACAAAGGCTACAGGAAGATTATTCTGGGAAGATAGTAACAGCAAGAACACCAAAGGAGAAAGTGTTTGTATAAGGAACACACATAACTGTGTCTATGTGGGAAGAAAATGCAAATGCCTACATTGTGTTCCACTTGCCTTTTTCCTGGTTGTTCTAAATTACAATATTCCATCCTGCCAGGATGACTGAAAACCTTAGTACTGAACATATTCTGTGCCTCTATACATTTTTTTAAAAATGTGCTTTAAAATAGAAAGTGCTGTGAGATTTAGAAATTCGGAAATGAAAGCCTTGGATAAGACAGGGCTTGGAAAAGATTGTGAAATTGGAGTCTAGTACAGGTGGCTAAAAGCATTGTGACCTGCCTCATGGGGTGCTATGGGAGGAAGGATTCTTAGAATTCTAATCCAGGTCATTGTTTTAATAGCATGTGGTACCACAAGATTTTCCGTTCTTTGAAATCATTTGGGGCCTTTAATAGAAAGGATAGTCATAAGACACTGAATAAAATGTTAGGCTGTGTGATGACCCAGTGGAAGGGTACTGAAGGACTTGAAGAGATTGGCTCGTGAGTAAAGCAGGAGACCAGAAACTGCATGGACAAGAAACCAGAGTCTAAGGATCCCTTCAAAAGGAAATGCATGACAGAGAGCCAGCTCTCTGTCCTCACAGAGATTCATGGCCAGTATGTGAACGTGCGTCCAAGGATCTGTCTTCAACTGGATAAGAAGCTCAAAGGACAGTCCAGGGAGTCAGGAGGCCTGAGCCAGTGGAGAATTGTGTGATCAGGTGACAGCGGTTGAATGCACAATGTGTGATGTATGATCAAGTCACATCTAGGCTAGAGTTCCTTCAGTTAAGAAAACACTTCACTGATTATCAATACAGGAAACAAAAGCTTCTGTGTAAAAAGACAAAATGGAATATGAAAATACAAGAACACAATTTGATAATGCTTGTATATCTTTAAAGACTGTTATGTATAAGTCATTTAATTTTAGTCCATGGTCTCAAAGAAGTATTTTGTGCTGCAGACAAGTACTTACAGATGTAGAAAATCTTTACATATAATATATTTAGCCCTTAGGTCTTAAGATAATCATGTATCCCTTAATTTATAGTTTTTTAATATTCAGTAATAAAGTGAAGTATGTTGTCAGTCACATTCTTAAATTTTAAATAGTAAAAATTTTCAAAAACTTCCAGATCTCACTAGAGCCCCATGTAACACTTTTACTTATTTTATCGTGTAATGCTAACACCATAATAATAATTCAAAACAGGTAAGAATCTAAGGACTAGAACCATAAAAATTTGTAGGAAAACAATGGAGTCCTTTGCCATCATGGGTTTGGGAGTGAAATCCCAAATCTAAGACTAAAAGCAGAAATAATAAGAGAAAACAAATAGATGGTTATTTCATCAAAAATTAAATATTGGACTGGGAAAAAATAAATAAGTATGTTCTGTGGGTAACTCACTAGCACAGAACTGAGGTCAAATACCCAGAATCCTCATAAGCCAGATGTGGTAACACATACGTCTAAGCAAGAGCTCCTCCAGGGAAAGCCAAGACAGAAGTTTCCAGAAAGTCCACAGAGCAGCTACCCTGATGTATGCAAAGGCAAACAACAATAGATCCTGTCCCTAACAAGATGCAAAGTGAGGACTGGCACTAATGCTCCAAGCACCACAAGTATGCCAACGAACGGGCACAGCCACACATAAGAACACACACATACACACATACATACACACACATACATACACACACACATACATACACACGTACATACATACAGGGAGGGAGAGAGAGAGAGAGAGAGAGAGAGAGAGAGAGAATGAGAGAGAATGAGAGAGAATGAGAGAGAATGAGAGAGAATGAGAATGTATAGAATCCCTTCAAGAATGTTGACTTAAGGAAGTGGCGCTCTATCTAGCATGCCAGTGTAATCATGACCACTCATTAGGAGTGGTCCTTTGGTGCTAGGTAATGTATACTTCTTCTCATTGCTCCAGTTATCTTTCAAATACAGTTCTTTAAGTTTGAAACCAATCAAATTTTCAATTGCATTTGATTATAATATCTTTAAGATAAGAGGTCTTATATTGAAAAGAATCCTTATTTGCTAATGGAATTGAATGACTGATCAATAGATGTCTTTATATCCCTAATGGAATTTTTCTTTTTTTCTTTTCTTTTCTTTTCTTTTCTTTTTTTTTTTTTTTTTTTTTTTTTTTTTTTTTTTTTTGGTGTAGTTGGTTTTTTACTTTTCAATGTTATCTATAATGATCATGTACGGCTGTTTTATTACATTTAGTTCCAGCTGTTTGGAGGTATCCATTACTCACTACAGAGATTTGCCCTGCCTTACATCAGTGTATGAGTCTGGATTTTTCATCAATACTAATGTTGACATGAAATCAAGTGAAGACGCTGATGCTTCCATGCACATTTTCCCATTAACTATTCATCCAATTTTTCCTTACTTGTTATTTTTGCCTAAGATATAATTCATTAGATTTATAGAAGTGTCATTTTCCAATTTTGTTAATTTCTTTAGCCACTGAAAAGATCCAAAAGAAAATGCACAGTGTACATAGAGAAACTCTATCTTTGAAGAAGTGGAGTGTGTGCTGGGTAAAGAGGAACTGAGCCCAGTGCACATGTAGCAGCATATCCAGGACCTGCTCTAAGTGCCTTGCCCAAAATTACAGTAGCACAGAGAATATATTTTGCTACATTTCTATGAAGATTTTGCTGTCAGTAGGCTTGATAATTGTACCTTCTTTGAGAAATGTATTTTTTACTTTTTGGTATTGCCTTTGAAATAAAAACTTTAAGCCATTTCCAACATCACTGTTGCTCTTTGCCATGGGTCTTTCTTGTTGTCAATGTGTATTTTTGTATATTCTCTCAACATATATGACATGAAAATAGAAGGTAGGGCCATTTGGAAAGAGACCAAGAAGTGTGTTATAGGGAAAAACAGGAAAGTGTGATGAGGTCAGTCACTCTGCAGTGAAACAAAAGTGTCATGCAGTGTGGGTTGGAAGAAACAGTGTTCTGTACACCCGTGTATTGCATTATGTAGGATGGGTGTGTCTTTTCCTGTAGCTGATTCTCAGCTTTGTTGTACTCTATTGCAGAGAGTAGTAAATGCTGCCATTAAGCAAATAAAATGATAAATAACTGGCAGTTTAACTTAGACACTAATGGAGTCTAAAAGCCTTTAAAATGACAAAACCCAGCAACTTTTATGATTTATAGGCTCATTTGTGTTACACAGTTTGGTCATATACTTGACAGTATTCCTTTTATTTTTTTAACTCTCTCCCCAAAATTATGGTTTTCTGTTACCTGAGTGAAAAGGCATTAAAAGAATATAACAGAGTCTCAGCTAAGTCTTCTGATGTTAAGCACAGTTTTCTTCTGGACCCACCCTGTTTGCATGGTTGTAACAGAGAGACAGTAATCCAGCCAATCCCTGGTGTAGATATTACAGCAGTAGCCCTCCGAAAGCCTCGTACTTGCTGTTGTATAACATTGTTTTAAGACAATCATGCTTGGGGGTGCGGGGGAGAATCCAGGGTTTTCCATTTGTTTTCAGTTCATCTTTGCAGTCTACAGAACACTGGTTGCTGTGGTCAGACTTATGTCAAATCAAAATTCTAAGAATAACACGGATTACACAGTCTTTAGTTACCTGGGTTTTTTTGGAAGTCATCCTTTAAGCTAGACTGTTTTGGCATCCACAGAGTGCTCAGTGGTGTCTCTGAAAGCAGTCATGTAATCTGATCTGTGTTCTGTGTGGTCTGAGAACCTCAATAGCATTTTGCTATTAGCTGCATTGATCGGGAATCCTCTTGAGTCATTTACTAGACAATTAATACAGTCTTGTAAAGTGCCCCCTGGGTATCCCTATAAACTAGATTGTTTTACCCTAGGACCAAAAGATGCATCAACATAGACAGGAGTAACTAAAGCTGATGAATAGAAACAGGAAAACCTAAGTCGACAGATCACATTTTTCTCCATCCAGCCTTAAAAATAAGCTATGCTGTCTTGAAATTTCTCTGAAACTGAAGAGACATAATTTCATAATTCTAATTTTTATTGATTAAAATATGAAAATATAACAGACATACTTCTAGAATTGTAGTCTTATTTTTGTCTAATTCTTGTGACCCAAGTCTGTTTCTAAATGACAAAGGTCTCTTGCATTTGTCCTTCAAGTGATTGCTTGTTTCTTTGTTTGTGACCTTAACAGTTTTACAGTTTTGCATGTGCAGAATGGCTTGACTTTTGAAACATTAGAACTAATAGGAACTGTAGTACATGGTTGAAAAGGATCAGAAAATACTGATTTCCGATTTGCAAGTCATGTGCTGGTTTGGTTCAGTGAAGGAATGGCTGCTATGTAAGACACCTGCTGGGGCCAGCCTCAGATTTACGATTCATGTGTTGTCATTGCCATAAGGCATGTCCATAAAATTCATATAGTGTAGCATATACTATCTAAGTCTCATTTATATTCTGTATTTTATTTATAATACATCATCAGTAAAATTGGTATCTGTTCTTGTATTCAAAAAGCTTATGATTTACCCATAAAAACTGAGCTCCTTGAAAGGTGTTTTCACAGATTCTGTCTGTTACAGTTCCTAACTCTAAGGCTTTTCATGAGTACTGCATATGTGTTTATCCCGTAAGTGAGTGATGTGATTGGATCTCTGGATCTTTGGTTCTTCTGGAAACCAAATACCTGTTTCAAACTACAAAAAAAAAAAAAAAAAAAAAAAAAAAAATTCTAAAATCATTTTTTAAATAAAGCATATGTGGTGATTAGTTTTACTTCAGTTGAGCATTAGAACTTCAGAGCCATGCGTGTTACAGTATTAGTAATGTTATGCTATCCTCTGTTTTAATAATTTTTCAATGTAAAATGAAAAGGAATGTTTTCTGAAAGTGCGTCTTCTGTCTGCAGGTACTACTGAGAGGGTTTGCTTGATCCAGGGAACAATTGAAGCACTGAATGCAGTTCATGGATTCATTGCAGAAAAAATCCGAGAAATGCCCCAAAATGTTGCCAAGACAGAACCAGTCAGTATCCTCCAACCTCAGACCACCGTTAATCCTGATCGCATCAAACAAGTGAGTGTTTAGTTGGAAAATCAGAGAGAATTATCTACAGTGTGGTATGAATTCCGTTCAGAGGAAACAGTTTAGCCTTAGCATGAAAATGGCTAAACCTATGTAAAGTTGTCATTTAGGTTTTGAAGACTTTTGGAGCCTTCAATTGGCAAATCAATACATTGATTAATTTTACATTTATTAGTGATATACTAAGAGGTGCTGACATGCCTAGGGTGGTTTTTTGCAAATATGGTGGCTCGGGTTTTATTAATTTATGGAAATATATTTTTGTTTAAAATATAGCACTTCTTAAATAAATTATGAAAAGTGGAAATGACATTTATATTCTCAACATTTCCAATGCCCAACTTTAGTGACATTTGTAGTTCTCAGTATAGTTATTGCATATAGACTCCTATTTTAATTTGTCCTGTTTAACCTTTTATCAGCACATGTGTATAGGTCACGTTGTACACCTAGTATTCAGTTATTTGTTATCCATCAGCTATTACATTTTGTATCATATATGTAGTGCTTATATATCTGTTATAAAGGTCCAATGTTGAATTTTAATGTATGGGATTTTTTTTGTAAAGAAAATTTTTCTTGAGAAAAAAAAAATTGTGAATTTTTAAGACGGAGTAATTCTTGAGATGATACAGGGAAATGGCATTGCCTGATGTTAAACAATGCGGGTTCTTATACCATAAATATTTTAGACATACATATTTAAGAATTATGTTCATAATTATTGTCTACTTTTTTGCCCTTTTACTTAGCCACTTAATTTGTGATTTAGTTTCATTATGAAGAGATTGTGATTTTTTTAAAAAAATGTATTATTCTTCATTAACAGAAAATTTATTTCCTTGTAATAAATTTGAAATGTAGCTGAAAGTTCTATTAATTTCATGTTTCCGAATTAAAAATATGTTAACCCCTGTTATGAATCTATCACAATTTTATCAATATTTAGATAAATATAACACTAATCATATTTCAACTTTAAAATTTATAAGGAGCATATATATGCTTGAATTATAGACTAACATTTAATTATATATTAATAATTTATTTAAAAAGTACATCCTTATTTAAACCATAAGAAACTAGCCCTTACTCCATATAAAGATCAATAGCAAGATTTTTCCATCAATGTTGAATAGTTCAGTTACTCCAGAACTAAATCAAAGTGTCTTTCTATGGACACATGGCAGCATCCACATACCTTAAAGCTCTACGTACTAGTATTTCTTTATTCTTGATCATTTAGTAGTTTGAAGAGTTTATTTTATCCATGCTAGGTAACTACGATATAGTCCAAATAGCATTGACTCGACAGTGATATCGGGATGTTATCAGATCAGAAAACAAGGTGTCCAGATGCAGACAGACATCCGGGTTGAGATCATGTGGGGCTCGAAATGTCCTGCAGGAGCACTGAAGTATCTGGTCTCTTTTCTTACTACCATCACCCAGCCCGTTGCATTCCCCTTTTTTACTGTAACATCTATGAAAGCATTCAAACTGTTAGCTGACCACTTTGAGGTTCACTTTTTAAACAGATATAGAATTATACTTTGTAGTATGAAGCTGTGTCTAAACAATAATATGAGATTTCTCTTATTATTTGTATAGGAACAAATACTGTGGGCCATTAAATAGTAATCATTAAGATTCCAGTTTCAGCTGTGGTCGCATAAGACTGGCCAGCTCTAATTCATGCGGGGCCAACATAGACAGATGAATGCCACCAAAATTTTAAAGCATTTGGCTGATTTTTGTTTGTTTGCCATGTTTAATTTTTTATTATATTAAGACATATTGATTTATCTGGTTTCATGTGATCACATTCATTTACATGTCTTAGTATTCATAGGACTAAAAATTATTGTCAAACACTACATTTCCATGTAATCAACGCTATGGATAACAGAGTGACTCATTGTGAGGAAGCCAGAAACTAGCACTGAGTGTGCTGTGACAGCATAGCCAACACACACTGTCTGTACAGCGTGAGCACTACAGCAAGTTTCTTAAAGCTGTAGGAGAAATGTCTTTTTGACCTCCTACACAGATACAGCTTGCTCTACACTGTACTTTTTTTTTTAAACTTTTTAGGTATCTAGTTCACCAATTTAATATTTAATATCAAGCCGTGAACTAAATAGTTGTCAAGTACAGAAATTTAGATAGCTATGATTTTATTCTTAATGAAAAATGCCAGTTTTAGACTATAAAATAAGTATTTGTAAAGTCCGTCATAGAATAGATAAAAGTGGTTTTCTTTATGCTTACATGTTTGAATTTTAATTCATAGACTCTAAAGATGTCTTGCCATGAGTGTTGCTCATAACAAGTGACATATATTTGCTTTTGCTATGGGTTTCAGTCCCCAAAATAATTTTTTCAAGTATTAATTACAAATATTCTACACAAGCTTATTTACAGAATAAAATTGATTGCTGTAGCCAAATATCCCTCTTTTAAATAAAACAGATTCAGACAAAAATTAAATTAGGAATTTTGCTAGTGTTTCCATTATTATATCCTGGTTGGTTGTTTTGGGCTCACAATTTTAAAGTTTTTCATTTTTTAAATTTTAAGTTATAATTCGTAGTGAAAATCAGAAGTCAAATGTAGTTCTCAGCAAATAGGATTTTAAAAGTGATGACTCTTCATCATGTGCTGTGGATTTCTAATAAAGTATATCCTACATTGTGTTCTCAGATACAGGTCACTAACTGAATACAATTTATAAACCACAGTACTCTATCCAAATGCACCTTTCCTTCTTCACTGATGGCATTATACAAGTGTAGTTTCCTGCATGCTCACCTCGAAGGCCCCCTACAGGACAGTGATGAACTCTGGTTCAGTGTCTGAGAGCCAACTTCATGTAACACATGTTGTAGATTATTCAGTTCTTAATTCTGAATACTTTTTTAAAAATCTAAACGTTGTAAGGAAAAAACTAGGAGAACTTGAAGAATTTTCTTACATTTAAAAAAATACCAAGGAGTTTTTAAAATCTGCTACCTTTGTCATAGGTTGGCAAAATTCATCAATTTTTGAGCATCATTTATTCATACATAAATTTATTAAAAGACTTAATTATAAAATACACAAAGATTATATCCCTTGTACTTGATACTAGTTTGTTTTGTTATTACAAATCTATGAAAATATGAGAGCATATTTATATTCCAGAGATGTAGTATAGTGTAGCATAAATCTCAGAGTAGCCTAGTTAGGCAAAAAATACAGGGAAAAGCCTGTTTTAGAAGAGTGAGATATGCAATTGGAGAGGAGGCTGTTACAGCTCTTAAATGATAACAGGACTGACTGACATGGAATACATGTACTACAGTTTAGAGAAAATTAATGTTAGTTAAGTAGGATGGGGGTCAGACCAGCAAGACCTTACATGTTTGGCTGAAGATACATATATATAGTTTATAGACTATATGATCATTCCTCATTTTCTGAGCAAGCTCCTTTAATTCATCTTAAAGATTATTTTAAAAAGTGAAGGCTCCTGTGCACTTTGCTCTTCTTTGTGCTTTAAACAAACCAGATTTTGAAGCATTGTTATTAGTGAGACAATAAATCTGAATAGACCAATAGACTAATGCTAATGTTGCAAAACACACAGGGTATTCACCAATAGGCTAAAAGGAGAGTTGCTATTGAAATATTTTGTTCTTAAGGAGTAGTGTACAGGGCTTCTTTAATATAACACTACGAAGTTTGGGGAACATAGCAATTAGTAGAATAAAGTTACTGGATGGTTGGCAGATGGCGCATGAAGAGAACAATTGAGATCTGTTGCTCATTGCATTTTGTGGTTTACCTGTAAATATTATATGTCCTTAAAAACTGACTATTATAGAAATTTTAGAAGGAAAGTCACATTTGTTGTAGAGTTTGTTTATGGAATAGTCTCTGGACCAGCAAAACTCATTTTGACAAGAATTCATCATATACATTGTTAAAATATTTTAGTTCTTAATTCCCCAAAGCTTAGTTACATCAATATTTTACAAAATGTCTAGTGTTAAAATAAAATCTTGATATTTTACAAAAATTACTTTATATTTCATAGAGTCCACAGTTTTAGGAAGAAGCTCACAGATCTCTGTAAGTTCAAGGTCATCTTAGTCTACTTACCAAGTTTCAAGCCAGTCAAGGCTATATAATGAAATTCTTTAAAAAAAAAAAATGTGTCTGTAACAAGTAATTAGGCCTATAGTATCTAATGAATTGTTGAATGGCAATTCAAGTAATATAGGTCAAAGGCTTCTGCTTTGAAAGGAGAAAAGGAAAAGCTGGGATCAAAGCTACTCGAAAGAGAAAAATTATATATTATAAAAGGATATGTGCTTTACAAATGCTATACATTACAACTTTAAATTTATCCACCTATCGGTGTTACTAGGATAGTCATTTAATTACATATTCACAATATATTTTAATTGGTAGCATCTCATAATCACTATATATTAATAACTGCATAATAAGTTGATATAAATATTTTCTTTATAACATAATAATGAAAAAATATTGTACACCTATATTTTGTGTCAAAACACTTTACTTAGACTTGTCATCTTTATCTGTGGACTTATAAACAATTTTCCAACTATTTCATTAGCCTAATTAATATGAGCCTTTAAACTAAAGGCACTATTGTAATATATTCGTATTCACCTGTTTATTAGGGCAGTGTTCCTTCTAGAATTTGAAAAAGCAGCTGAAATGAAAACTGCTTCACATATATTTATTATTACAAATTATAAAATTATGCATTTGTGTTTCAAAGGATCTGTGTGCTAGTAGCTAGGAAAGTTGTCACATTTTCCTGTCATTATTACATCAAATATTTCACCCTAGAAAGTACACTAACTGTTTGCAGTGATGCTGAAATAAGCTTATCCTTTACAGTATACATTTGATTAATTCTCACCTATGTAAAATATTAAAATGTAACTTCTTATTTTATCATTATGCTTAATGATAAAATCTTAAGATATTTAAGGCACAGTAATATAATTCAGACATTTAAATTATTTATTTCATTCATAGAAGAAAAGGAAAGCATCCAAATTATTAAGGACAATTTTGATGAATATGAGTTGTATCAATTATTAATAGATTTTCAGAATATATGAAAATCATAAAGAATAGCAATAAAATTTTGACAGATCATCAGAATCTAAGTTATTACAAACTCTGAGCCTCATAGTGCTACTTTTACATCTAACTCTTTGCACTAGTTAAGCACTTCATGAGAATTTGTATCTCAACAAGATGATATTATTCAGTACTTCAGATTCTTTCTATCCTAATGAACATGGACATTCAGAATCTGGGTTCAGTATGAAGCGAACTTATAATGGAAGAAAGGGACTCTGGATTTAACATCTATTTATTCATTAACTTGAGTGCTGGCGTGAGGTTAGTATAGAACAGCTGTTTAAATGTATGTGATCCTTCCTATAATACCATGTCATTAAGCTTAGGTTGAGAAAATGAAACCTTTAGTGTTGAATTCATACAGTGTATAGCATGATGTTAACAAGGCCTCAATATATCATTGCATGGAAAAGAAAATACATGTTAAAATGGCGTTCAATGATGGAATGTTTCTCTAGAAGACTGACAAGAATTAAATACAAAGTGCCAAATTAGAAAATAAAAGAGTTGAAGCTATTAAATCTTCATAAGAGTTTACCCCTCACTTAGTACCTTTTCCAGGTTGTCTGTGTGTGTTTGTGTGTGTGTGTGTGTGTGTGTGTGTGTGTGTGTGTGTGTGTGATTGTGTGGCTTGAAAAAGTTCTTGGCTCAACTTCATATTAGACTAACTACTTCTCCAGATGTTGTAGGTTTTAAGAAAGAAAATACTTTAAGGGGAGAAATTAATGAAGTAATGACACAAGTAGTTTGATGGTATTACTGGAAGTCAGTGAGTTGATCAAATTTTTCACTGATTTTATATGAACTGCTTTATTCTTTCTAAATTGGAAAATTCTGACACCTGAAATACAAATATCTGACCACATACATATTCATGTACTTTTCTTTGCACTGTCAAACCTTTAAGGTTAGGTTTTGCTCGTATATCAGTAGCTGATAGACATACAACAAAGTAACACATAATATCCTTTATATAGGCTTGTCTAGATTATTGAAAACTATCCTATTTGCCTGTTAAGAAAAACTTCCTCTAAAGGGCCTTGCCTAGCCTTATTATAGGGTAAATGCAATACAACACTTGAGCAAAACTCTGAACCCCTTAAATTTACTGCCTTTCTAGAAGTTAAAGGTTTCTAAAAGTCTGGGTGAATGACTCAGTGAAAATGTATAGTTTGCTGTGACATATCTTTGTAGCATAATATGTGCTTATAAATGGACAGAAAAATCAATTCATAGTATTTTGTGATTATTTTGAACATAGGTGGGTGATGCACAATATATATAACACTTTTTATTTTAAATGTACCATTTAGCAGAAATGATAATTAATAGTTTTAGAATACTGTCAGTTACATGTTTATTAATGAGGTTAATGTTTACATTTTCAGATGGCTCTAAGTATATTAACATTTAATATTTTAGAAGATAATGTGATATTAAGAACTCAGAACTGCAAATTAAATTGCTTTTATGTATGGATCCCTAAATTCATGTGGAATCAGCTTGTTGGTGATGTTCAACATATTAAGTAGGTGGATACTTTTATGCCAAAGTAAACTTCATTTCACCACTTCTTCAAATCTCCGACTGTACTCATGTATAGGAAAGTGGCTCTTCCAATTTTATTCATCTAACTTCTTGAATTTTCTTTGACATCTCTTTTCCCCAAAGCAAATTAGAGGGAAAGAAATGGGACTGCTCCTCATGCATAAGGGCAGGATGCCTTTAGCATTCATGTGAGTTCCTATCAGTCACCACCATGATTTCAAGCCATGAATTTATTTTTACATGCTTATGCATGCGTATTTACATGTATTAGTTAATCGGTTGACCTTAAATTCCATTAAATTTGAACAACGAGGTTGAAACTGTGTCCATAGGATTTTGTTCTCGTTATATTACATTTTATTTTGTTTTGTTTTGTTGAATGATCAGCTTGAGGCTCATAAACGTTGATTTGCTCCTGAACTGCTTTGTTCCCAGACATTGCCATCTTCCCCAACTACCACCAAGTCCTCTCCATCTGACCCCATGACCACCTCCAGAGCCAATCAGGTACAGTATCATCCTCTCATCTACACCATACTTTCACAGCGGTTGCCTGCCAACTGGAGAAAAAGATACTGGTGGGTTAAGGATTTATTCGTTCATTTGCATATATGCACCATGATCAGATTCCAAATAACCTAATTAATAAATATCAATCATTTTTTTTAATTTTACATGCATTTTAACTTCATTAACAAAAAATATTCAGGTAGTAGATCAGAATTTTGGACTTCTTAAAATGGTGATCACTTTACGAAGCCCTGAGGGTTAATTATTGAGTTGGTCTTTTCATCTCTTTCAATGTATCTTCCTAATAGTCTTATAAATAAATTAAGCATATCACATGGGTTATGAATTATATTAAAATTGAGCATAGATATATCATTAAATGAGAAAATAATTTTACTGTTTGAAACCGCCCTTTGTAAACAGTTCAACAATAAGCATTTCTAATTCGAAAACTGCTTTAATTTTAGTGTTGTTTGCTAATTACAAACAGAATATATTTTTAATTAAGAACTCTTAGTCACATTCATTGCAAAAGTATCAAGCTTTGCAATGAAAATTAGATCTTATTCCTTCAATTTGACAGATGTTTTGGAACTAAATATTTGCAGGCCATGTTTCAAATTTGTTGAATAATAGAAGTTTTAAAATGTTCAAACATATTTTCACTTTGTGTGAATTGAGTTTTATTTATATGAGAAGTACTTTCTTATTATTTCTTTTAATTTTTATTAAAATAAGGCTTCATGTGATTATTTAAATATTAACATCTTATATTTTATATTATTTTTATTAGTTGGCCAACAAGGTATTGCTACACATAATATATGTGGCATTTCTCGTATTATTTAATTTAAACCATCAAGATTATTTTGCTCATTGAGTGATTTTAATAATTTTACAACCTAGGGAAAATAAAATGACTTAAGCAAATCTAAGCACTCTTAGAATGCTGGTCTACAGTAGGAGTTTGATTTTCTTTCTATGAAATGAGACTTTCTTTAACCACAAGAATGTCATAGTCATTTTGACAAGAATGTCAACTTCATTTTGTCCCTGAAGTTGAGACCCATCAGGTTGACATGTTCAACCCTATTCTCTGAAGACCACGTTCTCCAGTCTCTCTTTCTTTGCTTCTGTTCCCCCATGCTTTAATTCTGTGGTTTAGAAAGTCACCAAGGGAATGACTGCCTTTTGTTTTAAATTTCTCTCCTATGCTCCATTAGGGTTTTATTTCTCAGCAAAAGCTGGACAGATGAGTAAATCATAACAAGACCAATGATTTTTCTCAAAGTAAGAAGATACATAGAAAGCCAATCTACTAATTTAGTCTCTGAAATTAGACTTGTAGTGTATTTGTATTAATGTGGATTTTTATAAAGTGATTCTTTAAAAGGCCAAGTATATCTCCTTCTTGTTAATGGTCTGTTACCCTCTAGATCTATTATCACACTGGCTTCTGCTGAGTATTGTTTCATAATAACTTGAAATATATTTCAGATTCTGTCTACTGTACTGATATGTTTTGTTATTCATACTGTTTTCTTTCTTCTTTTTTTCTGTTCATATACAAAGAAGCATAGGTCCTGGATCACATGAAGCAAGCATTAAATGAAGAAGAGCAAATCCTTAATTTACTGAAAGAATTGTAGCTTATCAATAACATTTCATTCTTAGTAATTTGTAGCTCTCCCTTGTACTCCTTCATGGTAGGTTTCTGTCAGATGGTAGTAGTAAAGGAATGTCATCTCTGTTGTTCACTCACTTTAAGTAGAGAGCACCTAGGTCTTTCTTGTGAATTGTCCTAATTAATTTACTTATTTACATCTATAAATACAGTCTATTTAGAAAAATATAGCTCAATGTAATAATCTTAAGCTTTACAAAAGTAAAATAATATATTTATGTATATACATGCATACACATAAATGTACATATAGATATATACTAATTTGAACTTACTTTATATTTACCCAACTATTTTCAAATATGTTTCAACTCTTAAAACTGACAGAAATGGACAAAATCAGGAATTTCTATTTTAGGTTAAAAATTACTGCTGTGTGTTTTAACTTGTATAACCCTGCTGTAAAAACAGGAAAAAAATATTTCCCTAAGAAAATTTCTATAAGCAAAACAGAATACAGTCAAAATTAATACTTATATTGTTTTCTAATCAACGTTGACTCAATGATTTTAATCAAATTCTCATTTGCAGTTAGTTACTGATATGCAGAAAAGAAGTGTAAATATGAAGAAGGTCTAGAAATGAAACCCAAAACAGTGACTCAAAGGATATGCTTGCTCTGCAGAGCCATCATTTCAAAACTTTACATTGTAAAGATCATCATTTTTAGTACTTGACTTTATTTCAGTCTTCAGCTTCCTTGTTTCCTTGGGGTGACTGAGCACAGTCTTGTGCAATAGTAACGCCCGTGAAAGCGGAAGATGCACTGGATGACGAGCCTTTTACATTGGTAGTAAGAAGTGAACCCTAAGCACACTACATGTGGTGAGGAGCTTGCCGTGCTCTTTACCTGCTGAGTAAGCCCGTGTGAAACTCGGATGCTAGACTCTCTTAGAGCCTTTCATCTGACAAATGAAAGTCCCCAGTTCTCACAGTGCTGCAGTGTCTGAGTGTCTTCATTTAAAGGAAACGTGAAGAGTATTAGTCTCTAAAAGGAAATTGCTTGGTAAATAACCTACTTTCCAGTTAACGACATACCAATACTAGTATTGTCTGCTTCCGAAGGCCAAGTTATGTCTGAGATCAGGTTCACTGTCTAAGCAGTGTGATTAGAGTCTAGAGAGCATGCCATTGCACTTAGTAGTGAAATGCTTTGGTCTCTTTGGAAAAGAGTTGATAAAGCTGACACTGCTACATTTTCTTTTTTTTTTTTTTTATGTGTTTAATATTTTAAGATGAATGTTTGTAGCTCTTTTATTTATGAGGGTTTCAAGTCAAAAAAAAAACTATAAGGCAAAGAGAATTGGTTAAACTTTGAGAAGTATCAACAGGATCAATAGCATTTTTCAATTCTGAGAAGATGCTTATATACTTGGTCATCTCATCATAATTTTATAACCCCGTCACTGGTGCATGCTTATCAGGAGAAGGCAGAGATAAAACGTGCATGCTCAGAACTGCCTTTTCCCCCTTTTTCTGCCATCGATCTTGCTACTTCCCCTTTCTTAACATATAACCCTACATACACTCCACTTAAATCATGAAGCCATCAAAAGAGAACTTCCATAAACTGATGTCGACAGTACTTACTAGACCAACGCTTCACATCCATGCCTTTTGCCTTTTCATTTATTTCCACAGGCCTTGCTTTCTCTGTCCCTACCAAAGTCAGTTATTTTAATGGTACAATAAGCATATCCTTGTCCTATTACTGAAGTAAAGCTTTTCTCTGATTATTTTTGTCAAGCTTTGACTCCATATTAAAATATTATAATCCGCATGCAGTTGTTTTTCTCCTACTGTTTTTCTTTTTAGATTTTTGACTCTCCTGGACATGTCTGTGACATCTTGTGATCATATTCACCCTGCTTCTTACACTGCGCTCTCTTCTCCCACTCCCGTTTCCGATCTGAAAACACTGACCGCCTTCTCTCATTATTTCCCCTTGCCTTCACAAACTGATCCCTCTTTTTCAAAACAAAATCCACAAAAGGATTATCTCCACTGTCCCAGTGTTCTTTCTGTTCCTAAATCTACTCGTGAAGCTGTTAGCTCTACTGCTCACCAGATCTGCAGAGTGATAGCCATACTGCTAGTTCCAGGTGTTTGTTCTCAGTCCACATGTTAGTGGCCTGTCGCCACTGTGTACCCATTTGGTTATATCCACTTCTGTGATGTGCTTTTCCTGTTCTCGGAATCCACAATTCAGCTATGTGTTCCTCCCTGACCATGCTATGCTGATCCTGCTTCCACTCCCTTATTCTCCCCCATGATCCATCTCACTGATGGATGTCCTATTCTTCAGATATGGAACTTCTGAACATCATATGCATTACCTTTTATGTCTGCTATGTACAGCATGTGCACTTCTGGCATTTTGTGCTACTTTCATGCATTACATGCTACCGTATAAAGAACATCTCTCACAGATCCAGAGACTGGAAACTCCAAGCCTCAGCATCTAATGAGAGCTCTCTTGCCGCATACTCACGTGGCAGTGGATAGTAGACAGAGAAAGGAATCAATGCAGTGTCTTCAGATGGCAGAAGAGACAGAGAGCATTTCCACAAACATATGTCATATAGCGCTAGTAACCCTTTACTTTAGTGAGGGCGGAGCCCACAAAATGTATGCACTGCTAAACGTCCTGGCCTCCCAGCACAGGTTCATTGGGCCAAATTACAGTACGTGGACTATGGAGAAGACAAAAGCTGTTTCTCAAACCATATTCAAGCAACCATGAGCTAACAGAATCTTAATATAGGCTCACACAAGCTTCTTACTATGTTTTAGTGTTCATGATTTAAAAGTATAATTTTCAAAAATATTTTTGCAAAATTTAAGCTTCAGGTCCCAAGTTCCTTGACCTCGCCTCTCACAGTGCAACTCCAGACAGTGTGCAGCTCCCTGGTTAATGTTGCCACTTACATATCTAAGTGCTTCATTTCAACATTTCCAAAGACCACCGTAACCTCCTTTTAAACTGTCAAAGCTTTGTATTCTCTTGACTACATCTGAACTGTTTTAAACCAGTTTACCTGGTAGAAACCAATCTAGCCACCATTGCCCCAGCACTTGTGAGGCTGTCTCTAACCACACTGCTTCCTTCACCTGATCCCACATTACTGTTCACTCACCCTGGGCATTCACTTCACACAGTTGCCAGTCCCTACAGATTCTGACAGATTCTGCCTCAGCTCTTGTGTTTCTGCATGTGAAAATTTCAATTCAGAGACGTGTTTGCTTAAAAGCATTGTATCTTCCAAAACCCATCTACTTCAGAAGACCACTTGACTGCCTTGTTCAGTTTGCTTGTCTGACCTCCCTCTCACCCCAGGACTCTTGACTGCATTGTTCTTGCTGCATTTTGTTCTGCTGTCTTGGGACATCTGTGCGCTTTCTTCCTAATACACCTGTTGTATACTGTGTGCCCCATCATTCCTTTAGAACATGACAGTGTATGACAATAGGAATTTTCTCGTTTGTATTCTCTGGTGTATGAAAGAGAAACTGGGGGTTACATAGTAGCTTCTGAGAAGGTACATCGTGACTGACTGCCATTAGCCAGAACAGGATCATATGTTTTATAGAATCCTTCAAATGAAACTTTGCTTTGGAATTGTCTCTAACCGTGTAAAGAAAATAGAAGAAATTGGTTTATTTAATAAAGAGATTAAGCTTAAAAACATGTAGTCTTTGCTACACTTTCCTTCTATTCAGCTGTGCTAACATCCATGATATAGTAAGTGTTTCTAAATTTCTATGTAAAAAAAAAAAATTAAAAATCCCATAGAAAAATTAGTGAGGTTCAGGAAAGATAAGAAAATAGAAATGTCCAGGAAAAGCATGTTCAGCTTCACCAGCCTCTGGCTCAGTTGCACTGTCTGTCACAAGGTTAAGCTTTTTCTCAGATCAAATTCAGAAACAATGTATGTGCCTACAAGTCAAATGTTATTAAGTATACGGAAATAAACATTCACACAGTGTTTGTAAAGGAAGTCTTGTGGTACAGCTCTTAAGAATCTCACCTAAATACTATTCTGGTATGTAGATATATAGATGTATGTGTATGTGATTCACCGATGTTTACATTAGCAAAAGCAGCAAAACAACTTGATCTTTAATATTACAATTCTTGAAGGATTTCTGGTGTTGCAGATAGTTATGTGGGAACCTATGAAAGTGACGGGAAAGACCCAGGTGAACTGATCCAATAGCTTTTGTCTATGAGCTTAAAAAAAAAAAAAAAAAAAAAAAAAAAAAAAAGTAAGTTACTAGGAAGCATTTTCCTCTTTTTAATGGTTAGAAACTATCTGCCATGTTCTGGGTGATGGCAGAAATATGAAAATTACCAGCTTTTTATTCCTATGTCTTTGCTCCTAAAAGTTAGCTAAAAATAACAACAGGAGGAAAATGCAGGTATCAATTTTACATGATATGTTAAATAAAAATTAGAAGTCTCTCAAAGGAAATACTTGATATCACTTGTGCCTCAAAGCTCCAAAACAACACCCTGCATTGTACTGTACATGCTGAAATGTGCTAGTGTGTGTCAGGAAGGATCCCTGCAGAGATACTCTGTCCCAGAAAGATGCTCATTTACTGGAAGGGACTGGGCATCATTTCAGGCTTTAAAGTTATAGCAAATTAAATTATTGTACAATACATATAATATTCTTATCTTTCACATTTATTATAAGTTCTTGAGCCCAGATTTATATCAAAGCTTGTGGAGTTTCTAATCTAATGACCCTGGGGTGGGGGGGTGGGAGGATGACAGATATATTTAGTTTGATACCTATAAAAGTTTCAGTGTCGATATTAGTTTAGGATTGAGGTTTGCTGATTAATATGATTTAAAGTACAAAAGCATATTCAGAAAGTGTTTTTCTGTCTGAAGGTACATAAGTAGACTTACCTACAGATAGATAGGTTAGATTTCTTGTACTGGAGATCTTTATATACAAATTATAACCATGGTTTTAAATATTGCTTTGGACTCTTTGCCAAAAACTTTGGGACTCAATTAAATAGATGCTTTCTTTCCATGCTTCCTTCACTGCCAGACCATCCACTGTTAGTGGAGGTGTGGAAATGCATACACACACACATGCATGTTGATAATGTGGCCCCACAGTGGCTAATTTACTGAAATGATACTTTTGATGATCTTTAAAGTCAGACCTTTTCCCTCCATTAATACTTTATTGGTCATTATTTAAGCACTCTTTGCACTTACCCTATCTGGATAACACTGTATTTTCATGACACAAAGTTTCTCCTTAACTCACAAGCCTTTTCTACTCTCCAGAGCCATAAGCATTCATCTGCTTGACATTTTCACTTCAGTGTCTAATAGATACTTCAAGCTGAAAATGTCCAGAACAGGTTTCTTTCTAGCCACCTTTCTCATCCTCTCTTCTCATCATCTGAATCACTGAACACATAGTGTTCAAAGCTATTTTCATCTTTCATTTCTTAAGTTTAATATTGAATATGATGAAAAATTTAAAAATGAGAGCCCTAGATTGCATATTAATTTTTTTTTAATTTTCAGTTACAGTTTTCTGCTAACTAGAGTTAAAATTTCTTGAGCATATATTTTAGATGATATGTACCAAAATGGATATGGAAAGACTTTAATAATAACATGAATAGACTTTTTTTTTATTTAACCTGTGAATAATTGTAAATAGCCCTTCTTCTGTAACAAAACTTCAGTGTAGTAAAATCTTATTTTTTTAAAGCAGCAAGACTACTCTAAATTATTCTCACTTTTAAAATAGATTTCCCTGCCATATTGTATCATTTTACAAGTTCTCTGGCTCCCTGCAGTTGACTCTAACAGCTTTCCTTTTCGTATAACTGTCTAGAGTGCTTGTCATCTCAGAGTAACAGTGGTAGTTTGAAGTGCTTCTGTGCTAGAAAGCATGGACGGCTTCCTAGTCCTCATTCCAGTTGCACCTCCCAAGCACTGATGCAATGCAACCCTAAAATAGACATCATTCACAAAATTGAAGACTGTTTCAGAAGCAAAGCAAAATAACAGTAAGCCAAATAAGTATATTATAGCTTTTTCCCTTTAGACGTTTTATGGAGTATATTATTCATTTTCTGACCCTTCCAGAGGCAGATAAAATGGGATTCTGTGTCAGCACTTCTACAGACACTCTAGAGATACGCATGTATATCAGGTATAGTATAAGTTTAAAATACAAAGCTTGAAGCAAAAGGAAGGGACATTCATAGTACACTCTCTCCTTGTGTGAGTCCCTAAATGCCCACACACATTGAGCCATCTTATTAACTAGCCCCTCTCACACTTAATCAAACAAAACTCAGTCCTAGACCTCTAACATGAATCTGACCACATTTTCATGGTTGAATTAGTCTAACCACTCAGAGATTCTATGAAACTAGAAAACATGGTGGAAAGTATACTTAATAATAATGAACATGTCAGAATCAGGCAGATGGAATATACTTAATTGTGTATTTAACAGTGTAACAGTATTAAAATTTTAAGTCACTGAAAACCTGGTAATGTTGTTTTTAGAAATTTTCTGATAAGATTAAAACATTACTGCTCTTAACATTTTAATAGTTTAATATATGCATGATGTAACTTGAAATTTTAGGATTTGAGGATTATAAACATTACTCTTGATTTAAGAAACCAAAGTTAGAGATTAGAGATAAGCAGTTAAGAGTACTTCCTTGTTCTGTAACGAACCTGGGTTCAGTTCCCAGCACCCTCCCCCAAGAAGTCTTAAAACTGCAGCTCCAGGAGATATGACACTCTCTTCTGGCCCCAGCGGCCACACATATGTCTGTACAATTATAGGCATGCAAGCAAAGTACACACATGGAATAAGCAAATCTTTTTTTAATTATAACATAATGAACCCAGTGGTGGTCATTTTGTACATAGACATATACATGTCTCTGTTTATGGTAAATCATCTTTTAAATAGTTTATTCCCATACAAATATATTTTTTGCTTTATTACTCTAATTATTACCAATGTGGAACTTAAACCGGATACAAATAGGAAGGGTAAGGTCAGATAAGAGGGTGACCTATGGGCAGATGACTTTTTGTGCTAACTCTGCTTAGGAGAAATAACATCGTAAGAAATGTAGGAAAAATGACCTTTGGAGGGTATGATGTTTTTATTTTTTTTAATAGGTAGCTGCAGCTACATTGCTGGTAGGATATACAAGACTTCGGGGAGCGAAAGCACACACATTGACAGAAAACTCAGTTGTAAGGGAGAGAAAACCTTTCAGTCAGCTGGAAGATACCAAAGATCAAAAGCAAAGAGAAACACAATATGCATGGGATACACGTAGAAATTCACAGCTAAAATGTCAACTGAGTGTGGGATGTTTATGATTCCTTCACCGACGATGAAACTCAGACAGGAAACACTAGAATTTGAGGCATAGTCTAAAGAAGTGTACAGTCTATGGGGACTCCTGGCTAGTTCCCTGCAGAACCTTATCAGGAAGAGTTACTGAAGTATTTAAATAGATTTTTTTTTCCAGAATTTTCATGTGTGATAAAACGTAAAATAGGCATCATTTGCAAAAAAAGAAAGAATGTTTCAGAAGCAAAACAAAATAATGTTAAGTCAAATAATTCTAGAATAAGTTTGATTTCATCTTTATAATCACCTAATGTAGAATTAGTATTATAATTATAATTCTTTAAAGACAATTTTCTTGGAAAAAAATCTTCTAAAATTAATAACTGTTAAAACATTCTTCCAGTAGCCTCCATAAAATAAAATTAACTTAGGCAGCAACTTTGAATATATTTGCCATTCCTAAGAGATGGTTTTTAATTTGGATTTTGTAGTTTTTGAAAATTAAGCTACTTTTATCACAGGACTAAATACAATTAAAATCAGGAAAAAATATTTTATGTGTTCAAACAAAATAAAGAATGCGTGTAAGATGTATAAATGCACTCACGTGTGCCTACTCTTGAACATGGATTTATGTTCATTGCCTGCTTCCCTCAAGAGCAGAATGGTCAGACCTCACCAACTGCCTTTAAAATGTCCCTTTGTAGATTTGGGTTCTATGGTAGCATTGGTGATACTTCTTTCAAATTAGCTAATGAATTAAAAAAAAATCTCAAGTACAGAAACTTCCACTCAGATGTTAGCCACCCAGTATAACATCTGAGCCACAGAGAGAATGAAGATGTTACTTCAGTGCCCTGTCAGTGACTACAGTTGCAGGTTGATGAGCCCAGGAAGGGGGTATAGATAGACAAATGTGGATGTCAACAAATACAAGCTCAAGGTTAGTATTTAGCCTTTTAGTTTCAGGGTTTATGGAAATGTCATATTTGTATGCTTGAACAATAGGATTTTATTGTAATGAAGTAAGACAGGATGTGACGATTCTTGTGTCTCCGACACTCAGTATAAATTAACAAAATGGCCACATTACACTGTCGTAAACACTCAGTGACCACAGTAATTTCTCATCACTGCTCAATGACAGGGTAACAAACACTATTTCTAAATAGAACTATCTGCTAAAATAGAGTCACAACATCCGAATGTATAGGTGATATAATTCTTACATCACTTAACTTAAGAAACATCTTACATCATTATTAATAATTTGGTGGTCAATTTCTATAAACTTAAATGACTATTTGTCCAATTAAAAAAATAAAATGCTAATGATAACTTTATTGATCTTTACCTCTAAATATAGCCATAAAATAAATAAGATATTTGTGAATAACCCCCAAGCTACTAGGTAAAAAGGAACATGAAATTAATGTTTTGAAAGGTTTAAGTGAATATTTTTTACAGCTGTCTGTTAACTTTGCTTTCATTATTCTACACTGTTTCTTGGAGCAGAGAGATTCTTTAAGCTGCAACCGATGAAGAACTAGTAACAGCATTATGATTTTTTAGCTATATGAAGACAGTACCATTTGTACAGTTAGAAGTCCCTGTTTTTGACTTGCTTATTTCTGTAGACTGTATTGCAAAGTGCAGAGATTCCAGAAACCTTTTGTTTAATAATTTTGACTTGAAGATTCCTTTTTTTTTACTTAAAAATTGCATTTTCCTTTGGAAACTCATTGTACAAGGTAGTTTTATTAAAGTATGATAAAAAGTCACTTTAAAGTTGTGGTATTTCCATCTTAATAAATTATATTTAAACTAATTATCAATTTACTATTGTACTTTTTCTAGGGTAGCAAAGTAATATGATGCATGTGCAGAAAACAGAAGTATTATTTATACGTATTTTTTTTAATTACAGGTAAAGATTATAGTTCCCAACAGCACAGCAGGTCTGATAATAGGGAAGGGAGGTGCCACTGTGAAGGCTATAATGGAGCAGTCAGGGGCTTGGGTGCAGCTTTCCCAGAAACCCGATGGGATCAACTTGCAAGAGAGGGTTGTCACTGTGAGTGGAGAACCTGAACAAAACCGAAAAGCTGTTGAACTTATCATCCAGAAGATACAAGAGGATCCACAGAGTGGCAGCTGTCTCAATATCAGTTATGCCAATGTGACAGGTCCAGTGGCAAATTCCAATCCAACCGGATCTCCTTATGCAAACACTGCTGAAGTGTTACCAACTGCCGCAGCAGCCGCAGGGCTCTTAGGACATGCTAACCTTGCCGGCGTTGCGGCCTTCCCAGCAGTTTTATCTGGCTTCACAGGTAATGACCTGGTGGCCATCACCTCTGCACTTAATACCTTAGCCAGCTATGGATATAATCTCAACACATTAGGTTTAGGTCTCAGCCAAGCAGCAGCAACGGGGGCTTTGGCTGCCGCAGCTGCCAGTGCCAACCCAGCAGCAGCAGCAGCCAATTTGTTGGCCACCTATGCCAGTGAAGCCTCAGCCAGCGGC